>NC_045437.1:102675042-102718416 GCF_002776525.5 Piliocolobus tephrosceles | reverse complement strand
TTTACTTATATATGTAGAGGGTGCACCAAAATAGCCATTTTTTTTTTTTTTTTAAGTTAAAGCAAAACTCATGTCTGACGAAAGGAAGTGTCATGTTTTGATGAACACCCTGTTTGCACTAAATACACAATATGCTCATGGATAAAAATTTGGGAGAGTTGAACTTTTAATTGTAAAATAAATATACTTAAGTTACTGAGACTTTACCTTCTTCCTTTCTGAGTTGGAAGACTTCCATTACTATGCTTAAATATGAAGACCTTACAACTAGGATCGGTTTTCTATAGAGACTTCCCTGGAAATTCTACACAGAAGAAAAACATTGCACACCATATACAGTAGTGCAGCCTACTTCCTGTTTTTGAACCAAATGGATTAAAGATTAAATGATGAAACATAAGTTCCTCTGTAGTACACTTAGCAAGATATCAAATAAAAATATTAATATATATTTATCCAATTATCTTTTGTGCTTGAAAATTATTCTTGCTGGGGCAAAGGGATTTGAAAAATTAGGATCTGGCTTTGGAGGTTTTTGAAAGCAGAACATTTTTATGTCACGTGTCATCTTCCTCATCTCAGAAGTATGAAATGACAAAACCATGGATTTAGACAGCAAAAAAATTTTCACAAGCAATAAGTAGCAGAAGATAGAGGGCAAAGAGTAGTAGTACTGGGAAACCAGAAACATTTTTTCCTGTTCCCGCCCAATAAAGTGTATTCTGTTGGAAAACATCACTCTCTCCATCACTATGCATACCATAGTTTTAAAAATTAACAAATGAAATAGCATTATTTAAATATCTTAAAAGAGTGTTTTTATTAGTATTCTGCTAAAGAGTTTAAAAATTATTTTATAATGATACATGTTTAAAGTTAAATATATCTAGTTTTTTGTTTTTTTCTTTTTTGAGAAGAAGTCTTGCTGTGTTGCCCCGGCTGGAGTACAGTGGCTCAGTCTTGGCTCACTGCAACTTCCGCCTCCTGGGTTCAAGCAATTCTCCTGCCTCAGCCTCCCAAGTAGCTGGGATTACAGGCACCTGCCATCATGCCCAATTAATTTTTGTACTTTCAGTAGAGATGGGGTTTTGCCATGTTGGCCAGGCTGGTCTCAAACTCCTGACATTAGGTGATCTGCTTTCCTTGGCCTCCCAAAGTGTTGGGATTACTGTACAGATGTGAGCCACCGTGCCTGGCCAAATATCTGGTTTTAAGCAGTTAATTTGATACTTTCATTTGATACTTTCAATTTGATCCTAGGGACCCACATATTTTATTACCTTTCTATCTTTTTCCTTTCTCCTTTTCAATTGCTAAATGCTACTAGGATGCCTGTAATTCCATCCTTAGCTCTTCATGATTAACACATTTGCACTAATTTGTGATTCCAGCACTATTGCTTGTTGACTTGTCTTGATCTTCATAGTTCTGTACCTATGTACAAGTTGTTATTTTCCTGCTTGAAGCTCCCCTACTTTATTTATCAAGTAATTTATCAATAACCACCTAATTGTTTCCTGTGTGGTTCTACAACTCTTCATATACTTCCATTTTAACATTTTTATGCTGTATTATCATTATGTGTCCAGGTGTGTCTAGAAAAACTGAGTATGCGAAACACCTAGAAAACGTACCCTACTCCAATTACAAAGTGTAATTCTGGGTACAAAATAGACAATAGAGAATGCTTAATGAATGAATGAAGAGCTTGGTTGCATATGCTGGTAGGAAAGAGAGCTGCCAAGTACTAATGTGGACTCTAAAGTTCTGAGAAAGATGGGAGGGAAACGTTAAATATTGTTCATTTGACATCTTTGTCTATGGAAAATAGGTCATTTAAAAATAAATAGAATACCATTTTCTTCTTGCTCACATATCACCACTGTAATATGTATTTGAATACAAGACTATTCAAGGGACTAATATTTTAATCAGTGATTATATGTCATAAAAATGTATTGAGTTAAATATTTCCCTTTCAGAAAAAGCAAGTAACAAAAAACAAAAATAGATTAAAAGTAAAAGTACATATTTACTACAATTTCCGAAGACCTATTTTATTGAGTGAATTATAAGTTGGTCCATTTATTCTAAAAGTAGAATTAAAATGGCCTATATGTTTTAAAGCCTAAATAAAATTGTGCAACACATTGCCAACCCAACAGAATGTACAAGAATGTTAATTTAAGTAAAAATAAATGAGAATTTGAAAAAATTTAATGATCCCCAAAAAGATGCAGACTGTGTTTTCCCTGTATTTGGTTATCCAAGTATGCCTCATATATTCTAAACTTTCAATAAATACAATTTAATCTATGCTTACAATATGAATAAGACGGCATATAAACAAACTTAATACAATTTGGTAGTTTCAATGCATAAAGTCTAGAAGAATATGTATTATGTATACATATATATCTAGTTTCTATGGTGACCTCGTCACTTGGAATACAGTTTTGCATGAACAATAGTACATAGTCATCACTTTGAATTTCCTGACCTCTCTTTTCTGTTTAAATGCTGCATTAGCAGATTTTAGTAGCTAACGTTTAGTATATCTTATAAATTGTGTTAATGTTGTAGGTTTTGATAACAACACAGTTGCTCAACAGTTACTCCAAAAAACAAAAGTTTTAAGTTTCCTTTGAAAAGTTTTATTTTGGCTTTAAATAAACACTGAGATTACAGCAAAACAAATAAACATGAATGATGCAGTAAATTATACATTTTATTGAGTTATCTGTAGCTATTAAACTAGAAATAAAGGGAAAACAAGCATTTCAATATTTATGAAGCTGTGTGTTAATAGGTATTTGAGGTATCCTTTAAAGTTAACATGGTATTTCTATAATTAGCCTTAAACTAGTATGTTTATAATGTCAATATACAGTTTATTATGTCAGAGAAAGAATACTAGGCTAGATACATGGAGTCCTAATCTTAGATTTGTTGGTGCCATTTACATTTCTATGACATAGGGCCATAAAGTTTTCAGATTCTCTATTTCCTTATTTATAAAATAAGAAGTAATAAAAACATAAAATTTTATTTCTATCTCTACTTCTACAAGTCTTAAGGCCTATATAAACTTCAAAATAAAAAAAAAATCATATTAAAAATACTTATTGCATGTTTATTGCAAAAACTAGATTAAAAATAAATATGGCTAAAAATTGGAGAATAGTTACATGATTTATAAAATGTACTACAATAAATATTTTTGTTATTAAATGATAAATATGTAGATCATATATTTTAAAAGAAAGACATATAAAATAGCATGTGAAAATGCTACAAAAATTGTTTCCATTGAAGATAGTTGTGTGAAAAATGCAATCTCATATATAAGGGATCAAAGATGTCAGATTAAATTTTTAAAAGTGTGGTAAAAGTCTCATTTGCTTTTTCCTGTTGTGGTTTATCTGTTCTGTTATAGCTGGTTAAATATGAAAACTTTTTAAAAGAAATATATAATATGAAGTATTAATGTAGCAATAAACAGAGGCAAAATAACTTGATCTCAGTCCTTAATTGTTAAAAAAGAAAACGTTGTTCTGAGCTGAGTGTACCCTTGGATGGGGCATACAAGTAGAAAAATGCAATATCCTTAAGATTTTAAAGCAGTTAACAGTGTATACTTCTATTTCAGACAGGATTTGAGTTTACATCTATGTGGCTTTGCCCAGGCCTGGGTGAATTTAAACACATTACTTGATCTCCATGAAGGTTGTTTATCTCATGTGGAAATGGAGCACATAATATGATATGCCTTATTAAATCAATTTGAGGATTGTTAATTAAATGTGAGTGAAGTTCTTATCGTGTTGCCTAACTCATAATTGCTCATTAAATACTCAGTGATCTCACACTAAATTTTTTTAGGATATAAAGGATATTTGTTATTGTTTCTGGAGATGGGTAAAGCTAACAATTGTCATATGGTAGTTATGAAGAATGTCATGTGCCATACAGGTTTATCAGTATATGCTATGTGACTTTACAGAGAAGTGGACAGATTTAAAGGGGAACCATTTAATGCCATGTAATATGCAATGGGGTCTTTTTGGCTTGGCTTCCCTGTAAATTGCCAAGATGCATAATGTAATTATAAAGCAGGCAAATACATGAATATATAATCTGTAGTAGCTAGTCATAAAGGAAGATGGCAGTAATTCTAACAATTTGAATGATTGCTGTAGGAATATTGGATGAAGTGAAACGGCTATAAATTGCAACAAAGGGGACTCAGCAACAAGAATTACTTGACACTGGGACTACATAAAAATGTCATGCAGTTATTTAATTCTAAAGTTTTGTTAAAGAGAGTAAATGAGGATATGATATAAGATTAGGGAAGAGTGATTTAAATTCTTTTAATTGCATGTATCATCCTTGAATGAAAGTATTTGTGAGTACATTGGTGAGGATGGTTAAGAAAGAAAAAAAATGAGCTAAACTGAGAAGATCTACCTATATCAGACATCACCCACTGAGCATCTGTCATCCTTATACTTTTATTATTTAAATAAAGAGGTGTGTGAGAGAGACACCGTGTGTGTTTGTGGGTGTGTGTGTGTGTGTGTGTGTGCGTGTGTGTGTGTGTGTGCAGAATAAAAGTCAGTTTATTAAGTCCAGGAAATCAGCCACCTTTTAAAGGAGATACATGGAGAGGAGAATAGATGGCATTGCAACATAGTACTTAAAAGTAACCTCTTTGAAAGTATGGCTACAGATTGGGTTGCACTCACTGTTGTTTGCATCAGAAAAGCAGAGGGAGAAAAATAGACACATTGGAGTTATTAAAGTATATAGGATAAGCAGAAAAATATGAGTAAAGCATCATGCATCTCTTTCAGTATGATCCATTTTAAATAAGATATCATTGCATTTCGTAAAAAAATCATAAAGCAATGAGGAAATTTAAAGTATATAAATTAGGTATATAATTTTTTAAAAACAAAGAGAAGCATGACTTAATACTTACTTGCTGGGACACAAGGAAGAAAGGGGTAAGCAGGTAGATATTCCTTGTTCTGACTAACATTGCTCAAGTCTTCTGGAGTTCTCTAGGTGTCTCCAATAGGCAGAAAGAACAGTGCGTAGATCCAAATTCCAGTTGCTAACACTGAGAGTAAAGTGACATTTTAAGGCCGGGCGCGGTGGCTCAAGCCTGTAATCCCAGCACTTTGGGAGGCCGAGACGGGCGGATCACGAGGTCAGGAGATCGAGACCATCCTGGCTAACACAGTGAAACCCCGTCTCTACTAAAAAATACAAAAAACTAGCCGGGTGAGGTGGCGGGCGCCTGTAGTCCCAGCTACTCGGGAGGCTGAGGCAGGAGAATGGCGTAAACCCGGGAGGCGGAGCTTGCAGTGAGCTGAGATCCGGCCACTGCACTCCAGCCTGGGCGACAGAGCGAGACTCCATCTCAAAAAAAAAAAAAAAAAAAGAAAAAAGAAAAAAAAAGAAAAAGTGACATTTTAAGTAATATAAGAACAAATAAAACTGTATTATTATTTTTAGGTCTGTGAATAGTGGAACTTGAAGCTGTAGATTAGAATTACATGTTTGTACTCTAAGTTTAGAGTTCTATACAAACACACTGAGTTCTACACTGAAACATTCCTTTTATAAACAATGCAAAAACCAAACCCTATTCTTATTCTTGCCAGTTCTGTTATTCTACTGGAATTCTATTCTTTAAATATTGCCTTATAATAAGTTAACAGCAAGGTATAGAATATGAAAATTCAATTTATTAGGAGATATGATAGTAATGGTACTGTTAGCCTTTGGCTTATATTATGAAAATGGAAAGTAAAATCAAAATGCATAAAACATTGATTTAGGATGATCACTAGTATCAATATTGATTGATAGGGAGGGATCTTTGTAAATTTTTTTCTAGAGCGTTAAGAGCACAAGTGAAGTATAGCAAGATAAATATAACACATTAACTCTCTGGCCAAATTCAGTTTTATTTCTTCCATCTCATTCAACTGAAAAATCCCAGAATCACAAAAAGATGTTTACTGTGGTATCCACATTGCTTAGCATGATCCCTTGGAAAGAGAGAGAGTGTTAAATAAAATTTATGTGAAGGAATGAAATAAAAATATAGTGGCTTTCTTTATTTTTGATTTTCTGTATTAGGTAAGTTTAAGTTGATTGACAATATTTTTGAACATCTTATTTTTATAATTCAGTTACCTCTGATATGCCCGCTAATAATATGTAAAATTAAATGCAGAATATTTGAATTCCTCTAAGATTCTATGACTTAAACCCATATACTAAGAGATTTTGAGAACTTAGACTATTTCTATACTATTCAGGAAATGCGTGCAGTGAAAATTGATGTTTTTTTCATATTTTTGTAGAGTTTCAAAGTAGGAAAATAACATTTTGATGGACTTTGCTTTTTAAAGATTTTCCAAATTGAAAATTTTTTATCTTTCATGGTCAACCTCTGAAGTCTGAAGAGGAAAACATTTTATGGAAAAGAAATGATCATATATTAAAATACTTTAGAGTATTGACTTATTTTTCTGAATTGAATTTAAAAAGAAAAAAATGAATGATTCCTTACATAGAATCACATTTAAAGAATTTTGCTTTGTGATATAAATATGAAAGGATCTGCAATTATGACTAATAAAATTTCTTTTAAGTATTCCTTTCTTGAGGCAGATGGAAATTGATATCATAAGAGATAAGAATGTGTGTGGGGAACACTGAAGGAACACCACTTTTTAACTGTTTTGCTGGGACTTTAGGTTTTCTAGTTGTCCCATCTTACCTTTTACCACATGCTAAATAGGACTGTTTTTTCCATTTGGTAATGTATTTTACTTCTTTTTAAACCTCCTCACACACTGGAGGAAAAAAAAAAAAAAATAGCAATATTCACTTCTTTGTTGCTAATTTCTTATTTTAGGTTGATTAAAAAGGTTCTATCAGGCAATATGTTTTCTCAAGGCATTGAGTAGTTTTCTTTACCAGCATGTCCTCCTGCCAATACTGCACTAAATATTCCTATCTGTAATCTTGGGAAATACTGCAATTAGGGCATCAACACTTTCTTTGTATATAAGGAAATTAAATTTCATTCCAAAGTCATAAAGTCCTGATTTTTTACAATATCCTTTGACATAATTTTAATAGGCAAGCTATGTTCTATTTGGATGACACTGAACACTTAAGTTTTTAATTACTCCACTGTTGTTTGGCTGCTATAATTTTCCAGTATATCAAATAATTATATGATTTAATTACCATCTCCCTCCACAAACATCCTACAACTTAAACAGTAGTTCCTAGGTACCATATCCTTTACATAGACTGGTTATGACTATGAAAGCATGAATTTATTAAAAGCAGTATTTCAAAGCTATAATGTAAGTTGGTCTAAGCAGAAATTAATGCTTTTTTTTTTTTTACAAAAGTTATTATAAGAAATCTGTCTCTTTAAATCAAACCTTAAATAGTTCTCTGCATGGAGGATTATTAAAAAGCATCAGAACCAATGACTAATATTCACTGAATGTAGGAAATGTGCCCTACTCAGATAGATTAGTGGATAATCAAACAAAAAAAGTGAATCAAATTACGTGACAATTAAACAGATGCAAAAACATATGAGCAAGGGCTCAAATGCTTGTCTTATGAAATGTTAATCATATCCACCCTTTGGAAATAGCAAGGCTATATCATTAGATATTTAGGTCTTCTGAGAGGTATGTCACAACTTAGTGTTAGCTAAATGGTTCAGGTTAATGACAATACACACATGAAGATGAAAAATTTGGCTGCAACAGCAATACTATATTGACATAACATATGAATTAAATTTTTATTCATGTAAGAAGACAGAAAGATATTTCAAGGAACAGAATGGTACAAAGAAAAGTCATAGTTTTAAAGATGACTAGCCCTTCTTAATTCTAAGACCTCGTGCAAGCAAGTGACTTCATGCTTAAGACACTCATCTTGATCCCTTTCTTGCATGTGCAAAGTGGGGAAATAGAAATACCTTTTAGAAGAGGTAAACAATGTAAATTAGAAATGCAGAGCATGATATTTGGTGCTCTATATTGTTGAAATCTTGGTAGATGCTTTTGTATCTACTGGTGTTCCCTCTGCGGTTGCTACTACAGATATTGCTGTTGGTGGTATTATGACTGCCACTTTTTTCATTAGAGAACAATTTCTCTGTATACTGGCAAAATGGTTAATAATTTACAAGTTAAAACAGCCAAACATACTATATGTATATAGTAGGTCCAGCCATCGGCTCTTCTTTTAAAATGCCTTCTAAAAAGTGACATAAATTTAGTAGGCTGGTTTTTATAGCCCCTTAATGGTTTCTCTGAGTACTAAAATTTAAGAAGCCATGCAAATATCTACTGTGTAGCTCAAGTTATGCTCCAAATGATGACTTTGAGACACACAGAATAAAGAGTGTGAAAGGGACTACTCCTTTGCCTAATCCTTGATTTCATAAATGAAGGAACAAGATTCAGAATTTGAACGACTTGAACAAAATACACACTATTCAAAACAAGTGATAATTAGAACCAGTTCCCCTACAACAAGTTGCTTCTTTTAAATAAGCCAATGACTACTTAATATTATAGCACTTGGTTTGAATCCACCTCGCTTCATGATTATGCATTGGTTGAGGTTATTTCTGCTTGGTCTTTTCCCAAAGAATATGATTCCTCCAATTACTACATTGAAAAAGAGAAGTCTACCTAGGAGATACTTGCCTTAAATATCATGATAATACAGTGAGTAACCCATAGTTCCCAGAGAGATATCATCCAGGTACCCACAACAGACAAAATAAAAAATAAAACAACTCTATGTCATTGGATATTTTAATGCTTTCATCATTAAAAAATTATTAATTAATGAATTTATTTATTTATGTATTTATTTATTATTTCAGACAGGGTCTCCCTCTGTTCTCTAGGCTGAAGGGCAGTGGTGTGATCATAGCACACTGCTACCCTGAACTCCTGTGCTCAATCATCCCTCCCACCTCAGCATTCTGAGTATCTGGAACTATTGGTACTACCATCACACTTGGCTAATTTTTAAATTTTATTTTTGTACAGATGGCACCTTGCTGTGTTGCCCAGATTTCTACAGTTTTATATTTTAAGACTCTCTTGGTTTTTATTCGGCTTTAAATTTTTAGTTTAATTCCAAGTGATATTTCAATTTATCTTATTCTATCAAAAAAATCAAATTGACATTTAATTTATGTTCCTACAAGGTACTCTAAATTCTTCATTTCTATCTATTGGGAAGAGAAAGGCGTTGAAGAGTAGCTTCAAAGATTAATTGGCTTTAACTTTAAACACTGCATACATTACATAATAGACACAAATAATAAAACCTATGATTTTAAAATATTACTTTTTAAAAGTCATACATTTATAATCTGAAAAATATAGACTAGTCTACAGCCATGCCACCTTGAATGCACCTGATCTCATCTGATCTCAGAAGCTAGCTAAACAGGGTTGGACCTAGTTAGTACTTGGATGGGAAAAATAGAGAACATATTTTTAAAAAGTATTATTTAAACTCTCAACAAAAAGAGTATTATTATTTTATGGTATGTCCACGTGCCTTCCCACCTTGCAATTATACTGTAGCTCTTTGTGGACACTGAGGTAATTTAAACAATGTACAATTTGTCAGAGATAATATGGCTCAGATGATAATATTGATGTTTCATTATATCCCCATGATGTGAGTCACTGCATGACCTGTTTGGTATGTTTTAGCTTCCTGTAAAAGTGTATACATAGATATATAAGTAGATGATTAACAGATTTTAGGTAGATAGATCTTTAGGCTCCTCCAAATTCCTTCCCTGTGTTAACCACAGAGGTAGAGTTTTCTGATGTTCTGTTATCTTTGCATTTATGGAATTCCATAGTCCAATTATACCATAGCCAGATTCTTCTACACCCAGTGCCTTGAAAAAAATGTGAAATGTTCTAAATCTTAAAATGCAGATATGGGTGCACATTTTTTAAGATTTTTGAAAATTTAGTGTTCTTTCAAACTTATTTCTAGTTCTATCATAATGTTAATAACCCACAAAAGTAAGAGATTTACCTTAACAATTCTATTTCTTACATGTATGTCATTACTCTCCAGATTAACTAGGATATCTATGGTAAGAATTACATTTCAGTTGCTTAAAAGACCAAAAGGTAATGCTTTGCCTAGGCTACAGCTGCATCACTAGTTGATTTGAAAGCTGTTGTTAATGTACGTGTCCTTACTCTGGGATCCAACCTGACAGAATGACCATTATTTCCTGGAAGGAAGGAAAGAAAGGGTGGTAAAGTATGTCCTGTTTTTAATCATCTTTCTGGAAGGGACACATATTATCACTTCTGTGTATGCTCAGTTGCATATATCAAGTCACATAACCTACTTCACTTGGTGAATAATAGAAGTGAATTCCACCATATGTCTGAGGAAGAGAAAGATTTGTGAATAGCCATACATGTAGAAAGCATGATATATTTTATCTTATTTGTTTTACCAATAATTTTATTAAAATGTTTCCATCCCAACATAATAACCATTCATTATTTTAGATAGTAGTGTTTGCTTTTATAAATATATACCATAATTTTACAGATTCCTTACTTGTTGCTCAAAGATTCATTTACATTTTTGCCAAATTATAAGCAATGCTTCTGCATGCTTTCTTTTATATACAACTCTATAAAATTATTTCCTCTGGCTACCTAGAAAAATTGCTGAATCAAGA
Source organism: Piliocolobus tephrosceles (assembly GCF_002776525.5). Classification (NCBI taxonomy): domain Eukaryota; kingdom Metazoa; phylum Chordata; class Mammalia; order Primates; family Cercopithecidae; genus Piliocolobus; species Piliocolobus tephrosceles. Next base: position 102,707,615 of record NC_045437.1, on the reverse strand, counting down.
GTATTGCCCAAATTACCCTTCACAGTGAACTAAATCGTAATTCTACTACAAGCAGTGTCAGTTTGTTTACACATCCTTCAAAAATAAGCACTGTATAATTTGTGTTGTCCTTTTCACTTCTGCTTGTAAGGGATGCAATTTGATTTTTTAGTATGTATTTTGTTGCTCACTTGTAAGGTTTAATTGGATTAGCTATGTTTTAGTAATTTGAATTTTCTGTAATGTAAATTTCTCCAAGCTTAAAAACTAATTTAAAGCAGAAATTACAATAAATTATATATTTGTGAAATAGCATAGGTAAATGATAACTGCAAGTATTACAGAGTGCAAGTATAGCATTTTTAATTTAAATAAGATTAAACCACAGTAAAGTATTTACTACCATAAATGCTAATTAAAAAGGCAAATTTGAGGAAAAATTCACTTAAAAGTTATTTTGAAAGTTATGAGATACCAACTCACACCAGTCAGAACAGCTACTCTTAAAAAGTCAAAAAATAACAGATGTTGGTTGGTGAGGTTACAGAGAAAATGGAAAGCTTATATGCTGTTGCTGAGACCGTAAATTAGTTCACCCCTATAGAAAGCAGTTAGGAGATTTCTCAAAGAACGAAAAATAGAATTACCATTCCACCGAGCAATTGCATGCTTGATCATAAACCCAAGGGAAATTCAATCATTTTACCAAAAAGACACCTGTGTTCACATGTTTATCACAGCATTATTCACAATAGTAAAGACATACAATCATCCTAGGTGCCCATCAGTGGGGGAATTAGATAAAGGAAGTGTGATCTACATACACCACCAAATACTATACAGCCATAAAAAAGAACGAACTCTTTTTGCAGCAACGTGGATGCAGCTGGAAGCCATTATCCTATGCAAATTGCCACTGAAAGAGAAAACAAAATACTGCAGGTTCTCACTTATAAGTGAAAGCTAAATATTGGGTACACATGGACACAAAGATGGGAAAAACAGACAATGGGGACTCCAGAAGGAGAGAGGGAGTAAGGGAGGAAGAATTGAAAAACTACCAATTTGGTACTGTGTTCAATATTTGGCTACCAGGTTCAATCTAAGTACAAACCTCTATTCGTGTAACAAACCTTCACAAGGACCCCAATTGAGAGAAATCAAGTTAAAGGTTTACTATTAAGTGCACTTAAAAATATTATGCAAGTTTACTGTTTCATCATTCCCATTAAGTTCAAGCTCATTGAAATAACTAAAATTGTAACTTACTTACCTAGATAGGGCTACCTGAGGATAATAGGATGGGAGATAATAATACAGAGAAAACTGTTTTGTTGCATTTTTATAATTGCTTTTGCTTACAATTCACTTAGAAAATTTTATTCTTTTGTATTTTCAACCCTTTTGGGTCTTGTTAAACACATCTCTTTTAAGTAATATATAAATCAATGCTGCTTTTTGCTTCCTCCTACAGAGATCTTTTGATTTTTAATTTTTAATTTTAATCTATTTACAAGTATGCCACTGATATACAGTCAGCATACTATTTTCTATTTTGTTTTAATTTTTATCTTTCTTTGAGTAGTCTTCTATTTGAGTGATTAAGGGGAAACTGTGTCCTTTTTGATTTTTAAAGGGCAGCATGGTTATGAGATATCTTTCCTCTGTTGTTGGAGCATTGGGACTGCTATGTGGATAATTATTTCAAACATCTTAGATGTCTCAGCCATGAAGAAGGAAAGAGAACAAAAGCAAAAATTATTAAAGAATCTGTAATTCTTTTACTTATACCAAAGGGGTCTGATTTCATGGGTATTGTCAAGATTATTTTCCATTGCATTTGTAACTTTAATGTCCTGTCTGACAGACAGCTGCCTTCTATCCTTGAATCATTTTAGTGTTTTATTCAACAAATATTTTTGAGTACATTATTTGCTGAGACATTGTGGTAGATATAAAGACAGGAAATCATGATAAAGTTATAGAATTACGTTTTATCCTTTGTGATTCTTGGAAGCATACAATTTCACCATGAAAATTTCATAATTTTATACATTTTGTAAAATTGGTTTTCCAAATTATCTTTTCATTCTCAAGCTATGTCAAAGCTTAGATAATTTGCAACTATGCTAAATTTCACAAAGCAGATAGTAATTATTGAGTCATTCTGATATGCACAGTCCACATACTAATAAATGTTAGTTGCTCATAACACACCTACCCATGACTTCTTACTATACCATCAACATACTCCAGCATCAAATTCACATACTCTACCTTGGAAGATGTATATGTGTGCATGCATGTTGATATCATTTGTGTCCCCACCCAAATCTTATCTTCACTTGTAGCTCCCATAATTCCCACATGTTATAGAAGAGACCCAGTGGGAGATAATTGAATAATGGGGATGGTTTCCCCCATACTGTTCTTGTGGTAGTGAACACATCTCATGAGATCTGATGGTTTTATAAGGGGAAACCTTTTTCACTTGGTTCTCATTTCTCTCTTGCCTGCCACCATGTAAGACACGCCTTTTGCTTTCCACCATGATTGTGAAGCCTCTCCAGTGATGTGGTACTGTGAGTCCATTAAACCTCTTTTTCTTTATAAATTGCTCAGTCTCAGGTATATCTTTCAGTGTAAAAATGGACTAACACACGTGAGTGGAACTTCAGAAGTATCCAGGACTGTAATTTTAATAGTTATCTTCTCAAAAACAATATACATGCCACAGATAAAACTACCACAATTGACCACAAAATGTCTATATAAAGAAATTTTAAATTGTGGGTGTACTGCAAGCCCTTTTCAAAAGGAAAAGAAAACTGCATGAGCAAAGTGCATTTTAATAGGAAATCTGCATAATTTTATTCTTTTTCTCTAAAAATTTTGGAAAAATAAGTGTTTTTACAATACACACTTTGAGCCCTGCTGGTATCACACTTATCATTCGTAAAATTTGTTGAAATGTGTTTACATTAAAAAGTACAAAAGTATTTCCTATATTTATAAACATATTTTAAAACTACACATGTAGATTCATTCTGAAATATGATGAGCTTAAATATGTGCAAACTAGTGATTTACTTGCTTTTTATTATCACTATTTCAAGCAGTGCCAAGTGATTATGTATCAATGCCAGTTGCTATGTAGACTTAGATGCATGTGTGTAGAAATTTGCAGTCTCTTTTTTCTGTTCCTCCATGTCTAGAAATGTTATATGTGAGAAACATGAGAAACTACTCAAAATTTATCCAGATGTTTGTACAAATTAATGATTTAAAGGAGGATGTAGATAGTAAATAAATGAGGTTGGCTGATACTATTAAGTGGTTTGTACTAGTTAAAAACTGCTTGTATATGAGTTTGCAAGAAAGTCCAGACAAAGCCAACAGCATGGCCCAGCATCATAATATAAAATTTCAGTTAAATATAGAAATGTGTCGGTAAAAATAATTTAGTAATTTTGTTTTACAATTTAATTGCGATATCTAAAGATCTATGAAAAAAACATGCTTGGGTAGCTTTATACAGTGTATCATGGATGTTATACATACTCTTCAGTATATAAAAATCAACTTGAACATTGTGTAAAAACTAACAAAAACTCAATATATTGCTTTAAATTTGGTGATTTCAGATAAGGAATATGTCATCAGGCCAAAGGTATCCTGAAAAGGTCAGTACTAATACTGACATTTATAAGAAAGGAGGTATAGAAAGATATTAGAAAGATAATGTTTTCCTGTTTTCCAGAAATAGGAAATTAAATGGAAATTGAATGAGTTATGAGGGTTTAAGAAAGATGTAGCAAGAATTGATCCATATTGTTTCGGTACCGTTTTAACAAAGTATGCATGGAAGCCTTAGAAGAAATTAATATTAAATACATTTGAACAGATAGAAGGAAATACTTCACACAGCCATTGTGGAAATATACTGCCATTGGAAGGTCACAGAGTCAAAAACTGTAACTGATTAATAGGACCAATAATAATATTTGTGTTGGCCAAGATGAGGGAGTTGGGGCCAGCTCCATGCTAGCTTCAGGGATTTTTCTCTGAACTTCATCCAAAAGCACTTTCTAGCTTGGGGGCCCTGAGTGTGGTTAATTAACTCCGTCTGACCCAGTCACAGAGTAAAGGCATCAATCTATCAGACTTGGCTCCCTTTCTTCCAGGGAGTTGCAGGTGAAGGTCTTCTACCTAATTTTGGACTAACAAAAGAAAATTGTCTCTTCCTCTGCACATACACATACATAACATAGAAGAAAACATGGTGTTTAACACTTTGATCTACATTGATGAGTCCATAAAATTTTCTGCCCTGGTTCTATGGAGACTATATAATATAACAGACAAGATATAGAAATAAGAGTCAGAAAATTTGCACTGGAAGACAGTTTCTTCCTTTACTGATTATGTGACTTTGAGCAAAACAGTTAACCTTAGTTTTCTGTATTAAAAAACTGGAAAGAATAAAAAAAAAAAAAAAAAAAACTCCAGCAGAGATGTAATCCTAAGGTCATTAATTAAAATTCTAAAATTGTTTTATGTTTGTTGAAAAAAATCTATGCATAACTGAGGTATCCTCTACCACATGTGAGTATAAAATAAGGCTTATTTTGGACCTATCTTTTGTTTCTTTTTCATGAGTTTCCATTTTTTCTAAATACTCATGTTGTTCATCAGTTGCCAAAGTCTGTACTATTCCCTGCCCCACCAGTAGGTATATGCATTTATTCCACATTATTTTATTTGGGGCTATCAAAGAAAGTGGGTACTTTAATTACTAACACAAAGCCAAATGAATGAAAGCTGATAATACTAAAATGACTTACAAAGGAAGCTGTTTGACTTACCTTCATAGACTTACTTATTCTTCCCAAAATTTACTTTCCCATCTGGTATTTCTCTCATTTTACCAAGATGGCTTCAACAGTTGCTTATACCAACAATAAGACATGAGTGACTAAATTATATATTAAAACATAAATTTAAATTTTGTGGTAGGGATAGTAAATAGACAACCAAAAATTTTACCCTCTGCCCTACTGTAGGTGAAGTTGCTGCCCAGTGAATTACATCTCTCAACTCTTCCCTCTTTTCCTGCAGTCTTTGGGCATCCAAGTGGGGTCATGTGATAGAAACAATGTAAACTGGAAAAGACCTGGTCACTGAATGACTACATAAAGAAAATCTATCTGTCAGTTATGACACTTATATTACACTACTTTCAGAGTTAGAAATACATTTTTATTTTGTTAAGCCACTGAAATTGTGAGGTAGCTTATTTGCTAAACCTACAGACACACTCCAGCAAATACATATATATTAAATCTAGCTCATGCAAATAGGATGTTTATAAATGCTGGAAAATAACAGAAACATATGTGAGTATGAGATGGACCTTGGTAATCTGAATTTCCAAAACTGCTATTTACAAAGGGTCACAGTACTACTATTGCATCCTAGCTTTTGGTCAGCATCCATACGAAGGAGGCCATCTTAGCACCTTCCACTCAGAAACCAGCCTCACAAATACAAAACCCAAGAGACTGAAGCTCAGATAAGAATGGGTATTTCTTTATCTACCTATGTAATGTTTACTTAATGCAATTTCATCTCCTTTGTAAATAGCCTCTTCCCAATATAAATTCATTAAAAGATGGCTACCTTTTAAAGAAATACTAAGTCAACTCACAGGATTATATTTTAACCTACAGAAGATGATAAAATAACTACCATCTGAACATTTCAAGACACCCCAACATTCAAACTAGAGAAATGTTTTAAAATATACAGTGTCAGGAGTATAACTGCATTATAGATCATTGTTCTTCCATTTTCTAAAAATTTCTGATAATCTAAGACAGATTCCTGTAAGCTTCCAGAAGTTTCACAAAACTTTTCCTGTAAAGAGCCAAATAGCAAATATTTTTAGGCTTTGCAGGACATACTCTATCCCAACTACTCAGATCTTCCATTGCAGCATAAATGAAGCTATTGACAATACACAAATAAGTGGGTGAGGCTGTTTTCTAGTAAAACTTTATGTGCAAAAACAGGCCATAGGCTGGATTTGGTCCACACAACATAGTTTACCAACACCTGATATAAGAAGTTAATTCATCCAAAGTTCTATTTTTTTAAAACGTCCTATTCTCTTCCATTGCCATATCTATAATCACAGATAGATTTCAGAAAACTTTACCACCTGTATGGGATGCTATAAATTGGATTTTGTGCATCCCACTAAAAAAGAAGTCCTCTCTATTTCAAATTCTGACTCAACATAAAACAAAAAAGTTAGGTGATGAAGGTTAAAGTATTATTCTATCACTGGTATTGCTGAAATTTTAAAATATGGCTTGGACATTTCCAAATGGAATTTTTTTTTATGAATCCCAGAACTGGATCATTTTCCCCTGAGTTAGGAAGGGTGATGAGCTGCTATTCCACTTCCTCCACTGGAGGAAGACCCTTGTAAAACTTGAAAAGCAGACGACTGTAGCAGACCAGAGAGTATGTTTTCTAGGTGTAAGCTCAGGCCCAAGATCAAGCAAAAAGAAAGGAGTGACTACAAATCTCTAGCTTTTTGTTAGTTTGATTCCTAAGCACTGTTATGCCAATTAAACCATTCCTGTCTTAAACATTCTTGTCTAAGGGCGGCAAGATTGGGGTGTGGATGGTGGAGAAGAGATCAGCCATCTCTCAGAATAATCTATTCCCAAGAATTAAAGAAACTCATCCAGTCGAAAGCAAGGCACAGAACCAAAATATCAGACACACTTTTTAATATGATTACTATAAACCACGAAGATGAAAGAGACTGGTACACCAAAGTCTAATGTTTAATGCCACAGGACCTAACTCTAAACCAAAGATAGTTTGTTTCCTCAAATAGTACTTCCTCCTCATTTTGCACATATTTTGACTCAGTGTATCAGATGTGGAGAGTCCTATCTTCATATAGTACCAAATGCAGCTTTTAAGCTCATTTATAGTATCCAGTGCTCCATCAAAGCTCTTCTGTACCCCGCTACATCCCCAGCAGAATTAATTTCCCTTCCCCCAGGTTTCACTAAACCCTGCTTAAAATGCTAGAAGGCAACTTTTAATATAGTATTATGATTAATTATACATATCTGTTTTTTCTTTCTCTGTTGAACCTACATACAACATATTCCTAACATGTTAATCATGGTCAATTAGGAGAAACAATGTGTACAATTATTCATAATACCATATGTATGAATAATATTAATGTATCTCTATAAGTAAATAGTATTAATATAAGAATATGTTGGCCAGGTACAGTGGCTCACGCTTGTAATCCCAGCACTTTGGGAGGCCAAGGCAGGCAGATCACAAGGTCAGGAGATCAAGACCATCCTGGTCAACATAGTGAAACCTCATCTCTACTAAAAATACAAAAATTAGCCAGGCGTGGTGGTGGGGATCTGTAATCCCAGCTACTTGGGAGGCTGAGGCAGGAGAATCACTTGAACCTGGGAGGCGGAGGTTGCAGTGAGCTGAGATCATATCACTGCACTCCAGCCTGGCAACAGAGCGAGACTCCATCTCAATAAAAAAAAAAGAAAAAGAAAAAGAAAAGAAAGAAAGAAAAAGAATATATTTACTAGTTTAATAAGAATAACTAGTTATATCTAATAAAAGATTAAATTATTAAGATTTAAGTGTTATGAAATTCAACATGTGATTGGGGTTTAGATTTTGGGGCCAAAGATTAAGGGCCTTACAATGGCTCTCAAATCATATCCCCACGATTACAACTACAACTGTGTAGATAGAATGCATGTGATTTCATTTAGTGACATTACAACTCTTTAGTTAACAAACTTTGGAGCTCCTAAACGTAACATAGCAAAAAAAAAGTAAACTCACTCTACTTTTAAAAAGTGGCATTATGATTGCATTTCTAATCTTGTATTTAAAATATAAAAGTGAAATTACATATATGCAAAACTTTAAAAAAATGTGTTGTATAAATCTTTGTTGACTTCTTAATTTGTACTGGACGAAAAGCTTTAGTAGTCTAAAGAATACGTTAAAATTTTTAAATAAGATAAAAATTCACTTTTGAAAAGGTACTCAATTAGGAATTTAAATCTGTTAGCTTTTATGATAAATATATTTTTCTTATCAAATTTATATAAATCTCAGCTCTGTTTGCAAATCCCCAATCAGGAACTTTTACCTGAGACTCAATCCTAGAAAATAATAGAGCAATTCTATATATGAGAGATAAGCCAAAAGATTAGATAGTTTTATCAGATTCTATTTCACAGCTTTATTATTGCCTGTTGCTGCACATAAATACCCTTCTTCTGATTGATTATATTGAGTAGTTGCAAATTTTTTTCCTTAGCTTTTAAAAATTATATCTTGAGTGGCTCTGTTTAAAAACAATCACTACTTCCTAGAATAAAATTTAGTCTATCACAATTTCTTCTCAATTTGATGTGTAAACATCAGGAAATACAATTTTGGAAAATGAATATTTTTAAAGTACTAAAATCAATATGAAACAATCTAACTGAAACAGTTTCCATTTATGTTTTAGTTTGTGTTACTAGTAATGCAGAATTTCAGTTGTTTCTTTTTCCAGGCAGGCCATAGACTATCCTTTAAAAATCAAATATTAACACCTTCCCTATTTCACTTGGTACTATTTCTGTTTTATTTTTCATAAACATGTAATTTATTGATTTATAAAAATGTTACAACTTTGCAGTACTCTTAATATATTTATATATAATGTATATAATATTTTATGTATAATGCATATAACATATACTATATAAGTATATGTAGAGTTTAACTAATGATTTACATATATACACATACAGAAAATGTCAATCAATTTAAAAATAAGAAATTAGGTATAGAAAAGTTCTATAGATTACTAGGGATAGTGTACAAACAATCTAAAAGAACATTGAAAGCTATGCAACCCGGACCAGTGCAGTGGCTCACGCCTGTAATCCCCAGCACTTTGGGAGGCTGAGGTGGGCAGATCATGAGGTCAGGAGTTCAAGACCAGCCTGACCAATATGGTGAAACCCCGTCTCTACTAACAATATTTTTTACAAAACTAGCTGGGTGTGGTGGTGCGTGCCTGTAGTCCCAGCTACTCAGGAGACTGAGGCAGAGGTTGCAGTGAGCCAAGATTGCGCCACTGTACTCCACAGCCTGGGTGACAGAGCAAGACTCTGTCACGAAAAAAAAAAAAAAAAAAAAAGAGTTATGCAACTTTGGTAGACTCTTTTGAGGCTTTGCCTAAGTGTTACTTATTCAGAAAAAATTTTTATAACATCTATTTTGTAGCAGATTGAAAAAGGTAACACTCACAGGTAGAGTGTTACTATGCATGTAGGTTAAGGAATAGAACGTAAATTTAATTCCTCTTTCTTAGAAAAGAGATTTTGTACGTTCTCACCTACATACCATTCTTTTAAACTTAATAGTATTTTGTTAGTTGGCTACAGTTGTTAGAGCTGGATCCATTTGCATTTTCCTAATTTACTCTGGCCAGTCTTACCTACTAATGTTAGACCTTATGAAGAACATCTGTGATTCTTAGCTCATCCACACCAAGTAAATCGAATTACCTTGATTAACGTGAGGATTTTCAAACGTTGTTTGTTAATTACATAGCATGGGTCCACCATAACCTTCAATGAAATATCGTGAGTACGAACGCCTCAGCAAGAACAATTGCCTGTTTCTGATTTATGAACAAAACTGTAAGTGCAGAGTCTGCTCTCATTTTTACTGATAATAGTGGTTGTAGGATAAGGAAGGAGGTAAACTCTGAGAAAACTTTGAAAAATAGATAATGTGGAGATAATATAATCTACTGTTATAAATATGGGTTTTCCACATTAATCACCTGGAATTGGGTCGAGATGCAACATTGTCTGCTGAGGTGTCAGTGGGCATCAGGAGGTCAATAGTAAGTTTACATAGCGTCTCTGTTTACTTTAACTTACTCCATAACCTCAAGAATTTCTAACTCTAACAGAGAAGGAATGAAAGAGGATTACTATTGATACCAGTGGTTCCTCCATGTTCAAGTCTCACAGACAGAGCCCTTTATAAATAATTGCTCTTTCTCTTTGAAAATACGTGAACTTGTTTGGTGGTCTACAAAATGTCAAATTATATTTTTAAATAGGTAGTTTTGTTGCTACAATATCTATTATAAACCTTTCTGGTTATTTAATATCAGTATCCTAAAACAACAATGTGAAAACAACAATATAAAATACTTTTTTTCCGTGAGACAATTATTATGAGTGGATAGGAATAATAACTTTTAAACTTATATAACTATATAGAACAAATGAACTATTTTCTTTGAACTGTTCTGTTCTGCCATACAGTACCTTCCCATTTAATGTTTCGAATGAGTGTATGACTAGAAAAAAAGCTGAAAATAATGCTTAAGTTTTTGTTTGGGGGATCATCATTTGATTTTGACATGTGGCACGTATATCAAAATGATGGCCTTGATCAATATATCTTGTAATAGAGACACAAGCACGGTGTTGGCCAGTGATAGCCTTTTCTAAATGATTTCCCGCCTACTTACTCATTGGCCCTGGTGAAAGAAGATCTATGACCACCTCATTCTCATAACACAGCTGGACCAGAGGAGGGCACCTAACCCAAGAAGATCCAATCAGTACACCGGAGAGCCCCATATAATCTGGTCTGCAAAAATTGACTAAGCTGATACCTAGTAATAATAACACTGACTGAACTCTCACTGTGTCTCAAGTATTCCTCCAAACACTTTAGATGTAATAACATTTATTCATCATATTAACTTCTCAAGACAGGTTATGAATATTGCTTTCATTTTATAGATGTAGAAAGAGACACAAGAGACTTTTTTTCTCAGAAATGGAAACTAAGAAGATAGTGAAACAGGAATGGGAGGTCGAACTAAAAGGTAGTATACGTAATTAAAGATACCCAAAGTTTTGAGAACACGCAAGTTATAATTATGAAGAGGCGAAAGTTATAAGTGAGCACAAGCTGTAAATTAAACGTGTGCCCTACACAATGGAGGAAAAGAAGGAGATTGTAGTACACGGAAAAGCAGTATGTGAATAGGGAATAGTGGTGGTATGTTAATAATAGACATTAGAGTGAAAGCCTGGAGTTCTCTTCCACTCCTGTTACTGCCCTTCTTGAGGCTAGGTCGTTTGGCTTCTCCTTATAGCATATCCAAAATTCTGTTTTTCACAACCACATGAATTTAATTAGATAAGTAAAGTGACAAGGTAGAGATTTCTTCAAATAGGACAAACAAAACAAACAAACGAAAACAAACGAACACAAAACCTTTCTGTTGTTTGTAAAAAACTGAAGGGCAATGGTGAAAACCTCCTTCAAATGATGTGGACAGAAATTACAGTATAGTAAAGACTGCAAGATTTTGTGCCAACTATAAATCTTTCACTTAGTAGCTGTGGGATCTTTAGCAAGTTATTTAACTTCTCTTGCATCTATTACCACATCTGTAAAATGAGAATAAGATTCACAACCTGTCTCAGAGAATTGATATGATGAATAGATGTTATGACATTTAAAGTGCTTAGAGGAATACCTGAAATATAGTAAGAACTCAATGAGTGTTATTGTTATCATTAGCACATGCTTTAAAATACTTGTACATCTGACCACAAATTATGTCCTAATATCTTTGTGTCTAAAAATGATGCTTTGTATAATAATGTAATAGACATTAATAACGTATGTTTGATTCTATAAGAATTTATTCACATAAAATTAGTTTGTGTGCTTTACATGGTTTTGGCAAACAGAGCCAAAATGCAAATTTCTTGTTTTTATAGTGGAGTTGAACATGGGAATAATATTTATAACTCTCTTTTGGAGAGGAAGTAACTATTGGCTGTAATTCAAGTCACGAAAAGACACACTGAGTAAAGGAACTACAGAGTATTAACTTTCAGCTATTTCACTGCATGGAAGACATGGAGTCAAAGGGAACATTTCACTTACTGTGGGGCTTTGAACTATTCTGTATTACTTCCTTCCAGGGAAACATAGAACTTGAAAGTTAAAGTTTCCAATTTACAGTTGATTGTATGGTTACCATATAGTTCACAATTTAAGTGTAAGTTTTAAAAGAATGTATAGAGGGTCAGAGAGAGCTAGTAAATTGAAGAGAAGGACTAAAAAGAACAATAAAACAAAATTTTATTGTTACCTTCATTATTTTCCATTATGTGTTTTCTTCTATAGGATATCTCCTATCTTTCTGTCCTTAGATGTGCTTTTTTTCCTTTAGTTTATTACATTCATTAAAGCTACTGGAAGGAAAATACATCGGTTGTGAATGACTATTATTGATAAAAATCCTCTGTCTACTTGTAGCTGTATCAGGAAGGAGATATTCCTAACAATCTGGTGTTTCATTAGTTTGGGAAAATTTAAAGAAATAAATTGCTTGAGACAACATAGAATTTTGGTTAAAACTGTGGAAAATAAATTTATCAAAAAGTTTAAATAGATAAATTATAGCATAGCCAATCTTATGTTTTTAAAAGGCCATACTAATGAATATTTTCCAGGAAAGGTTTCCATTTCCCCTGTTGCTTGATTTTACACTACTACTGGTTAAATTAATCTTCAAATTATTGATTGCCAACTAATACTGTGAATTGTCTTCTATAGCATGAATCTAACTAGCATGTTTGCTTTATCATTAATCTTGTTGGTCATTATATCATTTACTGTTCATTATAGCAAGAGATAAATTGCACAAATGTTTAATATTGTTAGTTCAGCTTGGTTGCCTTGCTTGGTGACACTAATTCTACAGAACAGTTGGGCAAAATCAATGTCTTATGCACCATTTATATTAAATTACGCTTGTTATGTGATTGAATCAACACTACATAGAGTTTTCTCAAGTTAATTGATCAACTCCTACAAAACAAATTAATATGATACATCAAGCTTACAGAATTGTCTTCTACAAATAACATAATAAACATTAGTGCCGAGAGAAAACCAACATTCCTCCCAGAATATTGAAATTCTCAAACCTGATCAAATGGCTGGCTTAAATAATAGTGGGCAGAATGAAAGTGTAAATTTAGAGGGAGATTTTTCTACTTTTCCAGAAAAATGTAAGATATTTATGTCAAGTAGTGTATATATATAAAACAGTATTTGATGAAACATTTGTAGTACTGTTTGATTTTCATCTAATCACTTCTTTTCATCAGTTAAGAAGAAATGGCATTTGACAAATTACTAGCGAGGTTTTTTTTTTTTTTTTTTTTTTTTTCCTTTACTAGTTTAAAGGTTATGATGGCAGCCATCTCCCTAAAGTTGAATATTAGTAAATAGTCTATGAACCACCTTCCAAGTTTTGGCAAATTAACTCAATTTGATTATTGTTAGAATACACATATATTTTATAAGAACTGTATACCAAATGTATTCAACTATGCTGAATATTACTATGTTTTATCACCATTAAAATATAGGCTAGGAACATTGCCTCATGCTTATAATCCCAGCACTTTGGGAGGCTGAGGCAGGTGAATCACCTGAGGTCATGAGTTCGAGACCAGCCTGACCAACATGGAGAAACCCTGTCTCTGCTAAAAAATACAACATTAGCCGGGCATGGTGGCACATGCCTGTAATCCCAGCTACTTGGGAGGCTGAGGCAGGAGAATCTCTTGAATCTGGGAGTTGGAGGTTGCGGTAAGCCGAGATTGGCCATTGCACTCCAGTTTGGGCAACAAGAGCAAAACCCCGTCTCAAAAAAAAAATATATATATGTATATTTGTATACATATTCATATATAATATATGTTCATATATATTATGTATATGGTGTGTGTGTGTATATATATCTTCATACAGGTCCCAGGAAGTATTAACAGTTAAAGAAAATAAGATATTATACATTAACACTATGCCAAATGTCAAGTAATTTGGTCCTTATTTTTTTTTAATTGAACTTGACATTTTGAAAATTTTAGCCATGGTAAAAATATATATGTGCAAGCTAGAACTGTTGTCTAATACAGGCAAAAATTATATATTAAATTTAAGAAAGAACATGTTGACTACTCTGTGTTTGTTTTAGATGGCTTAAAGAAAACACATTTAACCCTATTTAAAATATTTTATTTTGTTTGAGCAAAGTGTTAAATCATCTGTGTATACTTAAAGTAATTGTGATACATAAGAGAAGAAATGAAAATATTTAAAATAAATAAATATCCAGTGGCATCCAGCTAACTATATAGTACCTCACTGAGAAAATAAGTATAAAACTTAAAAGAAAACATATGTTAGGCTAATTTAGCTGTATTTTGCACAGATGTTGACAAGATGAGTAACTCCAAATAATACTCTTCTTATCTATGTTTAGATGAAGATTAATAGAACTATCTGACCCTAAATATTAACAAAGTTAGAATTCAGTTCTTTGCTCCGCTCAATGGCATATCATTTCCTTTTTCTCTCAAAGTGTTCCTAAGTATTTAGATGTAATCTTTACGGGAAAAGACTTGGAATGAATGAGTTCTTTCAATCTGCTTTGATTAACATCCAGTAAAAAAAAAAAAAAAAAAAAAAAAATGCAAGTTTTCTCAACAAAGACAAAGAAATTATGCAATGTCTTCTTTTTTAAGTGAATGATAGATTATAAATATATTCCTATCTGTTGAATGGAAATATTAATTCCAATGTATGCTCCTTTCTGACTGTGTTTTTGGAAACTCCATGGAATTACATTTCCAAATGACACAAATTTAAATTATTTTGAGTAACTAAACCATTCAAAAAATATTCTAAATTTTATTTTTGAAAACTGAAGTAAAATATTTTACCATGAATGTGTCACACCCTACATATATATCTCATTAAAAATTGAATAAAAATAGTTTATGCAATCTTAGTTTGCATTTTCAAACTTTAAGCAACTAGGCAATTTTTTTAGATGGCTTTAAAAGTATGGTTTAAATTTTGTGATAATTATAATCATTTAAATTCTATTTCATGCATATTTACATATTTATATAATATATAATGAAAAGTACCCAAAATTATAGGAATATAGCTAATATATTTATCAAAATAATTGACCAAATTACCTATCTGTGAAATTCATAGCTGATAATTGAAGATATAAATAAGAAATTCTGTAAACACTATAAAAGTATTATGTTAAATTAACATACATCCATAAAACTTTTTCATTAAATATTGATATTCTTACTTATACAGGAATATATTGGCATGAAATTTTGTAGAATGTTTACTCTTAATCTCCATAAAAATTCATGGCAAAAGGTCAAGATATCATGACATTTTATTTTCACAGTGCCTGTGGCCAGTTGTATCTGGGTCATAGATATTGTAGAACGATGGACTAAATTAGTTGATTCTGACTTCAAATATCATTCCTTTCATGTAATATTCTGATCATTATAAGTCATTTAAGTAAACTTTCTAAAAATGCCCCCCATCCTTTTTTGTATGAGCATGGTTAGTTTAAATTTGAAGGAAGGATTAATTACGTGATAAAGAACCAATATTATCTATGTGTCTTTATAATATTAAAATTCTGAATATTGAGGAAAATGAACTTGACTTTTTTCATATTTGTCTGGATGTTTTATACTATACAGACATAGTGACAGAGACAGCTACTTCTCATGTGGGTTGGCATATGCTTTAGGATTTTATTTTAGGCTGTAAATTGTAAAATCTGAAAAACATTGGCTTGCACAATTAATGTATTCTTTTTTCCTTTTGTCCTTGTAATGAGAAATTTAGAAAAGGGCATTCTGGAACTAGTAAAGTGACTTCACAGTGTCATCAGAGATCTAGGATCCTTTGTTGTTTAATTCAGAATCTTAACTTATGAAAGTTGACTAATAGTTCCAAGATAGTTTCCCACTTCTGGGCATTGCATCAGTTTTTCTGACAGCAAGAAGGGCAACGGCAAAACACCACATATCATGGAGTCTACTACTCTCCATTCCCTAACATGCATTTTATGGCGCTTTCATGAAAGACACTATTAATGACATCATTTATATCTCATTGGCTAGAACTGTAATGTGAGTACTCCAATGCACAAGGGAAATTGGAAAATGCAGTCATTCCCATGGATAAAATCAGGGTTATTTTTGCAGGTAAGAAGGACAGCATGGATATTGGTAATGAAAATTACATTATTTGACTCAGTGCTGCAGTTTTATAGAATAACTGTATCATCAATATTAATTTGTTAAAGTCATTTTCAGCATATAATCTATCCAGAAGCCAGAGTTACACCTGAATCAGGGTAGTTGTTTCTTCATGGCAGTGTTTTAGATAGAATTCATATGGATTTTGAAGTCAGGCAGATGATTTTGTTCCTTACTTTGTCTCTTACCCAAATGTGTGACCTTGGACAACCCAAATTACCTCAGTGGTCTTATACTGTTGCTGAGCTAATAAAACTAAATAATAAACATAATGACCCTGGCCCATATTTGGTACTCAATAATTGTTAATCCCCTCTTTCCATCTACCTGATCTCTTTCCTTTCTCTTCTGGATCTAAATTTTAAAATCTTTCCTTCACATACCAGTAAGATACTGTTTCCAAAAATTCCCTGAGGATGGGAAATGTTTTATGGCAACACATCTTCAATATATTTGACAACATTATCATTATCATAAGAATTTTCATCATCACCACTAAATTAAAGTTGAACACAGAAGCCATTTCAATTTGCCTATTCTGTTATAACAGCATTTTTTAAACTTAGAATTAACTTAAAATAGCTTTTTAGATATTTTTTCTCCTGAAATTTTTGTAGCCTTCTTGGTCCCAAATTGTCTTATAGCTTCTCTTTATCATTACTGTTCTGTTCTCTTCTTAAAAATTCCACTTATAAAATTTCCACCAAGAAAGGTGTTAAATGTTGAAAAGAGTTTATATTATATCTTTAATAAATACACCATAGGGACAATTACTTAAGAAGGATATAACCTTAAAGAAAAAATGTATATGAAACTAGACATATTTACCTAGCATCACTTAATTTTAAGCCTCTCATATACTTCTAACCTCTTGTTATAGTATGTACTTAATATTTAAATATTTAATACCTTAAAATGTCGTTCTATAATCATATTAAAAATTAAGAGAAATTAGTTAGTTTTTTCTAATTTTTTACAAAGTTGAAAGATGGTGGTGCTATTTTAAAGTAAAAACTAAAACAAAGTAAAACAAAAACAAATAATGTATTTAAGGTGAAATATAAAAACATTAAAATATTACTCAGAAAATTTATTATTATAAACATTAAGATATCTTTCAATCAGCATAACAATATTGAACCTCAGAGATATAAAGTGTTTGCCTTTTCGTGAACAAAATATATAATTTGATGCTCAGTTGAGATGGACAAAAGTAGCATTCTGGAATATTCATATGAATACATTTACATTTCTGGACTTCTTTCACCCAAAGTCTCCCAAGATTCTTTTTAGTCAGCCTCCTTTAACACTCAGGTCTTCTCTGTTATCTTTCCCAAACCCTCTGTTTAAGTAGTCTTGTCACTTTCATTAGCATAATATGCAAATATTCATCTTAGAGAGTTTTCTTGAGCAATTCTTACTGCTGTGGTGCAATTTCAAGGATGACTTTAATTACTGTCCTCTAGAGGAAGCCTTCCTGAATCTACAGTCTTTAGGGATAATTTCTTCAGACTTCATAGAGCATTTTCTGTCTCAGTCACTCATTTTCCCTACAGAATTTGCTATTTTAAAATGTTTTTCATTGTTGTGTCTGTCTCTTATATCCAAATAACTAATAAATTCTTTACAGGCAGATGTAATTTCTTATTCTCAAAGAATGGAACACAGTTTATTTGTGTTTATTATTCCTGACAATATAAAGAGCATTTTCAGCAAAAACCAAAACTATGAACTACTCTGCAAGGGATAGAAAAACTACATAGGATAGATAATATTTACAAGGTTAGTGAAAAAAAAAGAAGAAAAAAAATGCTGATGTTTAAATCAACAATGTTTCAAAAATGATTCATATAAAAAAGACAGAATATAAATACATTATTTGTAGCCACTCATGAGAATAAAAAGGCTTCCTCAGATTCCCTGAGCACAAAACAAATGAAATGAAACTTGAAATCCAAAAGAAATACTAGATTCCATATCTGCTTAATTTGGTTTACTTCAAAGATGCCGTGTGAGATTATATTTGCTGTGGGCAGATAAGATGGTTCCTCTTCACGTGGAAGGCCAGTATTCTGAACTTTGCTTTGGCATAGTATATGAAACAGGAAATTCATCAACTGTGTAAATTCACATTGATATAATTTTCCCCCAGATGGATTGAATTAGCTGATAATAGCAAACTGTGCTGCTAGAGCTCCGGAAACTTTCTGATCTTATCTCGTCTTTATCTGGTCACAGAGATGTCCTGGATTGAGCAAGTGTAGTTCTAGACTTTGTCACAGAAATTAAAAAAGAAAAAAGAAAGCATTTAGTGTAAATGCCCACCCAAATAGTTGAAACAGAGAATGATACCTATAAAACATCAAACTTCCTTTATTCTTTATTTTTCAATATTAGAGAAAGGTCATTCAAAAAGGAAATAAACGACAATGACAAGACTCAGTTTTTCTTTAAAAGTCAGAATTTTAATAATTCATACGTGTTTTTGATCAAAAAGCAGTCTTTTGGGGTTACTTATAAGACTAATGGGAGCTATTTATGGGCTGAGAGCTATATGTAGTTGTTTAAGCTTTCTTTGAGAAGCCATAAATTTCTCTCTGTTAATGTGACAATTATGACAATAATTTAGTTAATAAAGGAGAAGATCTAGCCTCTTTATGCTTCTTCCTTCAATTTTGATTTTGAGCAATTAATTTAAGCAGTGTTAGGCAACATGTAAGGCAAGATACTTTCTCTTTGCCTCTAAGAGTTTTGCTTAAATTATCATAGAGTTGATTTTATATTCTTTGCTTTAACATTTTTTCTAACATATATCCCATTTTATCATTTGAATACGTATTTTCTTACAGTGAAACCACACCTGTTATGCTTTTCACTGAACCTTTGCTTGCTTCTGTAACAGAGATTTCAGCAATCTGAAGTATGAATAACAAGTCTGAGGAAATATATAATAGATTTTGTTTTCTCCTTCATCTTTAAATAGAATGCTATGAAAAGAACAACAACAAAAAAAGGTCTGGGTGCGGTGGCTCACCCCTGGAATCCCAGCACTTTGGGAGGCCAAGGCAGGTGAATCACGAGGTCAAGGGATCAAGGAATCGAGACCACTCTAGCCAACATGGTGAAACTCCATCTCTACTAAAAATACAAAAAATTAGCAGAGCGTGGTGGTGGGCTCCTCTAGTCCCAGCTACTCGGGAGACTGAGGCAGGAGAATCGCCTGAACCTGAGAGGCAGAGGTTGCAGCGAGCCGAGATCGCGCCACTGCACTCCAGCCTGGTGATAGAGCGAGACTCCGTCTCAAAAAAAAGAAAGAAAGAAAGAAAAAAGAAACAGGAAAAAGTTACTATGAGTTCTATAAAATCAGACCTTTTTATTAATTTTTATTTAGAATACATATAGACATAAAAGATGAAATCTATTTGAGCACATTTATAGTTATGATTTATTATATATAGTACTTGGCAAATATTGACCAAAATGCCAAATATGCCTTGTTTCAGTACTTTCTTATATTTTCCATAATAGATCTTTTCCGTAAACTACATACTGCCTTAATTGTCTATTTGCTAACATGTTGTATTCTATTCAAGTATTAATTTAAGCACAGATAGTCCTGTAATGCATTGGGTATCAAATACATCAGTTTTTTGATGGACTTTCTTGAAGTTAATTTGCCACTCTGTTTATTTCCTTTAACCATCTTACCACATTCATCAGACTGTCAGAGTTGAGCTTCTTAGACTTTTCCTCTTCTTTCTTTCCATTTACAGTGAAAAGCAAGCAAAGTCAAATCTGCATCACTAAAATTTCATCACACTGCTCTGTGTCTTATTTTCTCATGTGGCCACATAGAAGAAAAGTAAATACTTTGTATGAAGGTTATTCAAGCTTTGAACACAAGAGTCATACCATCCAATCTTCTCAAATGAATTTATAATGTGTTTTCTGGATACTTTACTATCCTTTTAAATACTTGAGGAATATTCCCCAGTTTGTTGTTTTGAGCCTTTTTAATTGCAGTGCTGGAATATAGCACATTCCAGGTACACACAATGAGCACTAAGTTCCATGAGAATAATACCTCATTTGGATAAAAGTCTGTATTCTTTCTAATGGTGCAATTTAACATATCAGGAGCTTCTTAGCATCATCATTTTATTCCTAGTCTATGCTAAAATTGTAGTTTCTAGCACTTCCTAACCTGCCTGTGTGCCTGCTTCCCTTTTTCCTCTTTCCTTTCTTCCCACTCTCTCTCCCTAACTTCCTTTTTTATTCACTTTTTTTTTTTTTTTAATCGTTTCCTCCTTTCTTTCCTTTTCTGATTCCTTCCTTCTATCTCATGCTACTGGACTGAATTTAGATATTTCTTCTCCTGACTTTTTATTTAATTCAAAATTCTCATCTCTCCTTCTCAACTCTTACAGGGTCTGTGAAAAAGCTTAGTAGAAATAAATCAATTTCACAGAAGTCAGGCTAACAGGGTTAACAATAAAGACAACAGATCCTCTGCACTATCTTTTTATCAGGACCTCCAACATCATACTGCAGTTGGGTTGGTTAGTGTGTCTTGTCCAGGTACAGCTGTAACTGGGACTTTTGATCAATATATTCGTATGCTTCTCATTTAGTTCTCTCCCTCCTTTTCTTTAAATCCAAGTAGATCTCAGATATAGTATGTGGAAACTAAATATAAAAATGTTTGTATGTCTAAAAATGCCCAGCTTTGTTTTCATATTATGGAGAATGTGGGTTGGCTAGTTTTATTTTTTTTCTTTCTTCTTTTCTTTTTTAAATTCCACAGCTTGGATACTTTTTGTATTGTGGCTTTATCTCAAGTGTTTAAAGCGTTAAGCCAGATATTTAGAAATTTGACTTTTCTTTAACCCTTCTCTATATTATATAGCTCTTTTCAATCTAAAATTTATATATTTTATTCATTCAATTACAACATCTTCTATTTATTGCAAGATTTATCACATTTCAGTTTCTATTTTTGTGTCTTCTACTAGTTTAAAATCTAAACAACTGATATGGTACATAATCCTCTCTTTTTTCCACTCTCATAAATTTTTTGTTTCTTTATTTAACCTCTATTCTTGAATATTTCTTTGACATTATATTATAGATTTTATACAATTTATTTCAACAATAATACTTCTAATTTTCAAGGTCTATTTCTTATTCTTTTAAAAGTAGTATTTTTGCCCAGCACCCTCTTCATCTCCTCCAACGTACACTGAGATTTTGTGATGCATTTTTTTTTTTTACATTTTTATTTAAACCTTTCTTCTTAAATTTCTTGTTTCATCAAACATCAAAGGGATTTTTTGTTGCTGTTTTTTTGTAGTCTTTCTTCATGATGCGTTTTGCTCCTTAATGTGTGATGTGTGGTGATTCTTGGTGGATCATTAAGGATATGGGATCCTGCCAGAGTAGTTAAGAATGACAAATTATGGTAATTTTTCTAGGTGGCTTGTGTGGATTTCCTCAGCCACTTTTCAGATAGATTTGTTTCCTGTTAGGCTTACCTCAGGAATGGAAAATGAACTAGCTGCTCTTGTGGAGATGGGAGTAGAGTGAAGAAGGGTTGACCTCGCCGACTGGTAGGTAGTTTTCTCATATTGTAAATGGAAACAGAACAGGTTCGTGAACAAATTTCAAAAGGGAATTTAAGTTGTTGCGTAAAAAGGTTTACATTTTGGTGTTTATTTTGTGGTAATGAGATTCTGCAGATAATGTAGGAGACCATCACTGGTGATGGGTTTAACACATGTTGTAGGGTGCCATCGAGCAGTGAGAAGCAATCAAATAGCCATATACCAATAAACATTAAGGTAGAAGTTTAAGATAGATTTTGAACACATTGTTCAGAATAGTTTTCTTAAAAATAGTCAAGTGATATAAAACAAATGTATTCATGTACATGAAAAATACACACACAAAAAAATTCCAGTAAACATTTTTCAAAGGGTCAGATGCAAAGATACCTCTATAGGTTCTCTATGGGTGGGAAAAGTAAGAATTAGAAACAAGAATAAAAGAATAAAATAATGGATAAAAAAACAAATGCATGAGTGAAAACAAGGGTGGGCCTTACAAAGCGAGACGATGCCGTGGAAGGTGAATTGAGAGTATATTTAACTCTCTGCATCCTAGGTTTTGTGTTTACAGAAAAGGGAACGGGAACTATGCTACTCACTGGGAGGCTCCTAGATGCCACTGTGAGGAGAGATTTATCCTGTATGAGAAATATCCACATTAGAACCCTTGGGTCTCCCAGGCCTAACGCTACAGCTAGTTCTCTCAGTTTATCTTGAGAGACACTCACCAGTATGATTTGCTTGTGTGCTTGCTTGTTTGCTTTTTTGTCGTAATACATAAACCTAAAAGCTGGTTGATTGTTATTGCAGCCAGGAACACAGGTAAGAGGGCATCTTACACAGCTGTTCTGTTAATTCCCCCATTTTCCTGCCTGTTTCTTATTCTCTTGCCATTGCTGCTACTGAATCTAAGCCCAAAGTCTCTGTTAGCTTCCTCAGCATTTCTGTGTGGTAGCCTCCTTTGCTCTCTTCTCCATTGACGAACTCAAACTTACTTTCTGTCTTGTACAAATTTGTGAAAAACTTTTGCCTTCTGAGGACCACCGCTGTATCTCAACAATCCTCCATACAACGTCATTCTCTTTTATATTATTAACTTATTTAAGTGTACTTTAATTTCTCTCCAACCTAAAGGAGGGGGCTGAACTAGTCAGCATGCCCTTTTGAACCATAAGTCAGGCAAACATTTTTGCTTCCTGATTTTTTTTGTGCTAGTTGCAGTTTCCTTGTTAGTTAGAATTTCAAATTATATCATCCTAAAGCCCATACCTCACATTTCATTTCCCTGATTTTTCCTCCCATCCTCCCCAATAATACTGAATAAAGTTTTGCTTCCTCTATGCCTTCCTTTGACTGTCCATGTCTATATTTATCAAGTGTCAGGAATAAATCATGGACTTTAAAATGTCTTACAGAGAGGATCCTTATCTCAGACATGGAAGAACTCTTCCCAAAACAAATACTAGTTGCTTGAGCACACTTTTGGGCACTAGGTTAATTTCTTTCCATCTTTTGGGACACATAGTGGTAATTCTAGGGAAAGCTAACTTTTCAGCTAATCGTCACTCACTTTGTACATCCACCAGGCTTCTTCCTACAGAACAATAGCTTATCCAGCCTCAGATATTTTTTCCAAAGAGACTTTCTAAGAGACTTGTAACATTTCTGAAGAATACAGTTCTGGTCAAGTATCTGAAGTCACTAAAGTAAGAGGAGCAGTGACACTGAAAACAAAAATTACCACTCCCTTTACTCCCCCTATGTCAACTTTAAAATTAAAGCAAAATTAGATTTTTTATTATTTAATTTACTATTATTCCTTGATCAGTGACTCTACAAGTCTCCAAGTAGAAAATTACAGATTTTACATATACATTGTTTTACATTTCCTTTAAAAGGATCTTTCTGTCTCTCTCACTTTCTCTCTTTTACGTTCTATTCTGCCAGATTGGAAGAAAACATATATATTACTAAGAAGAATGTGCAGCTAGATAGTTCTTATGCATCAAGGATTTTAAAACTGACAAGAGCTGCTTGGGTCCTCTGGTCATATTATATTTGTGTTTTTAACACATTTGTGTGAAAAAAAAAAATTGTATCATTAAATAAAATGAACACCAGCTTCAACTTTTAAGGGCTTTTCCCTCCTCTCAGATTATTAGAGGCATGTCTTTATTAACAAAATCAACAACAACAAAAAAATCTAAATACTCTAGGGAATTTATGCTACTTCCTAAAGTTCTTCTGTTTTTTAAATTTTTAAAGAAATAGTCATGATGAAGTATATACCAATGCATGCCGTTGGTTAGCCTTGACATTAGTAATTACTTCTCAATACTTGCTTTTCCTTTTCTTAATTTAGGGAGCCATAGTCCTCATCAAAGTGTGCTCAGGGTTAAGATTCAGTAATTTTACTTTGAATGATAACTGTTGTTCTAGCAGCTGAGCTCCATTTACTCTTTTGTCTGCCAAAGACAGCATTTTTGTCCCCCTTCCATGGCATACTTTTCTTTCTTCTTCATTTACCATTTTCTTTTTTATACGCTACATTGGCTCCACATTCTTAGCTTAATGAGTATGTACAGGTTGGCAGGCAAGAAAGAGACATTTATCTAGAGAGCTGAGCCAGCTGTGAGGTATGGAGATTTTATTTCATCTTGAAGAAATAAAACAAAAATACTAATATTATACTAATCCTCACATTCACATTGGAAGCATTTTAGGAATCTTTGGAAAATATGGAATAGATTAGGGACACTATTAAAACTACTAGCATACTGCAGTGGTAACACCTGTTATGAAGTAGTATCCAAAAGAAGCAAGGTAGCTTGTTGAAATCTGTATCAAAAAGAAGATATTAAAGAAATTGGCCATTGTGGAATAATTCTGGCTTTTTGTTTTCTATGCTTCCTCAGGAAATATACTTTCAATTTTTAACTTAAAAAGACATTACAAATATAGCTACGTAATTATTAGAAATGGGTCTTAGGGTTAAGGAGAGCTTATAGGAACAGTTTGTGTTAGCTACTAAAGTGACTTTTGCTTCTTTTGAAATTATGTTTCATAATGAGTTTTTATTATGATGATTTACGAAGAAATATTTCTATTTTAGATATAAAATAAAGACAAGTCAAAAGATATAAACTAAAAGAAATGAAAATAATGTGACTGATCTAAGACAAATACATAATCAGAAGTGGAAAATAACTCAAAAGTTACAGCTAACTCTAGCATTATTCATACATTCATTTTATATAAAAATGATGTAGGGCTATTACCTATGCTCAAGAAGTAACTAGCTAGCTGCATATTTTAAACCTCTTGAAACAAAACGTGCTATTTGCAATATCCAACTCATGAATAGTTACTCCAAACCTCTCTTCTTATTATGACATTTACATGATGCCCAGGTTACTATAAAACAAGTCACTGAAACAAAAAATATAAAGTCTGTCTTGAGGGACTTGGAAAACCTGACAAATTATATTTTCATATTGCATTCTTTACTTTTGTACATTCACTGTAGTTAAGTTAACGTCGAATTTATACAAAGTCTTAAAAACATGTTAGAGCTTAAAAAAAAAAAAAAAAAAAAAAAACAAATGACAAAAAACACCACTTGGCAAATCTCAATAGCCACACCCTCCACCATTATTCCTTCCCTGCTGTTTTCCTAAGTCTGTAGTCAGTCTTCAGCTGTTTGTCCGTGTAGTGTTCTGTTTCAGAAAAATCAAATTAACTTATCCCACTAAAGTCTCTGAGCATGTGATGCCCACACTTTTCTTGGTATCATCATTGAATGCACATACATTTGTTACCCAAACAACTGCAATATATTTACCACCACTACTTTTGCTGATGGCTAAGACATTAGTCCTCAGGAGACCATTACATTAATTTTAATGTATGTGCTAATATCATAGGAAGTTATTTTGATCTTCTTCAAATTGCATCTAAGTTAGATGTAGCAACTACTTATATTTCTTCCTCCTCTTCTCAGGCTGAATTTAGCTATGCATTCATGGTACTGTTTCAGAACCTCCATGACATAATATTCTAAGCAGCCAATACTAATTATTGAATACTTGGGGTGAAATATAAACTCTTTGAGAGTTTTGCTGCAAATAATGGAGATTGCTGGGGTTGGGGTTAAGGATATGAATAATTTCTGTTTAATATAAAGTTAATAATTCTGAGCTGTTCTCCATGACTCTGTTTCCCAGTTTCCTCTGCATTCTTACCCTGCTTCAAGGAACTATGGCTTCCACAGTGAACTGTTAGAGACTATGCCACTCACAGAGGAGTGTACACATTGCTGGATGAGAGATTAAGAAAACCAGCTTTTTAGGATAAATTCTTCTTTCTGGGCCTCAGCTTCTCTTCTGTTAATATAGGGACTCTACAGTGAGTTCCCAAATAAGCCTACAGTTCCACAAGTTAATGCCAAGGCAATGACATCTGGAAGGTGTTGTGAGTTAGGCTTCAAGTTTTGTACTTCTGGAATTTTAATACTCTTCTGTATTTTTATGGTTTTGTCACGTGAAGCATCCATGGAAACAATTGTGTATTTATTAAAAATTCATAATAGTTATTATAAGGATACCACTGGTAATCTGACCAGCAATTTGTGGTGAAACAAAGATACTTTTACTCCTACCCTGCTCTCCCAAAGAGAAACTATGCCTGTGGGTAATAAAGTTTTATAATTTTGATACAGTTTTGTAATAATTGTTTTGAAATATAATTCATGTCAAAGTAGTTCTGTCTACACACAGGCAAGATATATCTGTGAAATAAAACCATAGAACAGATAAATTCAATTTCCAAAGACCTGTTTTGCTTTCTTGTTTCTTCCTTCTCGTCCATAGAAAATAAGCTTTTGTTCTTGAATTCTGAAGGTAAAAGAAAGTGGAAAAGTTTGCACTTCATTTTGGTCAAATGTTTCCTGTTATTTGGAGTTCTTGATGGGAAAATATATGTGATATGCTATCAAAGAAAAAGTAAAGCAAAAAAAATTACACCTGTATAAACAAATGTGTAGGAAAAAAGCCATAAAGAAAATAGATCAAATGTAACAGTAGCTGTCAGTGGAGTTATGGGGGTGGGGGGGGTGGGGGGGGTTGTTTTTTCTTTTCTCTTTTCTATATATTTCAAATTTGCCTCAACTAATATTTCTCATAGTCTTCAATAACTACAAATGATTAAAGTGAGCTATAAGTAATGTCTTAATATTAAGTGGGCCTTATATAAAGAGTCTGAGGGGTTCTTTAAAAATGAACAAGGGGGGATGTCTGTAACCTGAGTTTCTGGGTTCCTTCAGTTCACACCACAAACATCCTCTCTGGCACAGACAGAATTCTAGTCAATGTTCTTTCTCATCACTACAGATATGTGACATTTTCTTTAAAGCCAGGTTCGAATGTACTATATCTAGGAAGCTTTCTTTCACATTTTTGACTCACGCCTTCACTAACCCTATTCAGAGGCGCCATCTTATTCTTTTATGTCCCTGTAACACTCTTTTAATTTTCTCATATGTTTATTATAACATTATACTGACTTGTAGGATTGTTTTTTGTTTGCTTACTTCATTACTTCAAAAAGTCAAAAGTTTCTTCCAGTTATTGATCAAATTTTATTCACTTTTTTCACACCTCCAGTTTGTTTAATGTTTATTTGTTTCTCACCATATTTTTAAGAATTCTCATTTTATATGAGGGTTCACATTTTTCTCCCTCACAATATGAAAAAAGGGAATGGAGAAACCAGCAAAATTGAAAATTTATGTTTTCTAACTAAATCCTATCCTTTTAAAAAAATAAGTAATAGAGTTGAGCCTTGAAGTTCTAGTCACTCCCTCAGTCTTCTTTTACTATATTATCAATTTTTTTCCTCTTTAATGGCACAGGTGTTAAACCAGTATGCTTGTCTTGTATAGTTCTCTTACTAAAAGGCCTAGATAGATAGCCATTTTAAATGTTGATTAAAAAATCACAGCAATATAAATGCTAATGAAGCCTTCTCTCAGAAAGTAGTACCAATAAATATTAGGAGTGAATGAAAAGTTTGGCAATACAAAGGAGACTTTCCTGGATGGTGACTCTGAGTTTATTCAAGCTATGAAAATAAGGAGACCTTATTATCATGTTGTAAGACTCTGCTTAGATCAATGATGAGACATCTACTGCAGGGAATATTAAGATTCTCATGACAGCATTGTACAACACATTTAATCTTAGGGAAGGCAGCTTTTTCAAAAACTTTTACAACTTCCTTAGAAACTAGCATTGTAATCAAATACCACTTAGCCAAATGTATCCCAGGCATTCAAAGATGTGATACTATATTTTACACCTAATGATAAGCAGTTCCAAAAGCACTGGGAAAACTGAAGAAGGTCACAGAAAAGTCATGATTTCTTGTCTTGGATTGGATTCTTTTAAATAACAAGATTGGAATACTTTAGTGTTCGGGAGGCATATCTAGTAAATCAATGCTTTAATTATGGTTGTTTAAACTTTATAATAATACAGGTAGTATTTCTTAAACTCTTATTGCCATTTTGCTACTACTTATATTTATTTTAGTTCAAATTTACATAAACTGATAGTAAGATGTGTAGGCTAAATTTTCTTTCTTTTTTTTTAAACAACATAACCCAATTTTCCAAAGTAAATCAATTGCAGCCTCTCTGTGAATTTTGTTGATTTTTAAAATTCTTTAATTTTATTAACATTTTTTCAAATTTTTACTCTGTAGAATAGGGCTTTATGGCATCAGTGCAATTTTCTGAACATCCTTTATTAAGTATAAGATGTGTTATAGCAATTAAAACGATAATAATGTAACAGGAGGGCTGTGCTTCAAAACAGTGTGTTGAGAAAACAATCCCAGACCAACTTCTGTCTCCTACTTTGACTTCTGATTATTCCACTTTTGTTATGATACTGATTTTATTTAGTAAGATTTCTTAATTTAAATTTTACAGTTATATTTACCAATTTAATGAGCTTTGACAAATGTATAAAGTAGTATAACCACCACCATAATCACGATATAGAACCTTTCCACCTTGCCAAAAAGTCTCTTTTATGCCCCCTTTCAGTGAAACCCTTGCTCCAACTATTAACATCTGAAAAATACTACTCTGCTCTTTGATTTTGCCTTATCTGGAATTGCATACAAATAGAATTTAAAATTTTGTAATAATTTTAACTACTTTATTTCACTTAGTATAATAACTCTAAGACTGATTCAAGTATTTGTGTGTATACATAACTTTTTTTTTTTTTTAATTGCAAAATAGTATTTCATGTTATTGGCAGCCCAGATTTTTAAAGAAATTCTTTCTTTGGCATTTGAATTATTTCTATTGTGCTTTTACTTTGGAGACTTATGAATAAAGCTGCTATGGATATCTCAGTACAAGTCTTTACATTAAAAAATATTTTCATTTCTCTTGGATAAACACAAAAATACAAGATTGCTGGATTTAGTATAGGTATAAATTAAAATTTATTTTTAAAATTTTTAAAAGTATTTTTTAAAGTAGGTGTATCCTTTTAATTCCCACCACCAATGTGCAATATCCCCAGTTGCTTTACAGCTTTATTTAGTATTGATATCATTTAGTATTGTCAGTCTTTTTAATTTTATTATTAGTGTGTGTAGTAATATCTGTGTGTAGATTTTAATTAGTCTGTCCCTAGTGACTAATGATGTTGCATATCTGTATATGTGCATATTTCTCATGTGTACATCTTTTTACAAGAGTTATCTATTCAAATATTTTGTTCACGTATTTATCAGAGTGACTGTCATCTTAATATTGAGCTGCAAATGCTGTTATATCTGGATGCATGTCCTTTTTTAGATATATGTTCTGCAAATGCTTTCTTCCAGTTAATAGTTTATATTATTTATTTCTGAAAGTTTGTTAAAAGTACAAGAATGTTTTCAGTTTGAAATCCAAGTTATATTATTATTATTTTTTTATTTAACCTAGGAAATCTCTTAACCCAAGATGCGTAAGATTTTTTTCCTCTGTTTTCTTCTATAAGTTATGTAGTTTTAGCTCTAACATTTATGGCAACATTACATTGGAATTAACTTTTGTACATGGTTTGTGATAAAATACAGTTTTTCTTTATATATATATATATATATATATGTACACATACATATGCATATTGCATTTGGATAACCAATTGTTCACCATCATTTGTTGAAAAGGCCATTCTTTCCGAAAGTGAACTGTTTACCTAGCCATCTTTTTCAAAAACCAATTGATTTTCTCTCATTCTTTATTTTTATTTTTTTACTTTTACTTAAGGGTCATCCTACTGTATCTCATAGCAGCTGCATAATTTTACATTCCTACCAGCAGTGTACAAGGGTTCCAGTTTCTCTACATCTCACCAACACTTGTCATTTTGTTTGTTTGTTTATTTTGATTGTAGCCATTCTAATAGGTATGAGGTGATATCTCATTGTGGTTTTAATTTGCATTTCATTAATGATTAGAGATGTTGAGCATCTTTTTATGTGCTTATTGGTCATTTGTACACCTTCTTTGAAGAAATGTTTATTCAAGTCTTTTGCATATTTTTAGTAAAATTTTTTGTAATGTAATTATTTATATGTTGTATATATCATCAAATATATGGTTTACAAATATTTCATATATTTACTATGAAACCTTATTTAGTAGGTTGATTTGTTCTTTGAAAATACAAGATATTTCATTTTGATGTAATATGATATGTCTATTTCTTTCTTTGCTATGTATGCTCTTGGTATCATATCCAAAACAATTACTGCTGAATTCAATGTCATAAAGATTATCTTGTGTGTTTTCTTATAAAATTTTTTTATAGCTTTACCGCTTACATTTAGGTCTTTGATCCACTTTGAGTTGATTTTTCCATAGGGTGTAAGGTAAGGCCCAACTTATGCTTTTGCATATGGATATCCAGTTTTTCCAACGCCATTTTTTGAATAGACTGTCATTTCTCTATTGAATGCTATTGGCATGGCACTGTTGTAAAAAATCATTTGACTATTTATATAAGGGTTTATTTCTGGGCTATTTTATTTGGTTGGTCTATATATCTGTTTTTATGTCCCTACCATACTTTTATACATATTGTAGCTTTAAGTTAAATTTTGATATCAGAAAGTGTTAGACCTTCAACTTTGTTATTTTTTCAATTTTTCTTTGGCTATGTGGGGTTCTTTGAATTTCCATAACAATTTTAGAGTGAATATTTCTATTCATGCAGAATACTTGACTAGAATTTTCATAGATATCACATTATATCTGTAGATTGCTTTGCATAGTATTTATATCTTAAGAATATTGTGTCTTCCAACCCATGAAGCTTGAGCATCACCTTTCCATTTATTGGTGTCTTTAATTTTTTTTAGTAACAATTTATAGTTTTCTATATAAAAGTATTTTGCATACTTAGTAAGTTTATTTCCCAGCAGTTCATTATTTTTGATGCTATTCAAAATTGAATTGATTTCTTAAGTTCTTTTTGAAATTATTCCATATTTGAGTACAGAAATGCAACTGATTTTTTTGGTGTTGATTTTGTATCCCGAAACTCGGCCAAATATATTAGTTCTAACAGTTGTGTGTGTGTGGAAACTTTCTGCATATAAGATCATATTGTCTGTGAACAGAGATAATTTTACGTCTTCCTTTCTAATTTGGATGCCATTTATTTCTTTTGTCTTGCCTAATTGCTTTGGCTAGGACTTCCACTATTATGTTGAATAGAAGGGGCAAAAGCAGGCGTCTTTGTCATGTTCCTGATCTCAGTGGAAAAGCTTTCATTTGTTCACTATTGATTATGATGTAAGCTGTGAGAAGACTTGAGTTTTAATCTAAATAAGTTATTTCCTCTCTTGATTTTTAAATTATTTCAAAGTATTTTTTATTAGGTTTGAGTATCCCTTTAAAATTAATGCTTCTTAAGTTTTAATATCACTTTCAGGAATATAGAAGAAAATTTAAAATATGTATTAGATATACTATAATTATAAGACATTTAAAGAAATTTTGAGATTTTAAAATTACATTAAGGAGTAAATAACCTTGCCTTGGTTTGTAATTGGCAGTCTTATTCACTAAAACCTGATAAATAACCAAAGTCCAATGGTATACAGTATATGATTTTGCCCTTTTATTAAGAGATATTTTGAAACTGACATCATAATCTTAAATCCCTCTATATGTTTGCCAGGTTATAGCTTTCAGTTTAGTTGTGTTTTTGTTTTGTTTGATAAATACTGAAAAATAATGCAAATATTAATAAAATAGTGTTTTAACTGGGAGATAACCTTTCATATTATAGCAATTGATTGAAAATACAGAATATCAACCCTTTCAAAATCTGCATGTTCACATCAACTACTCTTTTTCTTATTTTTTTTTTTTGTTTTTTGTTTTTTTTGTTTTTTAGTAAATGGTTACTTTTTTTTTTTTTAATAAGAAATTGACATATTAATG
This sequence comes from Piliocolobus tephrosceles, assembly GCF_002776525.5. Lineage (NCBI taxonomy): Eukaryota > Metazoa > Chordata > Mammalia > Primates > Cercopithecidae > Piliocolobus > Piliocolobus tephrosceles. The sequence goes on along the minus strand of NC_045437.1, from coordinate 102,675,237 downwards.
TGTTACAAGATGTCATGGTCTACAATTTTGAAATGAGGCATTTAAAAGAAAATATACTTCATGGGAATTCATTACTTGGTGATTTGGACTAAATCTAGTGATTCTTCCAAGTTTTAAACTCCATACTATTTTACTTTAGCTCAGAAAAAAATCAAACTTGTACACTTGTAAGCTGCCAATACTTACATGTTTTTT
>NC_045437.1:102663745-102674942 GCF_002776525.5 Piliocolobus tephrosceles | reverse complement strand
TTTTTTTTTTTTTTTTTTTTTTTGAGACCGAGTCTCGCTCTGTAGCCAGGCTGGAGTGAAGTGGTGCGATCTCAGCTCACTGCAAGCTCCGCCTCCCTAGTTCTGGTGATTCTCCTGCCTCAGCCTCCCGAGTAGCTGGGACTACAGGTGCCTGCCACCACGCCTGGCTAATTTTTGTATTTGTAGTAGAGACGGAGTTTCACCCTGTTGGCCAGGATGGTCTCGATCTCTTCACCTCGTGAACCACCCACCTCGGCCTCCCAAAGTTCTGGGATTCCAGGCATGAGCCACTCTACCCGACCTCAAAGGAATATTAAACATGTATTTTGTAGCCAAAATTGATCATAAACTTCAGAGGACTGAGCTCATGTGTTTGGGAATCTCAAGACAGAGGAGAGCGCAACAATGGAGCAGCCAAAAAGACAGTTCTGAAATTTAATTATAGTTGTTTTCTAAATTTTTGATGGCAAGTAATGGTGAACTCTTGGTTATTTTCCTTTATTCTGATTTAAATTATACATTAATTGATACATTTTTTAAAATATCAATTTTGAAATAATCTCCAGAAATATTCAGGGACAGTGATATTACATCATGTGTTAGCCCTTATTTGATATTTCCTAGGGGAAAGATAGTTAAATGCAACCATGCAGCAACAAGATTCCTATGTACAGAACAGTAAACAAAACCTCAATTACAACCTGTTGTGTTGGCCTAAGTATTTTTTAACCAAAATGAATAGCCTATTTGTAAAGCTGAAAGTAAGATTAACAGAAAATGTATTTTTCTTCAATGCAATTAATGCCAATAAATAAAACTGATTAATTCTGTAAAGCTGAAAATTCAGTTAAATAAACGTCTAATATTTTTTTGGATCCTTTCAAATAGTAAAAGCATACTTCCTAGTATTTACATTCTGTATATAAATTTAATACTTTTCCATATCTTTTCTCCTATCTCCCTTCCTGGTTTTGTTTTATCTACTTTTTCTCCATTTCCTCCTTTTTTCATTTTTTTATGTTATTAAAAAATTGCAGTTGTATATTGAATTGGATTATGCCAAACTACATTCTCATATGTATCAGACTTTAATCTATAATTATCCTAATTTTATATTCTAATCTTAAAGTATTAAACAATGATATATAATAAAATAATAAATATATAATTAATTTGGTATGGCTAACCAAATTAATTATATATTTGTTATTTATTAGATTAATATATTACAAAATATGACTATTTTTATTTATGAAAACTTTAGATTAAATTTGCTTTATAACATATACTCTCACTTTAATGTTTGTATATATATATGTAATCAACAACTGTATGATGTAAGTAAATCATCTGGTGCTATTGTCTCTATCAGAGGCTAAAAATCAGTAAGACAAGAGACTTGCGCATAGGCCAAATGACAAACAAAAATCAGAGAACTTGAACACTCATTTGATTACTATTTTCTATTACTCCTAAAGGAATCGACAGGATGCATTCGAAATACAGGTTAATTCTCATTTCTTCTCTGGAAGTTTGCTTGGCTTGCTCTGCTCCCACAATTATAGTCGCTAGCTACTTTTTGCCTGCCAGTCCTCAGCACTACCGCCAATAGCACGCCATCCTTTAAACTTTGAGATCAACTTCCCAATCTTCAGCTACTTAGAGTTTCCTCCATCCTCTCATTCCGCCCCTTCCCCTCAGATGCAGTTTGCCTCTTCCTTCAGGTGTTTCATTCAGCACACCCTCATCTACTTTCTGCAGCTTATCCCCCAAACAACCTTATCCCCACTTATCCCACGACATCCAGCCCTCTTTCCTGGGGCCACATTGTTCTTTGCATGCCCATGCTCCTAATTGTTAGTGCCAACCTTAATGCCAACCCTAAAAGCATGTGCCTATCTCTAGGTCTCTCTGTCCCCTGCCTGTTGGTCTGTTGTTTTCATGCCCATTTTTTCTAGCCCTATTGCACTGTTTTTCACTTCTCTTCCTCCTTCTCCTCCTCCTTCTTCTGCATTTGTCAATGTGATGGTTTGGAAAAATCTTTCCAAATGTTTCTAAATGTTACTACCTGTACTCTTCATCTCTAAAAGAAATGAAGACACAGCTTTTCAACTTTAATGTGGCACAATGTTCATCTCTCTGAAGAATGGTATGTAGAAGGATATAGAGAAGGGTGAATTTGACTTTTTTTTTTTTTTGTCTTTGTAATTGCATTCTCTTCAAGGGGTGTGTAAACTCTGTAAACCACAGGAGGAGTTCTGAAGTCCAGGAGTCAAATAGGACACTTTTCCACAGAATCCGTTGGCTGGGAGTTGTGGGTAAGATATCTATCCATGGAATGAGAGTATATTCCAGGACATGTCATTGTAACCATGGTGGCAGACACATGAGATGTTTAATTTGCCCCAAGTCTTGGCAAAATCTATCAGTATGGTAATAACAAATGACTAAATTTTGGGAACACTGGTAAAGTAGAAATATGGAGGTTTGTATAAGACAAATTAAGGTTCAGATAAAAGCTGTGTCACTAACAATGAGGCATAGATTTGGCTATTTCATTTCACTAAGTTTTAATTTCCTTCTGGTGGTAGAACTTGTATCACTGTGCACATCATGAGGGTATTTGAAGAAAAACCATTAAATTAAGTACTCAAAACATAGTAGGCATTCCATACATATTAGCTCCCCTCTCCTCATCTCTCTACCCAACCAAGCACCTTAAATACATATAGTCATGCATTGCTTAACAGTGATACATTTAGAGAAACATGTCATTAGGTGATGTCATCATTGTTTGTGGCTCATATAGTGTGCACTTACACAAACCTAGATGGTATAGCCTACTACACACTTAGGTTATACGGTATAGCCTATTACTTCTAGGCTATAAACCTGTACAACATATTGCTATCTGAATCTTTTAGACAATTAAAACACAGTGGTGGGCCAGGTGCCATGGCTCACACCTGTAATCCCAGCACTTTGGGAGGCTGAGGCAGGCGGATCACAAGGTCAGGAGTTCGAGACCAACCTGACCAATATGGTGAAACCCTGTCTCTACTAAAAATACAAAAATTAGCTGAGCATGGTGGCGTGTGCCTATAATCCTAGCTACTCAGGAGGCTGAGGCAGGAGAATCGCTTGAACCCAGGAGGCGGAGGTTGTAGTGAGCTGAGATCACACCACTGCACTCCAGCCTTGGTGACAGAGTGAGACTCTGTTTCAAAAACAAACAAACAAACAAAAACCAGTGGTATTTGTCTATCTAAAACTATCTAAACATAGAAAAGGTACAATAAAAATGCAGTATATGTATATCTGGCTGGTCTCGAACTCCTGACCTCAGGTGATCCACCCACCTTGGCTTCCCAAAGTGCTGGGATTACAGGCATGAGCCACTGCAGCCGGCCCAAGCATAAAAATTAATGGCCTGGTGAGGGGAAGCAGTCCTTAGCTCTTCTAGTATCCAACCCTGCCATTAACTGTAGCGCTACACAGGCATTTTGGAAGACTCCCCAAACTTAATTAAGAACACATATTTTAGAGAATTAGTAGTGCCATTTTCAGATGCCATGTGGACTTTGACAACAATTATATCAGTATGACCATGATGGAGACTTGAAACTCTTTTTCTAATTTTTGATAAACGTATAACCTCACCTTCCTTAGATCTTTGAACAACTTTCCAAATGACTGTAATGAAATGTATGAACTCAGTAAAATGGTTGCTAGGGAAAAAATATTTCATTTAAAGAAAATAACATATTGCAGTTTTCTTGCAAATCTCTGCGAGATGTGACTTGCAAAATATCTAGATAGGTTTTAACTTTTTGGATAATTAAATTGCTTCCTTGTTTGTATTCTATTATGTATATGTTCTGTTCATATATATGTTCTCTCTATATAATTCATATATATTTCCCTATGTATGCATATTTGTGTGTATATACATTTTGAAAAACTTGACATGTTTATATTAAATAATTGTTTTGCAGATTATTGTATTTATGAATGCTTAAACATATAAGGAAAAAAAAACATTTAGTGAAGGAGGCCATCCCACAGAGAAATGAATTCATAGAATAAACATATGAAGTTTATAACACAAATTATATTATATAGAGATTCAAAACTATCCTTGGTTCAACTTCCAGTTTCTAGCTTAAAATTCCGTGATACTTTCACAAAAATTAAAATATTTAATCTAGATTACTTGAGAGACAAACATGCTGTAGAAAAGCAAGTATTTATTGAAAAAAATGAACCTCAGTCTCTGAACTGCTGAATGTAAGCACGCTTTAGTTCACAGTTTCGTTTTAACATGTCACCAGATTTTTTCCTCAAATGTAATGTTTCCAAAAAGTAAGGAGTCCTGCAATACAATAGAAAAAAGGTGCAGTATTATCAGATATCTATATATAAGTTTTTACCAAGGAAATATTTAGAACTTCTCTTAATAGAGTATAATCATCTTCCTTACTAAAATCGTTTGCTATTACGTTTAAACATAGCTTATTAAATATAAAAACTATGACAAAATAATTTTGTAATAAGATAAATTGGGTTAATTGCTTGCCAGTTGTTTGATCCTAGGCAATATATTAAAATGTCTAATTATCAGCTATGTCTTTGGTGACAGGAGGATATTCTACAGCATAGTTCTAATAAGAGGATAAAATAGTATGTTGGCCATCACACCCCAACGCTGTAAGCAAAAATGATCGTTATGTTCATTATTGTATTATTATTATACTTAGAAATTTCCATTTATCCACAACCAATGAATAAACCATCAGTTAATCTTATCTGCAGTAACCCCCCATCCCCCTTTATCTTTAGGGGATACATTCGAAGACTCCCAGTGGATAGTTGAAACCATGAATAGTACTGAGGCTTACATATAATATATTCATTTTCTATACATACACACCTATGATAACACTTAAATTATAAATTAGAGAAACTAAGAAATTAATAACAATAACTAATAATATAGAAAATTATAACAATATGCCAATATCATTAGTCTTGTTTTGCTGGTCATTTGCTAAGTAAAATGAGGGTTACTTGAACACAAGCACTGAGTTATTGTGACAGCCAATCCAAGAGTGCAGGTGGCACTAAGTGACTAGCAGGTGGGTAGCAGACATGGCATGAATACACTGGACAAAGGGATGATTCAGATCCCGGGTAAGATGGAGCAGTGTGGCGTACGATTTCGTCGCAATACTCAGAATGTTGTGCAGATACCCAGATGAATAATGTGCAGATACGCAGATGCATAATGTTATGCACAGCACTCGGAATGTTGTGAATTGTTTATTTCTAAAATTATCCATTGAATATTTTTCTACCTTGGTTAATTGTGGGTAATTGAAACCACAGAGAGTGGAAACTTGGAAGAGAGAACTAATGTATTCATGAATTAGGTTTCAAACACAATTTGTGAGTCCATTTCAAGTTAACTATTGCCTTTCAAACTAGCAGTTGTTATTCCTTTTTACTCTGACACTCACCTACTCCTACCATTGGAAATATCAGGGATTAAGGACATGAAAACTATTAGTGTTCATTTTGCAACCACATGGTGAGATTGTTAATGAGAATGCAACCACCCCAAAGATCAGCAGCTAAATAAGAGGAAGAGATAATGTTGATGCTTAACTTCACCACCTGTAATCAGCCATATCTGAGAGCAGAAAAATATAGTCAACACAATTATAATAAATGAATTTTCCTTTTGCTTCAAAAATGTTTACTTCTGATATTCTAATCAGATAATCTAAAATTGTAAGAGTTATTAAGTAAATAAAGACGTTTATTTTCTTATACAGTAATTTTCTTTAAACACATTCAGTTTTACTTATTGATTTGATTTGTTTAACGTGTGTTTACAAAAGGGGGTAATACCACTCTTGGAATTATTAGAAATTATTAGCTCTTATTATGGCAGCTAATAATTTCTGAGAATGTCAACTTAAAGGCAGGGCGCGGTGACGCCTGTAATCCCAGCACTTTGGGAGGCCGAGGCGGGTGGATCACGGGGTCAGGAGATCGAGACCATCCTGGCTAACACGGTGAAACCCCCGTCTCTACTAAAAATACAAAAAATCAGCGGGGCGTGGTGATGGGCGTCTGTAGTCCCAGCTACTCGGGAGGCTGAGGCAAGAGAATGGTGTGAACCCGGGAGGCGGAGCTTGCAGTGAGCCGAGATTGCGCCACTGCACTCCAGCCTGGGGGACAGAGCGAGACTCCGTCTCAAAAAAAAAAAAAAAAAAAAAAAAGAATATCAACTTAAAATCTACAACATAGTAATATATTTGTAATTCATTTTTAAGGATATATGCTGAGCTATGAAGAGAAATATTATAGAAGAATACTTATAGGAATGTTGTATCAAAACTAATTATTAGCAGCAATAATTGACTAATATTAATTAGTGGAATTCATACATTTATGTGTGGTTTTTCCTTGCTTTTTCAAAAGAGCTTAATATTTATTTTTCTTTACCCTTAGTAATTGATTTATTCTTACATCAATGTATTCCTGGAAGAATAATTCATTGAAAATATTATAAATAATATGGAGCATTTTTTACTGTCTTGAAACTTTTATTTTTTGTGTTGTCTTAATAATTTAAAAATAAAACAAAATTGGTATACATGTGTAGCAACTTTGCCATAGAGCTAAATAAGACAAAATTATCTTATTCCTGTTTAGGTTACTTTGATTCTATAACAGACCAAACATTTCACAAAGATGTTTTTGACTTAGTTCATTTACAGAGGTATATTAGGCCTAATTAGTTTAGTATTTTTTAGTCATAAGTTATTCTCAATAAACTGGGGACTATTGCATTAGTTTTACAATTTATAGGTTTATAAGAAAAGCAAATTTGAGAAGAAATGATCCTCTAACTTGCCTGTGCTAATTATAAAGATATTAACTCTAATTTTAAAATCAGTGATTTAATATTTTGGTAAACTAGGACAAGATAGTAATTCTGATTAGCTATGCCAAATTGTTACTAAGTGAAACAGATTTAATAGTCCCTTTGAACCTGTTAAGAAAAGTTTTGTTGTAATGAATATCTTTGTGTGTTGTTTTGACCTCTACTTCAACTACACAATCCCAATTTATTTTAAATGTTTTACCAGGTACAGGACTCTATGATTAATATCTCTTGCTGTGTTATCTCTGCTGCTAATGGAAAACATTGGGTGTTCTTTCACTTCACAGAATGCAAACGCAGATGAAAAAATTTCACAGGTGAACTCCTTATGAACACTTCTAATTGCTTAGGAACAGTGTTTGAAAATCTCAAGTAATTTGCCATTATTATAATGAATAGCATAAACTGTAATTTTTCATAGTAATTAACTTGTGTCAGCACCATTATTTTTCATTAATTATAAATGAGAAAGAATGAAAGAACACCCACAGGAACAGATGTGCGAAATTGTCTCTTAGGTTCTATTTTATGTTTTCTTTTTGTTTTTTTGTTTTTCCGTTTTTTTCCCCCTACTCAGTGTGCTATTTTATCAAACTTGAGGAAATTGCAAATGGTAATGCCTGTTTGGGGCAGAAAAGGACAAAGAGCATTTAATGAGGTCGTTGTCTGAGAAGTCCAGTGTATTAATAAAAGAAGAAGGTTGTTACTGGCACGCCAGATAAAACCACTGGGGGGGAAAAAGAACACTTTATTTTTAGTAAGTGAAACTGAGATAATTTGAGGAAATGTATTTTGACAGTCTTCTTCTTTTGTTAGAAAAATAAAAGCCACTATCTAGTTTTGCCAGATTTTATGGGTATGGTGTGTTTAATTGAAGTCAAATGGAAAAAAAAAAAGAAGAAAAATATGATGTACTTTATTCTATTTGGGTGGTTGGATGTCTTTTTCTGTGATTCTACATAACAGCTTTCATGCTGTTTCCGGAGGCCAGACTACAGGTACGGCTTGGGTATTTTTGTATTAAATTCACTTTCTTCAGGCTCATAAAATAATTAACTGTGTTGCCATTCCCAGTTTTTCTATCTTAGGCTGGTTACAAGCATAGAAAGTCTTGAAATCATTGTACTGTAAATTTACTGTGACTTAACAGTTCTTTAAAAAGGTAACCTAATTAGCAGAGCTCTAAGGATATCATTCTAACCCTTGGTGTTTTACAAATATTGGCTTAGACTGTCCTCAGAATCATTCTTACTCTATGTGGGAAGAGACTGGGCTATCAGTTTTGCCCCAGATGAGTTGATCAGGGAAAGAGATGTTAGATGATAAAAGCAGATCATAGTCAAATACACTTGGAACAACATGGCAACTTGATGGGTTTGTTTAAAATTTCAGTTTTATTCAATGCTTTTAAGTTGGTGAGTTAACTGTGAATCACTAGGAGAGAAGTAGAATATTCAATGTTTTCAAAAGGTTATTTGATTCTATAACCAATTTTTTCATAACTCATGTACCTAACTTTCTATCCCGTTCCACGGGTCAATTTGTCTGTTTATGCCAGTATCATGCTGCTTTGATTACTGTCACTTTATAGGGTATTTTGAAATCAGGGAATGTGATACTTCTAGCTTTGTTCTTTCTGATCAAGATTATTTTGGCTATTCAGAGTCTTTTATGGTTCCATACAAATCTAAGGATTATTTTTTCAATTTCTGTGAAAAGTTATGTAGGAATTTTTATAGGCTATTAGTTCCTCCCTTAAAGGCATCTGGGAAACCTTTCAGTTAAAGGCTCTGAAGCTGTGAATTAACTCAGGTCTAAATAATATATTAGACTGACTACTATCATGCAATTTTCTAGTTATCCATTCATTTCTTTAGTTTATTTGCTTTTATTGTTATCTATTATATCTATTTTTTATTATACAAATCACTTAAAATGTCAGTAGAGTTATTATTAATAACATTTCTAGGAATCTTATAATTAACTACTAATAAACCTCCACCATCAGACCATTACCAAAGATCTTGTTTTTTTCCCTTCCCTGATTCTTGTTACACATTTAGTCTTGTGATTAAGTACTACCTTCTGTGCTTAGTCTCTGTGGTTCTCTCTCTCCTCTGCTTATATAAAGGAAAAGTATTCATTTGTTGACCTTTGACTAGTATTCCAGTCCTGAAGCAAATTGCAAACTCACCTTTGTTCATTTACATTTCACCACTTCCCTAAATATGCTGGATTTCAGACACGGAAGAAAGGAAAATATTGTGGAGACACTTGGAGACACAAGGAAGGAAAATGGTATATGGAAAACTCATGGTCAGCTGATCCAGCTTCTTTGTTTTCCAAAATCTTTGCATTTTTTTACAATAAGAGATTTTGAAATTTTGATACCACTTAGCTTGGATACTTAGAGTACAGTTCTCATTCATATTTTCTAGCCCAAATATCTGTTAGAATTTAAGTTAACTGTGTGAATCTGCAGAGTGCCCTATTATCAATACATTCATTTTTATTTTCAAATTTTTGGTGCATTTCACATTTGTGAACACTTTAAAAAGTCTGTTTCTACAAATATTCATTAGATATATGATATGCCATTTATCCAACATTAGCAATCATTTCTAATTAAACTCTGCTGTTACCTAAACTTACTGCATTTTTTTTCCCACTCGTTTACCACCAATAATGGCCACGCTTGAATTTTGTTTACTAAGAACAGAGACTGAAGATTCTTGGGGAAGATGAGCTTTCTTTTATGAAAGAGGAGTGACCTCTACAAGAAGAAAAGTGCAATACACAGTGTTTCAAGGTTTAGTTTTTCTTGTTACCTGAGTCTTTCAAAGCTTTCAAAATTATTACAATTGCCAAACTCCTTTAATTTTCCCAGGATAAAGTTATGAATTAAACTAGTGGCTAATTTGGCAACTAACGATGTATATTTCTGAATGTTTGTTTGTGTTCTCAATCCTATTACAACAGCAGCTAAATGATTCTTTTCAGCATGGTCATGTCTTGGGGCAAGAACTTTAGAATTTGAATTTGTCACATTAGGTTATCCAGTGTTCTGGTGCAGCCAAATTATCCAACCCAGTGGACAGCATCTGTGTTATTGGCTTAATTGACAGCATCTGTGCTAAATTAGAGACAGAACAAGTATGTAATCCTTGTGAGCTTCACTCTCAATTGGCTTATATGATTTAATGACTTTGTTTACCACAGTATGCCATTGGCTGCAAGCTTCCCATTCAGTGTTTATTATTTTCCAATAACCAATTTTGAATGCCTTACTTTCCTTAAGTCTATGTTTTCCAAACCCAGTCTGGTACGAGCTTTAGTGCTAATTAGGCCTCTTTGATTGCAATCTGTAAAATCTAACTCTCAATAAATCCTGCAAATACTTTTTTTAAAAATTAAAAATTATGTTATTAGAAGTATGCTATGTGGCTTCCAAAATTGATGTAAGGTCTACAAGATGATAATAATCTGGATTCAGAAATAAGAAATCACAACAATTCTGGTTTTCTCAGCAATAGGAACTTACTAGCAGTATTTAATGTTTCATCCATCATCTGAGTTGCTCTGCCTCAAAAATATTGGGATACTGTATTTCCAAATAAGGTTCCAATTGCCCAGATAGGGAGAAAACTTATAACACTACTTCTGTAGACTGAAGGTTTGTATCCCCCTTCCCCCAAGATTCATAAGTTGAAACTAATCCCTAATGTGATAGTATTAGGAAGTGGGGCTTTTGGGAGGTGGTTAGGCCATGAGGGCAGAAACATCATGAATGGTATTAGTGCCCCTAAAGAGAGGCCGTAGAAAGCTCCTTTGTCCCCTCTGCCATTTGAGGACACAACGAGAAGATGGCATTCTATGAAGCTGGCCTTTTTCAGATGCTGAATCTGCCAGCTCCTTGATCTTGGACTTCCCAGAACCCAAAACTGTGAAGAGCAAATCCCTGTTATCTGTAAGCCATTCAATCTATAGTAATTTGTTATAGCAAGTTGAATGGACTAAGACAACTACCAAATTGTCAGATCCATGAGGTTGGGTGTTTTCTTTCTTTCTTTCTTTTCTTTCTTTCTTTCTTTCTTTCTTTCTTTCTTTCTTTCTTTCTTTCTTTCTTTCTTTCTTTCCTTCCTTCCTTCCTTCCTTCCTTCTTTCTTTTCTTTTCTTTTCTTTCCTTTCCTTTCCTTTCCTTTTCTTTTCTTTTCTTTTCTTTTCTTTTCTTTTCTTTTCTTTTCT
>NC_045437.1:102635666-102663735 GCF_002776525.5 Piliocolobus tephrosceles | reverse complement strand
TTTCTTTTCTTTTCTTTTCTTTTCTTTTCTTTTCTTTTCTTTTCTTTCTTTTCTTCACCACCAGCCTGAAAAGAGGTCAGGTATTTTTATCCATTTAGTTTACTGAAATATAGTGCTTGCTCATTAAATGTTTGTTGATGAAAAGATGGATTTGTGAAAGGAAATAAAACTCTCCAAAATCACTGAGTCAAACGGAAAAGTCAAGTTGGGAACTGAGTTGGACAAACCCACCTTCCATTCTCTGCCTTAAGATAGCTACAAAGACTTTTAAAAGCTACATATCTTCCTCACATTTTGCCCACAAGGAAATTCTTTAAAAGGTATTCGCCTTTTAAGCTTTTTAAGGGGAGAGATGCGTGAGGTGGGAAGCTTGTTATGGATCAAGAACCAAAGGCAGTAAATTATTTTGTGACATGTCTTAGATTTTGAGGAAAACCGGAATTGCAACTTAGGTTTTATCTACTTTATGACCTTGCAGTGGCATGGCAAAGGAGACAGGATCTCCCAGGGCTTTACAAAGTATGTTTGCAAGGAATTGGAATTGGGAGTATAGATAAGGTCTTCTGGTCACAGAAAAACGGGCAGTTAACATTCCTTTTACTTTAGTTTCGGGGGAAGGTGAAGGGAGAGAGGGAGAGAAGGACACAGGGAAACTTGCAGCAACATTTTCACTGTTTATAGATTTCTTGGGGGAGAAAACACATGCACAAATCCTGGTGTTAGGAATATTTTAAGCGTATATCTTCAATATTATTCATCCAGGAGTGAAGTAAGTCCTGATGCAGGAAATGAGTAGTGAGTTTCACAGCTTTCTGAGCCCCTACTCAACCCTGGAAGCCCAGCTGGCACCTCTTCTCAATTTCACTAAGCCAGACTAAGGTATTAGTGACTATTCCTGTAAATTGTGGATTCAAGCTAATCAGATTCTCAGAAGAACGCAACTGTTGGTCTTTTTTTTTTGGAGACGGAGTCTCGCTCTGTCGCCCAGGGGGCTGGAGTGCAGTGGCCGGATCTCAGCTCACTGCAAGCTCCGCCTCCCGGGTTCACGCCATTCTTCTGCCTCAGTCTCCCGAGTAGCTGGGACTACAGGCGCCCGCCACCTCGCCCGGCTCGTTTTTTGTATTTTTTTAGTAGAGACGGGGTTTCACAGTGTTAGTCAGGATGGTCTCGATCTCCTGACCTCGTGATCCGCCCGTCTCGGCCTCCCAAAGTGCTGGGATTACAGGCTTGAGCCACCGCGCCTGGTCGAACTGTTGGTCTCTTATCTACCTATGACCTATGACTTACCTACCTGGAAGCCCTCTCCCTACTTTGAGTTTTCCTCCCTTTCTGGACCAAACCAATGTAAATCTTACATATATTGATTGATGTCTCGTGTCTCCCTAAAATGTATTAATATAAAACCAAGCTATGCTCTGACCACCTTGGACACATGTCACCAAAACCTCCTGAGTTTGTGTCACGGGAAAATTCTTAACCTCGGCAAAATGAACTTTCTAAATTGATTGAGACCTGTTTCAGTTATCTTTTAGTTTACAGATGATATTTGCATGTGTACGCATATGTACACACACATATATCCAAGTCATGTAGTGAGGCCCTATAATTGAAAGTCCAAGTTAATCGTATAAAATAGTTATGTATCCATTGTAAAAAGTGATAATGAACAGACTAGAAGAAAGGATTTTTCTTTCTTTAATAAACTTTTTGTTTCTTTTTCTTTTTCTTTCTTCCTTTTTTTTTTTTTTTTTTTTTGAGAACCCTTCAGATTTTTACTTCTGGTTTTCTAACGGGGCTTCTGCCTCAACATGTGATTTTCTCTGTCAGATTTGTTTGTTTGTTTCAATTTGGTGACCCTATTAACATCCAAAATTGTGTCCTCATTGGAAGAAATGTCTAAATATGGTATTGTGAATATAATTACTTATAAAATTACATTGATGATGTGAATAATACTATTTTCCTAATTGTTTTCTCTTTACATCTGAGACTGTTTCCTTGGTGGACATCAGCTCCCAAATCAGATTGGGTCTAAGAACAGACCTTTTTTTTTTTTTTTTTTTCCTTCTGTAAGCTCTTACTTCGAGGGTAGCTGCAATGGATTTTCTCAGTAATTGTGTTTGCTTCCTTCAAAGATAAATTATAAACGGGAATTTTCAATTTACTGTTAATTGCCTTGGCAGCAATTAACCAGATAAAGTAATGATATGGGCCAAAGAATACTCAAGCATTTTATACATTTTATCTCAATTAACATTTAAAATAACATAATAAATTAGGTGAATGTTATTACTGTTCTTATGTGACAATGGAGGAAAGTAGAGCACAGAGAAGTAAGATAATTGGCCCACATCCCATGGCTAGGAAGTCAGGAAGCAGCGATTCAAACAAAAATGATCTAATTCTGTTCTGAGCTCTACAAAAAATTGCTAAGAGGAGTTCAAAATCTTGAAACAAAGGTTGATATGCACGAGAATTGAAACTCTTGTAAGCATTAAAGTTTTTCCTATTTCTGTGAAGAATGTAATTAGTAGTTTGATAGGTATAACATTGAATTTGTAAATTGCTTTGCTCAATATGGCAATTTTAACAATATTGATTATCTCTATCCATAAGCATGGAATGTTTTTGTATTTGTTTCTACCATCTCTGATTTCTTTCAGCAGTGTTTATAAATTCTTCTTGTAGATATCTTTCACCTCCTTGGTTAGCTGTATTCCTAGGTATCTTAATCTTTTTGTGGCTATTGTGAGTGGGACTGTGTTCTTGATTTCACTCTCAGCATGAATATTATTGCTGTATAGAAATACTACTGATTTTTATACATGGATTTTGTATCCTGAAACTTTGCTAAAGTTGTTTATCAGACCTAGGAGCTTTGGGGCAGACACTATGAAATTTTTAATGTAGATAATTATATTATCTACAAAGATAGTCTGACTTCCTCTGTTTCTATTTAGATGTCATATATCTCTTTCTCTTGTCTGAGTATTCTGGCTTGGACTCCCAGTACTATATTGAATAGGAGTGATGAAAGTGAGAATCCTTGTCTTATTCCAGTTCTCTGGGGAATGTTTCCAGCTTTTGACCATTTGGTATGATGTTAGCTGTGGGTTTGTCATAGATAGCTCTTATTATTTTGAAATATGTTTGATCAGTGCCTAGTTTGTTGAGTGTTTTTACCCTGAAGAGATGCTTAATATTCTCAGTAACCTTTTCTGCATCTTTTGAGATAATATTGTAATTTTTATTTTTATTTTTGCTTATGCGATGAATCACATTTATTAATTTGCATATGTTGAATCAACCTTGTATCCCAAGGTTACATACTACTTTATGATGGTGGATTAGCTTTTTAATGTGATGCTTGATTCAGTTTGCTAGGATTTTGTTGAGGATTTTTGCATATATGTTCATCAAAAATATTGGCCTGAGGTTTTCTTTTTTTGTTGGGTCACTGACAGACTTTGATATCAGAATGATGTTGACTTCATAAAATGAGTCAAAGAGGAGTTCTTCCCCTTCAATTTTCTGAAATAGTTTCAGTAGTAATGGTACTGGTTCTTCTTTATACATCAGTTAGAATTCAGCTGTGACTATGTCTGGCTCAGAGTTTTTTCTGATTGGCAGGTTTTTTTAACTGATGTGACTTTAGAACTCATTATTGGTCTGTTTAGGAATTCACTTTCTTCCTTGGTTCCATCTTGGGAAGCTGTGTGTTTCCAGAAGTTTATCCATCTTTTCTAGGTTTTTAAGCTTGTATTCATGGAGGTGTTTATAGTAGTCTCTAAGGATTATTTTTATTTCTGTGGGATTGGTGATAATGTTCCCTTTGTCAGTTCTAATTGTTTATTTGTATCTTCTCTCTCTTTTTCTCTATTAGTCTTACTAGTGATGTGCCTTATTTATTCATTTTAAAAACAACTCTTGGATTCATTAATCTTTTTTATGGGTTTCTGCATCTCAATTTCCTTCAGTTCAGCTCTGATTCTGGTTATTTATGGTCTTCCATTAGCTTTGAGGTTAGTTTGCTCTTGTTTCTTTGGTTTCTCTAGGTGGGATGTTAGATTATAAATTTGAGATCTTTTTGACATTTTGATGTGGAGGTTTAGTGCTATAAACTTCCTTCTTAACACTGCCTTAGTTGAGAAACTCTGGTATGTTGTACCTTTGTTAGTTTCAAAGAATTTCTTGATTTCTGCCTTAATCTCATTATTTACTCAAAAGTCATTTTCATATAATTGTATGATATTAAGCATTATTCATAGTATTTATTTCTATTTTAATTGCACTGTGGTCTGAGAGTGTGGTTGGTATGATTTCAGCTTTTTGGATTTGCAGATAATTATTTTATGTCTAATTGAGTGGTTGATTTTAGAATATGTGCCATGTGCAAATGAAAATATTATATATTTTGTTGTTTTGTGGTGGAGTGTTCTGTAGGTGTCTATTAAGTCCATTCAGTCAAGTGCTGAGCTTGAATATTTTTGTTATTTTCCTGCCTCAATTATATGTCTAATACTGTCAGCAGTGTGGTGAAGTCTCTCATTCTTATTGTATGGATATCTACATCTTTTCCTAGATTTCTAAGAACTTCCTTTACAAATTTTGATGCTCCCATGTTTGATCCATATAAATTTAGGATAGTTAGGGCTTCTTATTAAATTGAACCCTTTACCATTGTATAATGTTTATCTTTGTCTTTTTTTTTTTTTATCTTTGTTGATTTAAAATTTGTTTATTTTTTGTCTGAAATAAGGTTAGCAATCCCTGCATTTTTCTGTTTGCCATTGGCTTGGTAGATTTTCCCCCATCTCTTTACTTTGAGCCTGTAGGTGTCATTACATGTGGGATGGGTCTCTTGAAGATAGCATACATTTGGGCCTAACTGCCTTAACCAAGGTTGGAGTGCAGTGGCATGATCTTGACCCTCTGCCTCCCAGGTTCAAGTGATCTCCTGCCTCAGCCTTCTGAGTTGATGGGACTAGAAGTGCACACTATCGTGCCCAACTAATTTTTTGTATTTTTTGTAGATATTGGGTTTCATCATGTGGTGTTCTTGAACACCTGGGCTCAAGCAATTCACCTGCCTTGATCTCCCAAAGTGCTGGGATTACAGGTATGAGCCACTGCACCCAGCCTACTCTATGCCTTTTAATTGGGACATTTAGCCTGTTTACATTCAAGTTTAATAATGATATGTGTGTATTTGATCCTTTCATAATTTTAGCTGGTGCAGACTTGTTTGTATGATTACTTTATAGTGTCTATGGCCTATGTACTTAAGTATGTTTTTTAGTGGCTGATAATAGTCTTTTATTTCCATACATAGTGATCCCTTCACAACCTCATAAGGTAGGTTTAAGGTAAGAAATTCCCTTAGCATTTGTGTGTCTGAAACATATCTTATTTCTCCAACACTTATGAAGCTTAGTTTGGCTGTATATGGAATTCTTAGGAAATACTTTGATTTAAAAGTGCTGGGCCAGGCACAGTGGCTCACACCTGTAATCCCAGCATTTTGGGAAGCCAAGATGAGCGGATTGCCTGAGGTCGGGAGTTCGAGACCAGCCTGACCAACAAAGTGAAATCCCATCACTACTAAAAATATTTTAAAATATTAGCTGAGTGTGGTGGTGCATACCTGTAATCTCAGCTACTCGGGGAGCTGAGGCAGGAGAATTGCTTGAATCCAGGAGGCGGAGGTTGCAGTCAGCCAAGATTGTGCCATTGCACTCCAGCCTGAGCAACAGAGTCAGATGGCATCTCAAAAAAAAAAAAAAAAAAAAAGAAAAGTGCTCAATATAGGCACCCAGTCTCTTCTGGTTTGTAGGATCTCTGCTGAAAGGTCTGCTGTTAGCCTAATGGTGTTCCCTTTGTAGGTAACCTGCCCCTTCTCACTAGTTGCCTTTAAGTTGTTTTTTGTTTTTTTAATTTTTACCTTGGAAAATCTGATGCCTTTGTGTCTTGGGGATAGTCTTCTTTTGTAATATCTTACAGGAGCTATTTGCACTTCCTGAATTTGAATGTTGGAGTCTCTAGTAAGGTTAGAAAAATTTCCATGGATGATATCCTGAAATATGTTTTCCAAGTTGCTTGCTTTCTCCCCATCTCTTTCAGGGATGACAATGAATCATAGATTTGGTCTCTTTACATAATACCATTAGTATCAAATGCTATGTTCATTCTTTTTTCTTCATTTTTATCTAAGTTAGTTTGGAGCACCAGTGTTTGAGCTCTGAGATTTTTTTCTCAGCTTGGCCTATTCAGCTGTCGATACCAGCAATTTTATTATGAAATTCCTATAGTGTGTTTGCAGCTCTATCAGATCAGTTTGGTTCCTTCTTATGATGGCCATCTTATCTTTCAACTCCTATTTTTTTTTTTTTTTATTTTATTTTATGAATCATATTATTCTAAGTGAAGTAACTCAGGAATTAAAAATCAAATACCGTATTTTCTCACTCATAAGTCGGAGCAAAGCTATGGGTATGCAAAGGCATACAGAGTACTATAATGGAGATTGGGAACTCTGAAGGAGAAGTGTGGGAGGAGGGTGTAGAATGAAAAGCTACCTATTGAGTACAATGTACACTACTTAGGTGACAGGTGCAGTAAAATCCCACAGTTCACCACTATACAATTCATAGTAGTGAAACCACTTGTACTTCTAATGCAATTAAAATTTAAAAATAAAATAAAATTAAAAAAATAAAATTATAAGAAAAAATGATTTGCCAACCATTGAATTCAACTCAAAAATAATATTTAGGTTGTTTCTGATGTATAAATATTAGATTCAAAGGAATTTCTTAGTTTTTCATTTTTGTATCCAGAGATCCTTAAACCATATGTAAAAGCAAGAAAATATAATCAATCAATTAATAAAATAGTTTTTTTTTTTTTTTTTTTAAATGGGACATATATCACTTATTTTCAGATAAAGAGCTTCACCTTTTTAGGGTTTGATCTTTGGTGAAGTTATATCAGTATGTGGTTATAATTATAACTGAGCAAGATTAACTACAAAGCAGAATTTTGCTATGTAGAAATTATTTGTTCATGTTTTGTTATTTGTGGGTATTTTGTGGAACATTTTGTGAGTTTCATTTGAAGTTTCTATGTTAATTATACTTATGAAATGTTTTTCTGAAACATTTCTGAATTTTAAAACTTATTTTTTAATCCTTGTGTTAGAAATAATATTGTTTAAACAATTTAACAAATTTTTCTAATATTTACATACAGAAATTAAAGTTCCTGGGCATAGATTAAAATACAGTTTTTTCCATCTTTCTACTCTTATTTTATGTTACGTCATTTTCTCTGGTGGTGTCAAATTTAGATTTGTTAGGGATTTAACAGCACACTATCAGTGTAGGTTGAGTAAAAGTACAGATATTTGAGTAAAAGTACAGATATTTGAGGGCACAGCTGCTATTGTTAATTCTAGCGAATTTAATGTAATTGTCAGAACAGATATATATGTATCTGCACTTGTCTATTTGCTGAATTAATTTTTATTGCACATAAGAGATAGATAACTATAAGTTTCTCAGATCAAAATAATTATTAAGGTTTTTCCCTTATTAAATTGTAACAGTTCTAATCCTTTTTAAATTGATCTTTAGTTTTACAGAGATTATAGAAGGTGATTTTGTTTTGGGTTTTGTTTTAAGAAATAAACTATTATGCAATATAAGCATTATTTAGAACAAGATGGCTCCTGGAAAATTCTCATTGACAATATTATGTTCAAGGTAAGAGAGCCACAGATACTAGTATTTGGTGTTGCTTTACGTTCCTCCTTCTTCTCCATATCTGATATCGTACCAATATTTATCTGAGAAGCATAGTATAATTAGTCTAATATCTTTAAGCCATGTGGGAAATAATGTCCTTGAGGAGCTCATTATTTAAATGAGATGATAAGCAAGAAAATTATAGCACATCTAAATATAAAGAGAAATACTACATACATGCTATGTGAACCTAGAGAGTGACAAAGTAAACTTATTCTGGGACTGGGGAAATTTTCCATTTAAGATATTAAAGCTGAATATGATTTTAAGGTCAGGTAGGAATTCTCAAAAGTTAGAAACATTTTGAGAAGAATTTGAACTCCATTTTGAGAAGAATTTGAAAGGCTTGACTATTTGGAGAATGGTAAGAAGTACAGTAATACTGATGACAGGGTCTGAGATGCAAGTAGCAGAAGAAACTGTGAAGAGTCTGCAAAGTTTTCTCTACAGACAATAGGTGCTTACAAGTTTTTTGCTTTATTTTGTTTTCTTTTTAATCATTGAACTGACATAGTCAACTGACAATATGGAAGATGATCTGGAATAGGATGATTAGAAAGAATTTTATTTCATACTTTACAAGGCCACTGAAGGATTTTTAACTAAGGTAGTAGACTTGGGATGGATAGATTTAGTGTTCATATTCAGTGTTAAAAATATCTGGGAATGAGAGATAAGGAGAAATCTAGATTTAACAATAAAATAGTAGCATAAAGAAAGACCTTTCGTTACTCAGAGTAAATGGAAAATAATTCAATTAACAAATTAAAGAAATAGGAAATAAGAAATATACTTTTGCAGATAGGTAATAAATTCAATTTTTGTATGTGCTAAGCATGAGATTATACAATGTTTTCAGTTTACCCAGGTGGACATGCTAAAAAGCAAGAATTATATGTTTGGAATTCTGAAGACAAGTTTAATACAGAGTTGTGGTTCTAAATTTTTACAGAACTCAAAAAAAATTGGTGAAATCTGTGGACCTCTACCTCAACAAGCCTATACAACCATACATAAACACAAATAGTTGCATACCATCTGAGTAATATCTGATTATTTTTGAAATCATAAATGTACATCAGATTACCTAAGGAAATATTTTGAGTTAAAACAGGACATAATCTAAAATGGAGTACTAATCAAATAAATCTGGGATAAACCTTGTGAGGTAGAAAGAGAACAAAGAAAGAGGCACAAAGTTATAAAAGATAAATAAAATGAATTAAAAATAGAACTGAAGAAAACAAAAAGACAAGAGTTTCAAATACTAGTGAGAAGTTCATCATTGCCAAATGCTACTCTGCAATCCAAAAGTTGAGAATTTAAAATAGGGCATATAGCTTACCGATTAAAAACTGATGAGTAATCTTAGCTGAGACAAACTCATCTAATGTGGTAAGAGGAGAAGACAAAGAATAATGGATTGAAGAATAATTCCCATTCACAAAAGTCCTAGACAGTAATTGAATCTATCTTTTCTTATTTGATAGTTGGATAATATTAATATACTGCATTATACTGTTAATGTTATCCATTAGTATTGACTACCAGTCAGTACAAATATTGACTTAACTTCCCATACTTCAGTAAAACTGCGATACACATTTTTTTTTTTTTTTAATTAGTAAATGGTAGTATATCAGGTGACCTCACTTTCGCCAAAACTAACTGGAAAATTATTCCATCGACTGAAGCTTAATTATCCTTCTTGCTACTAAGTTTATTAAATTTGTCAGCTTTTGTTCAACAAATTACCTTATTACTTGAATAACCCTGTGGATTTCTATAGCTTGCAACTAAACAAACAAAAAATACATAAAAATGCTTGGGATCTGGAAGAGATACTGCATTTCTATGTTCATTGCAGCTTTATTCACAATAGCCAAGACATGATGGCAACCTCAATGCTCACTTATAGACAAGATGAAGAAAATGTATTATATACATAAAGTGGTACATTATTCAGCCTTAAAAAAGAAAAGTTTTGCCATCTGCAACAACATAGATTAATCTGTGGGATATTATGCTAAGTGAAATAAGCCACAAACAGAAGGACAAATACTAACATAACATTTATGTGGAAATATAAAATAGTCAAACTCGTAGAAGTGAAAGTAAAATGGTGATTACTGGGTGCTGAGATGAGGGGGAAATGAGGAGGTATTTGTTGAAGTATACAAAATTTCAGTTATGCAAGATGAATAAGTCATAGAGATACACTGTACCATATAGTGTAATGATTGTAATTAACAAAGCTATATTATACAGTTAAACATTTGCTGAGGGTAAAATTTATGTTGTTTTCTTATCATATAATAAAAATAATATTAATAGATAAGAAGAATGAGAAAAAACTTTTAGAGGTAATGGTCACCTTTATGGCATTGATTGTAGTAATAGTTTTATAGGTATATACTTATCTCCAAATGAAGTTGTACATATTAAGTATGTACAACTTTTTGTGTGCGAGTCTTACCTCAACAAAGTGTTTTTTAAACTGATATTTGATTCAGTTTTTAGAAGACTTTAACACTGTTTGAACAACTTGGTTGTGTCAGTGTTTTCTCGTAACTATAATATTAAATCTAGATACAGATATAGTATATCTGGTCAAATTTAAATATGATGTAACTGGAGAAAACACACTGGATTTTGAAGCTTAGTATGAAGAAAAGCATAGAACATATCTTTTTCATCCTTTTGAATATTACATTTTTAACTGATAATATTTTGCAGTTCTTGGATTGTGCTATAAATTTTTTTTAAATGATTGGTCTTGAAGTTTCATATTCACTTTCCTAGAAATTCCAACAAAGTGCTGAGTAAATATAAGAAAGAAACTAATAATTATATGGTTGTATACTTGATGATAAATTAGCACCTGCCTTGATAAACTTCCATACTCATTTATAGAGAGTACCACACTGCCATGGCTTTAGGGATGTTTGGCTCTTCTTAGTCCCACTTCTGATTGGAGAGAAGCTTAGTAGTTCCAGGAAATAAATGGCCTGTCTACTGTTCAACTCACTTGTCATTCTTAACTACTTGCTTAACCACTTCTTTTACTTCCATCCAAAGGAGGTTTGTAGTATGAAAGTATGCCCCTGGCAATTAAACAAAACAGATTCCATGTAACTGAGGTGCTCAAAGTTAAAACAGGATCAGGAAGCCATGACTAAGTGAGAGACTAGTCACGTATTCAGTGTTCTCAAAAAGATGTTGTAAAAGTATCACAAGACCTTTCTTTACCCAGTCAGGGCTCTACTATTTTGACCAATCAGAACTGAACAAATCTAAATTTTTTATTTACATAAGTGAACCTCATTGAGAATGAGGGTAAGAACTTTGCCTATTTAAGGCAGACTCTCTATTTGTTTTGTGGAAAGCAGCCTTTCACTTGTCCTGGAGGGCATGCTTCCCCAACCTACACATTGTTATCTTTTTTTTTTCCTTTTCCTTTTTTGTAATAGAAAATAAAGCTCTCCTTTTTTCCTCTGAAGATCTCCTGGTCTTTTGTTTACTTATTATATCTTCCATTTCCCTTTAAAATTAATTTAAAGTTACATTTATTTTAGTTAATGCAATTATTTATATTTATATACAGATTACTTTTGTTCTTCTGATTTCCCTTCCCTTTCAACTCTTTTCTAGTTATTCCAAGAAAGTCTTTGTCAACTACTCCCTTTTTTCTCCTTTTATCATTAGAAAGCTATAAACATAAAAGAAAGCTAACGATGAAAATATGTGAAAGAAAATGGAAGTCATATATTTTAAGTAAATTTAGACCTAAAGAAAAACATGACATTAAACTTGATAGACTTTTAAATTGCTTAGAATTGACCACCTAATGTCCATAAACTTATATCTATTTCTATTATTCCCATCTAACAAAAACTCTTTATCCTCAAGGACCAGAATTCATGCTAATTTTTAAAACTTTCATTAAAATTTTCTATATCTCTGCTGTTATCATCATATTGTTTTTGACTGAAATACATTGAAAACACATACATTTTACATGCAACTTGCGATAAAGTAGGTATTTGTTTACTATCCTCTGGAACGTAATCAGTACACATAGTAGTGTTTCTGAGTAAGCTATTGAACTTTTAAAAATTATCTTTAAGTTGAAAACTTCCATTGTTGTGTAACACTCAATAAATTAACAAGAAACTGAAATAAAGAGTTTTAAAGCAAACTTCAAAATAGGTCAATGAAAAAAAGACACCTGAAATTATGTGAACACAACATTTCCATTAGTAGATTTTTCCTTGGATAATCACCAGTTTGCTCATCAAAGTTAACATTTACCAGCGGTGAGCAAGTTTCTTCCATGATTAGAAGCATCTAAATCTGAACGGCACTCTTTGGCATAACTCTAAATTATATGCCTCTTTTTTAGCAGTTACTATGTAATTAGTGTGTCTTAATTTGAACATTAAAAAATGTATTGAGTTTTTCATGTAGCATTTATAATTACAAGATCAGTTTGTGTGGTTAGCTTATTTCACTGCTAAGATTTTTGTATCTGGAATATTTATATGCACTTCCAAAATTGCCACAGTAGAGAAGCCTGTGTTGGAGAATACTTCAATAAAAATAAATCATTTGTATTCTACACTGGCTTAATACTGAAACATGCAAAATGCAAAAACCTGTGAAAGGGACAATAATGCAGTAGAATAAAACCATTGTATAAGCACTCAAATGTGTATACACACACACACACACAGAGATACACACACGGTCTCAGCAGGTTAAAATGCCCTGTTCAGAAAGAATAAAGCCTATGTTGGACCTTGATTTCTATTCTTCAAAAAACAGTCATTTAAATTTTAACCTGGTATGACTTTCTAAAATTCTTATTTTATGACTTCCCTCAGCAATGTTCTGAAAATACTTCTGTAATGTATTTCTATGTTGGCGTAAACATTTAGTTTCATAGTTCATGCAAGTTTCTATGCCACTGAAATTTCAAAATGACACAAGCTTGAATTTCTCCCAGAGTCAGGCATAAACATGATTGACTTAGTATATTGTGTCATAATAGAACATGTTTATTCTTTGACTAAAGTTGATAAACTGATTTTCCAATGGAAAAAAATGAAAGTTTCAGAATGTCATTTCTTGGAGTTGCAGAACATTAAAGAGCTATTTAAGTGCATACATCTGGAGTGCAGCACAGTCTGCTGCAGGAAAGCATAATTAGATACTTACTTTGCTGTACAAAATTTTGCATGAATGACCCTGTTAATTTTTCTCCCTTAAATCCAAACAAAAAATACCCCAAAGACTCATCTTAAAAATGCAGCTTCAGCAAAGTTGCTGTGCAGTACTTTTGGGAGTTTAAATGAAACACCAGGCTACTGGTTTTGGCAGCAAAGAAGAAAGTATACAAGAACAAGGAAAAAAAAAAAAAAAAGTTGAAAAAAAGGGTTATTTAACCTAAAAATTTTAAAAAAAAAAAAAAAAAACAAGAAGAAAAAACATTGAAACAATAAAGTATGTAATATTTATCATGAGACAGATTTTCAGAAATTAGTGTAATTTAGAAAAGAAGTAGACAATCTAAGGAAGGTGTTAAAAAAACATATAATCTGGTATCAATTGCATATATTTAAGTCATCAACCAGTAGTTTTGTTTGCAGAATAGTTCTCGATCTTGATCTCACTCACCTTTTTTGAGCAATTCTGTTCACTGGCATGCTTCCCAAAGAAGCAGCCATTTAAAATGAACTGGTATTTCTTTCCAGGAGTGTCCCAGGACCAGGTATCTGATACAATCTGGGCCAATTCTATCTCTGTTCTTAAGGGTTTTGGAACCTGAAAAAAAAAAAAAAAAAAAAAAAAGAGGAACAGAAAGAAGGGAGAGAAATTTAAAAAGAGAGAGAGAGAAGGAGAAAAAGAGGGAGGAAGAAAGAAAGAGACCCATGGAGAGACTGATCAAGACAGACAAGACAGAGAAGTTTGTCTCTAATGCCTACAATACAGCATAACATCCTTCAGTGGCTATTCTGCAAGCTGTACTGAGAAGTATAGCACATTTTCTGCAGTGAAAGTGAAGAAAGAAGCAGAAATGCATAGAGAAAAAAATGGAAAAATAATTGTGTTGATGGCAGTGGAATTTCTGCTTCCTGTTAGATTCTAATATGAGTTATTTCCCTGCCTTCGGTTTGTTAAGACACGCTGAAATATTTTCTATTTCAGCTAATTGAATTGGGCTTCTGTTACTTGCAACCCCCAAATCCTCATTTTATGAAATAAAACCAGGTGATAGCAAATGATAATTGTAGAATAAATATTTGAAAAAGTAATTTAGGATTAAATAATATAATGAATAAAGCAACAACACATTAAAAAGTTCTAAGTAGTTATGGTTTAGATATAGTCATAAAAATGTTTCATTTTAAGAAATATTTCTTCAGTTCGATAGATTAAATATGTAAAAAAAATTTTTGAAGAAATATTTTATCTCTGAAAGAAAACGCAAGAGAGAGTTTCTGGCTAAGGCAATAAGCTAGCACAATTCGGTACAACAATTCAAAGATGTTTCAAATGAATAGTTTTTCATCCATCTATAATTTATCACAGCTCACTCTTGTAAGTAGAGTCACTGTTGTAAATTACCGCCTGTGAAGAATTGGATTAGTGAGAGTCAGCATTTTTCAATCCATTTTCTCATAATGACATCCATCCACTTCTAATTTCAATCTGTAAGTGCTATCTATATTTGTTTTATATAAATGGTCTGGCACAATTTCATGTTGCAATAAAATTCTTTATTGATAATGTCTCCTAAAGATCTTTTAGACTAAGACTGCCATTTTGATTAATAAGACCTCAGGTCTCTGTTAAATGTACCTATTAATTCTACATGGGAGGTGCACTAATGATGAATGTAAGTGGCCCTGTGGTCAACACTTCTTCCTTCGAATACCCCTTGCTTCAACACACGCTCAGACAGAGAAGCATCAGCTCAGTACCAATACAGGTGTTGAATACCAAAAGTTAGTGACTAGGAAACAATGAAAAGTTACATATGTAATTTTTAAAGAAAATAGACTTTGTTACATGATGAAAGAAACTGTATAGCAATGATTATAATTTATCAGAGAAGCAATCAGAATAGCTCTTTTATTTTTCCTACAGGTTTTAGCTTGGTTGAATAGGTAAGAAAGAGGACACCAAATTTAACCTTTGTGCTTGCTTTAAGCTCTGAGGAGAAAAAGCAGTCTAAATGCAAAATATTATTACTTCTATTATTTCTATAATTTAGAAGGAAAGAACAGCAATCGACTCCCACATACCCATTATTCCTCTTTTCTCTCAGCATTACTATTTCTTATTTAGGCTGTATTTATAAAATATAGCAGATTATTAACTATTACATAAATCTAAGAAATATAGGACTTTCATTGTAATTTTTCAATAATTAACATAAATTGATTATATGGCCTCATATCCTAGCTTTATTTGTAAAAATTAATCTTTATTAAAAATCTGTTTTCAGATAAACTTTATACTATACCAATGTCACCAACATTGAATCAGGTAAAATATATAAGTATGTTCCTTTTCTTTACTAGTTCTAACCCTTCCCATTTTTTCCTTTCCATCAGCGTGAACATTTCTGAATATAAGGCCTCTTTTATCTTTTTTTTGGATGTTTTCCTCAAGTAATTTATGGTATGCTAAGCCTTCAGTACCCTATTATTGTCAGTATAAGTGACAGATTTAGATGTGCAGTGTGCTCGAACTTTCATTTTTTCATTGTAAAATTAGAGATATTTGACCTTGGGAATTACAAAATGAGAAATCATCTTATTTCTAAGGTGTCATATTCTTTAACTCTTTTATTTTATGAGAGTAAATTATGATAAATTTACTTATATGATGTGACAAAAGAGAAGCAGAACCAAATGAAAATCTATGTTTGTATTATGTGACTCTTTTTGAGCTTGGACTTGAAGTCTCATTAAAGCAGAGTCATACTTTGTATATCAAATATTAAAAATAAAAAACAAAGTTAAATATTTTTAAATGTTTAAATTAAATGTCACTACTTTAATTCATTCAGTATTTTATCTCAGACTTATACAATTATTATGTGGCTTGGAAGTTATTTGTCAATAATATGGGAAATTTCTGATCAATTGATTAATCCAATTTCAACTTTCAAGTTTTATTATTTAAAAAATATATATTTTAAAGCCACAGAGGCCATATATAATAATTCCTTTGATGGATTTGGGCAAAGTGAAAATCTTCTGGGAAGGACTCAACATTCTAGATTTCACTAAAAACACTCATGATTCATGGAAATTCAAAATATCAACATTAACAGGAGTTTGGAAATTGACCCCAACCCTCGTGGATGTCTTTGAGGGACTCAAGACTTCAGTGGAGGAATAACCACATCTATGGTGAAATAACAAGAGAAATAAAATAGAAGTGGTGTCTGATAGGTGACTGAATTGCTGCAGTCTTGTAATACAATTTAATGGATAAGGAGTTACTTCTTATGGGTGAGCAAAGAAAGTGTTTGTTTGTTTGTTTTTTCCCAGATGAAATCTACTCCTAGTGAAGATGCTGTGAAGATTCGTGAAATAACAAAAGATTTAGAATATTCTATAAACTTAGCTGATAAAATACTGGCAGAATTTGAGAGCATTAATTCCAATTTTGAAAGAAGTTCTACTGTGAGTAAATGCTATCAAACAGCATCACGTGACACAAGGAAACATTTCACCAAAGGAAAAGTCAAGAGATATGACAAATTTAATTGTGATCTTATTTTGCCATAGTCACCCCAGCTTTCAGCAACTACCATCCTCCTCAGTGAGCAGCCATCAACATTGAGGAAAAATCCTTCACCAGCAAAAGCATAGCATTTCCCAGACATATCCTACAATATTTTAACACTTTGCAGAAGGCTCAGTTGATTGTTAGAAAAATGTTTTTAGCCATAAAGTACTTTTAAATTAAGGTATTTCAGATATAACACTATTGCACACACAATAGACCCAGTACAGTGTAAAGATAAGTTTGATACTTACTGAAAAACTAAAAAATTTGTGTGACTTTATTGTGTGCATCTGAAACTGAACCTGCATTATTTCCAAGATATGCCTGTATTAGCAAATATAAGTCAGCAAAATAGTACAGACAGATAAGTGAAGTTTATCCCAGAACAGGAAGAATAGATTATTTGTACTAAATGTGTTAATGCACTTTACCTTCTTAATATAGAAAATGGGCAAATGCAATACAGAGAAAATTCACAAAAGAAAACAATGACAATAAGCCTTATGTGGGAAAAAAAGAGAGAGAGAAGAGAATGGACCACTCTAGATATCAAATAAATAAATATTTAAACAACAAAAGGAAATTTTGGCCTCAACTTGTTGATGATTGAAATCATTTACAATTAGTGACGCAGAGGCTTTAAGTATACAAGCATGTACTTTATTTTAGTCTTTTTAAAAGCAATTGTTAATATGTAATTTTTATAAGTGAGTTTTTTTTTTTTATTTAGGTATTTTACTGCTAGAAATTTAAACCTATAGAAATAATTACTACTAGGCTCTAAGATTTAACTACAATAATATTCAAAATATTTTAAAACAATGCAATAAAAGATTAGTTAAATAAACAAAATGTATTGCATACTTAATGTTATTTAATAATACTGTTGAATAATGCACTTTCAGATGTTGGGGTATTCTTCATAAAAAAGAAAAACATACTAGTCATTATAATATACTCAGTAAAAGATAAAGGTAACTTATAAAGCAGTATGCTCCCATATTTCTAAGGTAAAGAGCTACATTAAAGAAACACACACAAATGTAGGGACAAAATAACATATATGTGCATTATTCTCTGAAGAGAATGTATAAATTTCAATGGATTTTAAATGGCAATTATAATCTCCAAAAGTTCAAAACCATATAAAATAATAATCAGAATGATCTTGCAAATTAGAGAACACTGGTGATTTTAAATTTCTTCTTCTTGGATGTTAAATTGATTTTATATTCTTTATATAAAATTTTAAAAATACGTAATTATTAAAGCATGCCACAGATAAACAATTAATACTCATTGACACCAAAATGTCATGAAGGTAAACTTTAGACTAGTGTTGGAGATTGTTGTAAAAGTTCCTTTAGTGCATAATCTTCTTAATATTCACAAACAACGTTTTGAAAGTGCTTTAAAAACTTGTTAAAACACATTTAATGCCCCCTTTCTTATAAATGTCCTTGGTAATACTTTTGATTCTTCTTTGATAATAATTAATATAAATTAATGGTACATGATAGACTATACATTGTTTTCACTCGAGATAAGACGACAATATGAGTCTGACCCTGAATGAAAGACAGGGAAATAAAGTTGGATGGAAACATCCTAGACTGCAATGCAGTTCAAGGAAGATTCGGCAAAGCCATTCAAAATTCTTCAAGCCAAAGCTGTCTAACAGAAAAGTTTGTATATGCTGGGAACAGATCTTCCTTGGTATCCTTGCTTAACTCAGTCTTTGAGTAATGAGGTAATGATTTCAAAGTATAGCATCTAGGCTTTCCCTCAATAGAGTTATCAAGGTTGCCACAATTAGTGTATCTTAATACTTACTTTAAAGTTATTAACATTATTATATTAACAAATTATTTTATATATTTATTTTAAATTTATTTTTCTATTTTTATTTTATATATTTATGTATTCATTTGTTTAGATATATACACATTCTTTATATATAAATTATTTTAAAAATATGGAATGTGTTTACATATGAATGTATGTGAGTGTGTGTGTCTGTGTGTGTATATGTATGTAAATACACCATATTTATTTTTGTAAGAGGATCTCGCTCTATTGTTCAGGCTGGAGTGCATTGGTGCAATCATAACTCACTACATGTTGAACTTCTGGGCTCAAGTGATTCTCCCGTTTCAGCCTCCCAAGTAGCTAAGACCACAGGCACACTAAACTGTTCTTAAGTTTAATTTTTTTAGAGACAGGTCTTGCTGTGTTGTCAAAGTTATTCTCATTTGCCAAAGAGTCTAGGGACTCTTCAGTTCCCTTTAATGTCTTACCTTTGTTGATGACTAAGGATTTTAGGGTTTGAGTTAAGTTTTTTAGGGATGACTTGTGATAGGCAAAGCCACCCCAGAGTGTCACTTGTTCTATTGCTGCCCCAATTCCTGTCAGAATTAATCATATTACTCACTGACTTCTCTTATTCCTGGGTCTTATGAGAATATAGACTATCACTCCTAGAGGGGCAATAGTGGCCAATGTACATTCACCTTGTTCCAAGTTTTTGATATACAAGGGAAAACCACTCCTAAAGGAACAAGTGGCGTCCTGAGTAGTCATGTCCACAAATAAAAATAAGCCCAGGTGGCATGCTGGGTATTCATGGCTCCAAACAAATAGAAGATCTATGTGTCATGATGTCTATCCTTTGTGGCCAAGTTGGATCTATAGAAAGATTCTTTCCCTGTTCTCACGAGAATGGCCAAAAAATATTTGTTTTCCAGAAGGTGGTGATACACCCACCTCCCTAACCTTCCCAGGTTAGGTATGTTCTTTTTTTGTTTTGTTTTGTTTTCTGTATGTTCTTACTTGGAAATAGGCACCATATATGGTCTCCTTGCCTTGGGAACTTGGCAACTAGAGTTGGATAAGAGTGTCACATGGAAACTTCCACTTTTGTGTTGTTAACACAGAGTGAGTGCAAAAGATATAATAATTAATGTACTGGAGATATAGATACCCAACTTCCTAGGTCCTGGTGATAGTGGCGGTGGAGTTCAGGAGGAGTCTGTCTAAGTGGGGGAGAATTCCACCTAAAAATTAGAGATCTCAGTACTTCAGAATCACTATCATTAGTAAGGAGGTCTGAGGATTGGAACTTTCTATTCTGGGGAGCTTGATAAATCTAGCAGCCATAAAGATGATTCCTTGAATCTATAATTTTAGTAATATTTACTATAGAGTAACTATAGAGTATTTTTTCGCACCCACACTGGATCAGGGTAATTGGGATAGCAAACAGGATTAACAATGGCAAAATAGTGTCTGTCTGGGCCTTAGAGTGGCCTCTTTCCCCAACAAAGACAAAAGGGATGTTTCGCAGGAGGAGGTGGTAGGCTAAAGTGATAGAAAATAAGTATTACAGTAAGGAAGAAGACATAAATTAATGCTTCTTTTCCCACCCATAGAAACATGTTACCACTTCCAGCTGAGTGTTAGTTCACTTAGGATGTAAGTTTTTTGGGGGTTGATTCTCTACCTCTGACGTAACAGAGGTCTTTCAAAGGTTTACAGATGTAGGTCACAGTGTCTTCCCTGTGTGACTGTGACTCATAAGAAACAGTTTTAATCCCTGATAGGCACACCCAAGTAGTTATTTTCTGAATTTTAACAGCAGTATGGGGGCACTTAACATCTGATAAGAGTCCTTCCATTTTGGATGTAATTGAACCTTAGGGGACTCTTCTTTTTAAGTTTTTAGTAAGACTAAGTCTCATGGTTGAACAGGGGAGCTATTCTTTCCCTTTGTGGGAAAGGGCAATGTTTTAGTTTAATATTGGAGGGTCTCCTGAACCTGGCCTAAATTCCAAAGTGGAGAAGAAAGATTTGTATAGCTGACTACTACAAGCCAAGACCATAGCAGTGCAACACACAGAACACGCAGACAAGCTACTTTTACAATCTCGTGTCCTGGCTCCTAGTTTTTAGCTCCCATACTGCTCAAAAGGAGTTCAAGACGCAATGAGTGCCTACTCACTTCCACTGTCACCCAGCCCAGACAGTGGCTACAAGTCCCCTGACCATGTAGGTCCCACCAAGGAACACAATGGAACCAGGACTGGTAGCACACCACCCAACATTGGCACAGAATAAAATAAAAGCTTAGTTATTGACATTGCTTCTGGTACACCCTGACAAAAAGGAGAATACAAACCAAAAAAATCAAAATCCATAGCCTCCAACAGACTGAACAAATGCATCCCTCCTGGCCAAAGGGAATGGAATTGGGCAGGCATTCATTGGCCCCCAAAACCTTTCTAAGCAATATAAGAATGAAAACACAAAAGTCAAAATAAAGTTGCACGAAGAGAAAATGTGTAACTTTTCTCAAGAAACTTTTCTTCAAGCTCATAGAATTAAGCTATATTGGGGGGAAACACTGTTCCCCATAGATCTCTAAGACAAAACACTTAAGCATTAGCCTACAACAACAGTTAGAAGCAGAGGAGAGCACTTCAGAGGAACTACCCAAAAACTAAAGAAATGAGTTATATTAATCTGAGAAGCTTTCAAAATAAATAGATTACAGGATTGAAAAGCAAAATTTCTGGTAATTCATAAATTAATACCTTAAGAAAATTTGGTTTTAAAATGTAGACCATTCTTTAGAAATTTTCTTATAAACAATTTCCTTTTAATTACAGCTAATTTGATTACACACAAAATTCCTTTCATAAATTGCTCTTTAAGAACCTTATGACCAGTGCAGACCATCTACAACATGCGTAGACTTTCTGACTTTTCCATACTACCTCTTTCTTAAATAACCAGTCATTTTACTCTAGGAAAAGAATTTACTGTACAAGATCCTTTTTAAACAAAATTACTTTTTCTTTATATCCCTCCTTCTTATTTATACTCACTAGTTACCTCATTTTTGAACCTCCCTTTTAATAATTTCTGAAATAAAGCTATTTTTTCCCAATAAATAATATATTTTTGGGCATGTTTTATATTAATCTAGGAAGCAAGGAATCCTGAATTGCTCATTGGATTTTGGCATAATATAGATGAGAATAATATTATAAATTTAAGATTTTTAACCATACAAAATGCTCACTATTTAAGCATCTATTCTATTCCCATGTATTTAACTTTTTCACTTTCAACAGATTTCTCTAGACCACCTCCAAGAATCAGGATACCATGCAGAGTTAGTCACTATACAAAGGCATTTTAACCATTTTAATGCCCATGAAGATCAGTGACTTAGCCAGGTAAAAATATTAAATTTTAGAAGACACGACATTCTCTGCAAACTAATAATCTTAAACTATCTTGTTTAACTTATGAGCACTCTTTTATTTATAAGGCCACTCTTTTATTTATGAGGCCAGGTGCAGTGGGTCATGCCTATAATCCCAGCACTTTGGTGAGGCCAAGGCGGGTGGATCACTTGAGGTCAGGAGTTTGAGACCAGCCTGGTGAAACCCCATCTCTAATAAAAATGCAAAAGATTAGCCAGGCATGATGGCACACACCTGTAATCCCAACTACTTGGGATACTCACCCATCTGCTGGAGCCAAAATGGTGCTGACTGATCTTCCATGTGGGTGGACTCAAGTAATATTTCTTCTGGTTTCCTCAGCTTGGTTGGGTTCAGCTGCCATAGTGGGAGGGCCTAACAGAGAGAATGATAATCCCCTGGCCTGCTGGTCAGAATGGCAGATCCCACACGAGGCGGTGGCAATTTGGCTGCTTGCCCATTCACTCGACTCTGCTGTCCATGAGGGAAAATGATGACTTTACTTTTGATAGAGGGGAGGACTTGCTATGATGCCTAGGCTGATCTGAAACTCCAGTGCTCAAGCAATCCTCCCACCTTGGCCTCCCAATGTGTTGGGATTACAGGTATGAGCCACCATGCCTGGTCAAACATTGCTTTTAAAAGTGCTTTGGCTAGCGTTACAGCTCTGCAATTTTAGCAGCTTTTTATTGTTACAGCCTCAGTGTTATAGCTGTGCAACTTTGATTGTCATCTTGCTGTTTCTTGCCATTTGCTGCCTCTCACTTTCTTGCCATCCCATTTACAGTTGTTTCACCACTCCACTGTCTCACCATCCTGCTGACCACTGCCTCTCAGTTTCTCCCCAATTGTTGCTTCTACACTGTCCTTGTTCCTTCATCAGTGATATGTTTGGCTGTGTCCCAAATGTATCTCAACTTGAATTATAATAATTCCCACATGTCAACGGCAGGGCCATGGGGAGATGAGTGAATCATGAGGGCGGTTTCCCCCATACTGTTCTCATGGTAGTGAATAAGTCTTATGAAATCTGACGGTTTTACAAATGGGAGTTCCTGTGCACAAGGTCTCTTGCCTACCACCATGTAAGTCATGCTTTTCTCCTCCTTCACCTTCTGCCATGATTGTGAGGCCTCACCAGCCTTGTGGAACTGTGAGTCCATTAAACCTCATTTTCTTAATAACAATCTTGGATATGTCTTTATTAGCAGCGAGGGAATGGACTAATATAGTAAATTGGTACCAGGAGTGGGGTACCACTGTAAAGATACCCTAAAATGTGGAAGCGACTTTGGAGCTGGTAACATGCTGAGGTTGGAACACTTTGGAGGGCTCAGAAGAAGACAGGAAAATGTGGGAAAGTTTGGAGTTTCCTAGAGACTTTTTGAATGGTTTTGACCAAAATGCTGATAATGATAATGGACAATGAAACCCAGGGTCAGGTGGTCTTAGATGGAGATGAGGAACTTATTGGGAACCGGAGCAAAGGTGAGTATTGCTATGCTTTAACAAAGAGACTGGCAGCATTTGGCCCCTGCCCTAGAGATACGTGGAATATTGAATTTGAGAGATGATTTAGGGTATCTGGTGGAAGAAATTTCTAAGCAACCAAGTTTTCAAGAGGAAGCAGAACATAAAATTTTGGAAATTTTGCAGCATGACAATGCAACAGAAAAGAAAACCCCATTTTCTGTGGAGAAATGCAAGCTGGCTGCAGAAATATGCATGAGTAATGAAGGAGCCAAATGTTAATTGCCAAGACAATGGTGAAAAAGTCTCCAGGGCATGTAAGAAGCCTTCATGGAAGCCCCTCCCATCACAAACCAGGAGACCTAGGAGAAAAAAATGGTTTAACGGGTGAGGCCCAGGGCCTTGCCGCTTTGTACAGTCTCAGAACTAGGTACCCTATGTCCCAGCTGTGGCTAAAAGGGGCCAACATAGAGCTCAGGCCATTGCTTCAGAGGGTGCAAGCCACAAGCCTTGGCAGCTTTCACATGGTGTTGAGCCTGCAGGTGTACAGAAGTCAATAATTGAAGTTTGGGAGCCTCTACCTAGATTTTAGAGGATGTATGGAAATGCTGGGATTTCCAGGCAGAAATCTGATGCAGGGGTGGAGCCCTCATAGGGGACCTCTGCAAGGGCAGTGTAGAAGGGGAATGTGGGATCAGAGCCCCAACTCAAGAGTCTCTACCCAAGTAGGAGCTGTGAGAAGAGGGTCACTGTACTTCAGATCCCAGAATGGTAGATCCACTGACGGCTTGCACCTTGAGCCTGGAAAAGCCACACACACTCAGCACCAACTCCTGAAAGCAGCTGGGAGGGGAGCAGTACCCTGCAAAGTCACAGGGCAGAGCTGCTCGAGGTTGTGGGAGCCCACCTCTTGCAGCAACATGCACTGGATATGAGACATGGAGTCAAAGGAGATCATTTTGGAGTTTTGAAATTTGACTGCCTGTTGGATTTCAGACTTGCTTAGGGCCTGTAGCCCCTTCGTTTGGACAATTTTTCCCTTTTGGAACAGGAGAAATGCCTGCACCCCCATTGTATCTAGAAACTAACTTGCTTTTGATTTTACAGACTCATAGACGGAACGGTCTTACCTTGTCTCAGATGAGGCTTTGAACTATGGACTTTCAAATTAATACTGAAATGAGATAAGGCTTTGGGGGACTTTGAGGAAGCCATGATTACTTTTGAAATGTGAAGACATGAGATTTAGGAGAGACCAGGGCTTGAAAAATACAGTTTGACTGTGTCTTCACCCAAATCTCACCTTGAATTGTAATAATCCCCATGTGTCAAGGGTGGGGACAGGTGGACATAATTGAATCAGGGGAGCAGTTTCCCCATTACTGTTCTCATGGTAGTGAATAACTCTCCCAGGATCTGACGGTTTTATAAATGGAAATTGCCCCGTACAAGCTCTCTTGTCTGACACCCTGCAAGGCCCTTTATCCTCTTTCATCTTCTGCAATAATTGTGAGACCTTCCCAGTCATGTGGAACTGTAAGTCCATTAAACCTCTTTTTCTTTATAAATTACCCAGTCTCAGGTATGTCTTTATTAGTAGCATGACAACAGACTAATACAGTCAGTCACCAGATGATACAAGGCAACAGAACCTCAAATTGGGGCTTAGCTCAGGCTGCTGACAAAGACATACCCACGACTGGGCAATTTACAAAAGGTTTATT
The DNA here is from genome assembly GCF_002776525.5 of Piliocolobus tephrosceles. Taxonomy (NCBI): domain Eukaryota; kingdom Metazoa; phylum Chordata; class Mammalia; order Primates; family Cercopithecidae; genus Piliocolobus; species Piliocolobus tephrosceles. Next base: position 102,638,667 of record NC_045437.1, on the reverse strand, counting down.
GAACTTACAATTCCACATGGCTGGGGAGTCTCCACAATCACGGTGGAAAGTAAGAAGAAGCAAGTCACATCTTATGTGGATGGAAGGAGGCAAAAAATAAGAGCTTTTGCAGATAAACTACTGTCTTTAAAACCATCAGATCTCGTGAGACACAATCACTATCATTAGGACAGTATGGGAGACACCTGCCCCATGATTCAGTCATCTGCCACCAGATCCCGCCCACAACATATGGGAATTATGGCAGTTACAAGATGAGATTTGGACACAGAGCCAAATCATATCACCCAAGAAATAATTCAAAGGTGAGATGATGTGTTAGACAGAAATTTTTATTGAAGTGGGAGTGTACAGCACCATCAGAGGTACTGCACCTTGTGGAGCTGGGCTATCCCATAGGCAGTGTGCCCAGAGTAGCAGCTCAGACATAGTTCTGTAGTCATATTTATACTCACTTCTAATTTTATGCAAATTAAGTGGCTGATTATGCAGGACTTTCTAAGAAAAAGGTGGTAATTTCTGGGTCATCGGGTCATTGCCACGGAAAGTGGTGGTAACTTTTGGGTTTTATTATGGCAATGGTAAACTGAAATAGCACACTGGTGGGTACTTTTGCCTCTTTCCTGTTTTAGCTAGACTTCAGTCTGGTCCAGTGTCCCAACTCCTACCTCAATTGTACTTGTAATTTTATGTATTTTTTGGTTTCATAATTTTTCATCAGTCTTGTAAAAACGACACTAAATATTGAACAATCTTTATTTCAACTAGATTTTATTTTTAATCTTCACTACTGATTTGTAGTTTTTTATTGATTTATATCCTTACTTTCTCCTTTCTCATGATTTAAATTTTACTCTGCTCTTTCCTATTTTTTAAGATGTTTTAATGTTTGTTTTCTGATATACTGAAAACTATTTTTTTCCAAATATTAATGAACACTTACAATATTCATGTGATCACTATATGTGTACATGTTCACAGACTGGAGTGATTACATAAAAATGTGTCTAGTTGAATTTGGGGGAATGTGTCTTAGTCTTTTAAATAGACTCAAAATAGAGCATGATTCATTGAAGGCGTTTACATGTCTCCTACTGATCTTCTCTCAGCTTGTAGCCAGCAAATCAGAGAAGGTGTACAGCTTTTATGATGCTTGGGTCAGGATAGTTTTTCATCATGATTGATGCAATTGTGAGATAAGTCTCTCCAGAGTGGTATCCTTAGGATAATTATGTACTCATAACTGTCAATATTGTAGTTATGATATAATTACTTTAAGTACAATATGTGCAGAATTTCTAGAATTCTCAGTATATGCAAACTAGCTGAAGGGTTCAGACTATTTCATATTTGCATGGGGTTCAGATATGTTTTGGCATAGAAATCATGAAAATGGAAAAACTGCCTAAGCTGGAATAAAATAAATATTCAGTTAATGAGTTTAAGTGTTCACATTTGGGCCTTGTTCTACATAGCGTTGTCATAGAACCAAAACACATTGTTTTTATAGTCTGACCATCTTCTTTAGGTAATAAAAGCAAATGTCTTTAAAAGAAAGAATTTATTAATTCAGCTGGTAGAAATGCTACTGGTTCAAAAACAACTTGGAAATATTTTATTTTCTATGGTAATCTTTTTCCTTAAAACTTGGTTTTTGGCCTTAACAATTTCCTTCTTATCATGTGCTTCAAGAATTCAAAGCAACTGCAGCATGTGGTTGCCAGGATACATGTGCAGACATTCTCTGATGAAAGTATAATGTAACAGCTTGATTTGTCATCAAAATGAGGAAATCTTGAGAGAAAAGTGATTTTGTGAATGGAAACTAGAATTTACAAATGCTGATTTTCCTAAGTTAACGAGACAAATGTGTAACAAATTGATACCATGCACATGTATTCATGTGTGCTTGCATATTTGTATACTGCTAATTATATGCATACATTTACATTTATTCTAATGTGAAAGTTACATGACAAGGAATAATAGTTTATAATGCATATGTGATTAAGAGTTTGCATTTCCTATATAGAATCAACAGATAATTAAATTTCATTATTTCCAGTGTTATTTTTGTTATACCTAATCTTATCTTAACAGTGTATAAACAACTTATTTTTCATAATTAATAATCATTACCCCGACAGAATTTCCAGAGAACTTTTAACCTATTATTGATTATTTTATTGCTTACCAAAACAGATCTCATTTTAAAAGACTATTTAGTAGTGTCTTCAAATGAACTCCAGAATTGTAACCCTATGGTAATGCTTTATATAATATCCACTAGTCAAAGATGTTTGGAGGATGGAGTTCTCTCTAATCCTAAAAAGTATCTGAACACATGAATAACATTTATCTATAGAAGCAATATTTTAAATCTTTTTTGAAAGCATTGACACTATAGAGAAAATCTTGTATGTAATATACTGAAAACAAAAGTTTTTTTCTCATTGTAACGATTAATTTTGTTGCACACGATTCTCAATTTTATGGTTATACATGACTTTTTCTTTACCTATTAACTTTTAATGAAGTGAAGGTGGTTAAGGATGATGATATGGTCTGGCTCTATGTCCCCAACCAAATCTCATCTAGAGTTGTAGTCCTCACGTGTCAAGGGAGGGACCAGGTGAGAGGTGATTGGATCACGGAGGCAGTTTCCCCCCTGCTGTTCTCATGATGGTGAGTGAGTTCCCATGAGAACTGATGGTTTTAGTGTGGTACTTCCTAGTTCTCACACTCATTCTTTCCTGCTGCCTTGTGAAGAAAGTGCCTGCTTCCCCTTATGCCATGATTGTAAGTTTCCTGGGGCCTCCCCAGCCATGCAGAATTGTGAGTCACTTAAACCTCTTTCCTTTATAAATTACCTAGTCTTGGTTATTTCTTTATAGCAGTGCAAAAACATACTAATTCAGACAATTAACAAGCAGGACTAGAAAATGAAAGGAGAAAAAGAGGTTTAACTTTTAGTGTATTAGGAAATTGAAATCATGAAGAT
>NC_045437.1:102372382-102635656 GCF_002776525.5 Piliocolobus tephrosceles | reverse complement strand
ACTAGAAAAACTCTTGAAGGAATTTAAGTCATGAAGAATGTCTGCATCAAAATTTTACATAACAAATAGACATTTAATTGAGGATATGAATTTCTGTACTCTAGACACATAACCATTTAACATCCATGTCATTGACAGATATTTATTTCACTACCGCAAGCTATAACATATAAAAATTTAATTATGGATATTCATTTCCTTCTTTTAGTCCTGATGTATACCCATTTAACTATCACATCACAGAGGCATATATTTTTACCAATTCAAGCTGTGAAACATTAAAATTAAACTACAAACATCCATTGCCTTCTTCTAGTTCCAAGCCCATAAAAACAAGTCACCAAATTGTAGACAAATAGATATTTTATTGTCCAGATATTTATAATAAAAGTATACTTTCAATCATTAGTAAGTAAATATTTAGCGTTTCAAAGAACAACTGTAACTATAAATTTAAATATGACCTATTATCTAACAAAATACAATATGTAGTTCATTTAATACCAGCTGAAAATAAAATGTAAAGTAATAGATTATATTCTTTGTAAAAATAAAACATTAGTATTATGAAACATCAAGTATTGGAGAAAAGCACAGAAAAATGTTTAAAATCCACTCCAAAATTCTAACACTTGGAAATAGTCTTTGCCAAATTTATTTACCTTTTAGAGCACATAAAAAGATACAAAGGTATAGATAGCTAGTTACTTACCTTGATAGATGATAGATAGATGATAGACAGGTAGGTAGGTAGGTGGATAGATAGATAGACAGACAGAGCTAGTAAAGAAATATAAACATAATACTGATTTTAAAAAGTATTTTTAGTAAAAATTATTAAAATTCTATTTCTTCTCAAGAAAATGAAGCTAAAAATTGGTAAAATAATAAATTTTAGAATATTCTTGTTTCACCACAAGATATAGAACACTATAAATTAGTAAAATCCATTTAAATTTAGAAAACATGTACCCAAGGCTCTGTGGCCGTGCAGTGGATCACCAGAGAGTATTCTAAGTACTGATCTCCAAGTCTCATCTGGCATATGTTCTGATTTAACTGGTGTAGGAGAGTGTGACTGGCTTATCAAGAGAGTTAAATGGGATTCTAATGTGAAGCCAGAGTTGAGAACCTTTGCTCTAAAGCAGCAAAAGTTATAATGAAAGCCTAAAATTATGTGAAATTATAAAAATTAGAATGCTTGTGATATTAAGTAGCTTTTAACATTGTTAAAAAAGGGAGGAAATTAGAAGATTTACATTTCTACTATAATATGATTACTCCTGCATCTCCTTAAATAAATTTACTCTGCAGGAATAAAATATATTTTGTATAATCAAAAAATTCTTATAGTGTTCAATCGTAGTCATTTGAATTGATTCTATTATCACAAATATTCTTTTAGTTTGGTTTCCTCTTTCCTCTTTGTTTTTGATCAAATCTTAAATGGCTGAATTTAGTTAAGTTCATCTAACTATCTGTCTATTCATTCAACCATTTATATATTTATCTTATGTATGCTGTAATAAGTTGAAGATCTCAGAAATGAAATTTTTGATTTACACTGTTTTTTATCAAAATATTATAATTTTTTACCTTAGAATTTATGTTATAGCCTTTGAGTATTGCTGTAGAGAGTAAATAATAAGTTTGCCTCTTTTGAATGATCTTTTTTTCCTGTCAAAATGCTCATGAATCTTCTATCTCCTTTAAGTTCTGAAACTTTAACTTCATTATATTAATATTTATCCTGTTTTTTTCTGGTCAATGATAATTTGTTGAAAATATCTCAAGTCGTTTTTTCAACCAGTATTTCTCTTTTTCATTCTTGTGTGTGTTCTCTTTAGTTTTGATTTCCAGTATGAGCAAGTATGTACATAATGAAATTGACTTGTCTTGGATAGCTATCATTTTTAACAATTTTTATTTGTTTCCCTATGAACTATAGAATATACAAAAAAGCTTGCATGAAAATGAGTATAGATATACTGAGCATTCATTTACAAAATTTTGTACTCTTACTCAGGCCAATAAACAGAATTTCCTAGGGATCAAGAAACCCCTTCCTTCTTCCTCCCCATGATGTAAGGTAACCATTATCCTGAATTTAAACATTTGGATATGTTATTTATTTTGGATGCATATCCTTTGTTACATGCTTAGTATATATCTTTGCCAAATCATTAATTACATTAGTGATACCCACTGGACCATACCTTCTGGTACTCTAGCCATCTGTAATATCATCACACATTGTTTCTAGGTTTCGCCATGTACATTTCTTTGGCCCATTGGTCATTAACAAGGATGATTAGCATATATTATGTGTTCCAAAGGCCCGAACCTCTTGGAAATGTCCCTGTTTATTGCAGAAAACACTGTAAAGGAGTTTAAGCTTGACTGCTGAATGATAAAAGATTATGTATAGAAAGAATTTGGAGAATGAGAGATATCTATATTATTCTAACACAGGCTGGGTTTCAAGATGAATATAGCTGAATTAGTGACCTTGGCACTAATCCTCGTGACTTTGTGACCTTGACTATATCACTTGGCACAAAAGACTTTTCCAACTGAGCACAGAACATTCAAAATTATGAAAAATAATAAATTCTTATATTAGGCCATTGCATTTTAGGATAGTTTGTTATGAAATAAATGACTGAAACATAAATTATTGACTGAGATAACATAAAACTAAAACATGTTTCATTGGTTTGTGGCCAGCTCGTAGGAGGCCTAAAGAATGGCAGTCAACCTATTATTGGAAACTGGAAAGTCAGTGAGGAAATTGCTACAGGAGGCCAGAGAAAATAGAACTCATGTTAGGGATTGAGCCGGGCATGGTGGCTCATGCCTATAATTCCAAAATCTTGGGAGGCCAAGGCAGGTGGATCACCTGAGATTAGGAGATTCAGACCAGCCTAGCCATTGTGGCAGAACCCTGTCTCTACTGAAAATACAAAAATTAGCTGGGCGTGGTGGCAGGTGCCTGTTATCCTGTCTACTTGGGAGACTGAGACACAAGAATCATTTGAACCCAGGAGACGGAGGCTGTGGTGAGCTGAGATAGTGCCATGGCACTCCAGCCTGAGCAATAGAGCGAGACTGTCTCAAAAATAAAAAAGAAAAGAAAAAAAATGCAAGACAAAAAATGTATCTAAAAAACTTGTGAATAGAGCTAAGATTTCTAGGAACAATGTTTAAAATGCTAATTGGTTACTTTAGTCATCAATCAAAAGATATTGCAAGAGAGAGGTGAACTATTAGGTTGGTGCAAGTGCATTACTTTCAATGGCAAAAACTGCAATTACCTTTGCACCAACTTAATAATCAATGCTTTACTTTTCTAGCCAAATTAAAGGAAATAATGCCCAACCTTGGACTTGCTGGATTGGAAAATATAAATATTTCTCATTTCTTCCTCAGCCAACAAAATAATCTCAGAGTAAGAAATAATCTCAAGGCTGTGATAAAATCCAAGGTGCTACCAATAAAACATAGCCTCCAAGATGAAGTCAAATCAATAATGCAGCTGTAAAACACTTCAGTACATCTCTCCAAAAAAAAAAAAGGTGCTTCTAAAGAACTTAATGGTAATGTATTAACAGCACCCTAATTCGCTACCCAAAGTAGAGAAAGGCTTAAGTGAATTTGTGGGTGTGATTTTTGTCTAATGTAGTAGATTATCATTTAATATTATTAAAAGCTAAACTGGGGCACAGTAAAATTTTATACTTTATTTGAGCAAACAGCAATTCATGAATCCAAAAGCACCAAAGTGAAGATAGTTTCAAGCTCCAGTACGGAAATGCAGAAGGGAAAGGCTTTGAATGCACAAGTAAAGCAAAGAAAATATTTGACTGGTTACAGTTATACAGTTGCCTTACTTGGTCTAGCCATCTTGAAAGTCTCTATTTATACAAGTTAGTTGGTGGCTTCTGATTGTTTAGCCTTAAATTTTACTTTTCTCTAATACAGGCATTTAGAATAAATACCTCAAGTTAAGTTTCACTTACGTTTGCAAATCAAGCAAGGTTAAGGTCACTTAACTGACTTTGTCTGCTCAAAGATTCTTTAGGCCTGGTATCTATTTAAATTTACTATAGTAATAAAAGTTTTTAAAGGAGTTATCATAGCTTGGACTGAAAGGGAACATGAAAGTTCAAAATGTAAATAATTCTCTGTATGTCCAATTTTCTAAATGCAGGAAACAAAATGAGAAAGATAGTTGTAAAGATGAACAGTTTCCTGTGGAAAAAGAAAGATGATTTGAGGCCAGAACCAAGAGCCCAGCGAGCAGAGCCTAGCTAGATTTTGGAATTGCGATGAACACGTGACTCCTTTGTAAACAGTAGTGTCATTTGTGTTTGTTCTATCTTGCATGCAACATTTTATGATAGGAATACAAAAGCCAGATTTTTTTTTTTTTTTTCTTTTTCCCATCCAAAGACTTCTGCATTGCAGAACAAGATGGAGGGACATGCACTTGAGGAATTTCATATAAAAACTCACCACCACCTGTAACTAATTTAGATAATGACATTCTAGATTCAAGGCTGTATCTGATGTTACAATGGAATCAGGCGTTCGAAGATGTTGGGTGGCAGTCAGTATAGTTTGCATGTGGAAGATATGTGAGTCATTGGAAGTCAGAGAGTGGAGTGGAATAGACTTATTACGTTTTTGCTTCCAACAAGATGTGCCTCGCCCACCCTTTTAAACTCCACTTTCATATTGTCTTACAGTTTAGCCTACCTTCTTACTTTGGCCAGTGGGCTATTATCATGTAGAAACTTGACAAACACTTGCTAATTGGAGCTTAATTTCTTGCAATGTTCTCTCTTGGACACAAGTTGTCATGCTGTAAAGAAGCGGAACCTAAATTAATGAAAATGATAAGAGACCATGCAGGGAGAGATTCTGGAGGACAATTAGCCATCTAGGATGTCATATCAGGTCAGGCTTCCAACTTAATCAATCTGTATATGAGGGTTTAGCTACTCTGTTTAGAACAGAATTTCCCAGTTGAAGCCAGTTAACCCACAGAATACAAAAAGTAGTATATCTTTATTTTTCTAAATGACAGTTTTAGAATAGTTTGTATGTATCAATAGATTACTACATTATCACTTTCTTTATCTTTACATATCCCTTTGCAGTGTGTTTTGAAAACAAATGATCTTAATTTTGATGTAGCTAAAGTTTCCTTTACAGTTCTTGAAGATTCTCTATTGTAATATATTAAAATATTTATACGTCTGTCTTTCATACTTAATGTACCAGTAATTTCTGGTATGTGTAGGTGTGTGTATATGTGAGTGTAGTGGTGGTCCAATTTTATCTTATTTTTTTCTCATGGATTACTAATTTTACTAAAATTGTTTTGTTTTTGTTTTTTTTTTAAAGAACAGCCTACCTATCTCCATTGCAAATTAAGTTTCCATGTATATGTGAATGTGTTTCTAAATTCTCAGCACTTGCACTGGTGGATTTTTAGTCCCGCATTAATACCAAATTTGTTATCTCTAAATATTTATACTTTTATGCTACTATAAATCCTGAAAGGAAATAATAAGGCCTTGAATATAATTATATGGACTTTAGTTTTTATTTGTGATAGGAAATTATTGAGGTTCTTGAGCTGAAAATGATTATCTGATTTAAATGTAAAGAAAAACATTGAGAACAGACAAAACCTCCTTTCTCCAACTTTAAAAAAAGAAAGAACAAAAGAAATAGGTGGAGGCGGCCCGGCGCGGTGGCTCAAGCCTGTAATCCCAGCACTTTGGGAGGCCGAGATGGGTGGATCACAAGGTCAGGAGATCGAGACCATCCTGGCTAATACAGTGAAACTCCGTCTCTACTAAAAAATACAAAAAACTAGCCGGGCGAGGTGGCGGGCGCCTGTAGTCCCAGCTACTCGGGAGGCTGAATTAACACTTTGTGACTGATAAGTTAACTACAGTAGAAAAGAAAATACATAGAAGGACTGAATTTTGGTGGCTTTCATCTTTGAGAATTCTAGACAAGGAATGATAAACACTGGAGACTGAGGAAAACAATATTCAGAAAGCAAAAGGGAAACTAGGGGTATGTAATAAGTAGAATTTAATTAAATGTAATTAAATATGACAAATGGGCTTTGCACTCAGTAGCACACATGATAACAGCTGTGGTGGTAAAGGCAAAAGCCTGGATGGAGTGAGTACAAAGAATAATTTAAAGAGAAAAAAAAATATGTGTAGAAAACTCTTAAGCTAAATTTAAGCTTTCATAACTTAACTTTGATAAACATTCTTACTTAACTTCAGGTTCTTCATCCTCAACTTTGAAATATTTATCATAATAAAGGGTTAGAATCTTTTCAGATCGTTTATAGTCCAAAACTATTAGTTATTTTCATATGTTATTCATAAAATAAACTATTATTTTCATATTATATGTTATATATAATGTATATAATATATAATGTATGATTCAGTGCATAATTTTATTTTACAACTTTTTCAAATTATGACTGAGGCATAGCATTTTCACCTATTTGAGAGAACTTTATATTTGTATATTTTTTCAATTTATAATATTAATATTTTCTGTCTTCTATTTTTACATATATATTTCCCACTTTTCCTTTCAGGTTTTTTTCTACTGGATTTATATGTAAACAAAATTAAAGGCATTAGTCTTTTGACTCTAAGAATATTGCAATTATTTCCTCCAGATTGTCGTTTAAATATTTAATTTGTTTATATTTCTTTCATATTGAAATTTGTCTTTATTTTTGTCTAATTTATTAAAACAATTGTAATGGATTCTAGAAATTAGATTCTATGACTTTTCTGATTACACAATTGCTTTTAACATAAAACAGTTGTTATATATATCCTATTACTTTTCTAGCTTTGTTTAAAATTTTTTCCCAAATGTTTCTCATTCCAACAATATTTTTAAAGACTGCCATATTGATTTTGGTACATTTCTGCTGTTCTTTTAAAAATGCTTCCAAATGACTACATATTTTTATGAATTATAAATATGCTATGTTTATTTCTGTATTTTCCATTTAGTTTTAACTGTGTGTCTATCCTGTACAGACACTTACCTGTTTTAATTCCTAGTGATTCAGAATAGATTTTAATAATTGCTAATGCTGGTGCAGCTCTTGTTGCCTTTCCTTTGCATAATTTACTTGGCTTTTCTCTCTTGCTTTATTTCCAAGTGAGCTAAAGCAGGGGTTGGCAAACTTGAGAACAACTTGGAGAAAGGTCTAATAAGGCAGTTAGAGTTTTACAGGCTAAAATTCCAGAAAGAAGAACGCATATTCAGGTGATTCTGAGATTCTTGCTTTTCACCTTTAAGGAATTTTCTGATTTGAAAATGTCTTGGGCCAAAAGTTAAGCAGCTAAGCAGGAAGGAGAGGTCATACGTAAGAGGTAAAAAGTCAGGCAAAAACCTTTGGGAGCCTCATGAGGCTGGGAAGAGAAACATTTAAGTGGGAAGTCATTTCAGTTTCTTTCAGAGAGGAAAACAAAAGAACACAATAGTTATACGCTTTTAGCTATAGGCTTTGTAATCCTTTTGGGTAGGGTGGGACTTACACTTCAAGCAAAAGGCTGAAGTTTCAGCTGCTACTGGTCAGCAGGGACAAAGTGGTTGCAAGTGAGTGGCCCAAATTGTTCCTCCTCCCGACTACTATATCTTTCAAAGCAACTCTGTGTGGTGTTCTGCCAGGATGTACTTTTCTACTACACTGTACCACTTAGTAATGAAAACAACATTTTAAGTAATCAGTGATGAGTTCTTACAAAGTCATCCCATCTCTACCATGTTTAGCTGATATTTTTGCTCTTAGCATGAAGTTTGCACCATTCACAAATTTATACTGATACTGTTTTTTCCCCATTTTTGTTAATATTTTGTTAAGTTGGGATCAGTTTGGGATGACTGTTATTTTACCTCCAACTTTTCTACTAACTGTCATCAGAAAACTTTGTAACGTATTTCCTATCATGTTCAAAATGATTTTTAAATTTAAATGTTCTACTTTATTTTACTAAAATTACTTTTTTATTTTTGTAGGAAGCACATATTTTAGAATAACAGTGACAACTTAATGTTTGGTGATTCCTCTTTCTGGTAACTGCAGAGTAGCTAGTTGCAAATGAATCCTATCATGTGTCAAGAACTGTGAAGGATCTAAAATTTTACCTTATTGCAAAGTACAATTTCAGCCCTTCATACTTCCATGGATGCTAGCAGAAGACATGAGACTCTTAGATCAGATAAAATGGAATTTATTACTTCTGATACAGCAAGACATGTGAGCACCGTGATTATGTCTGCTCTCTTTGTACGCCAAGTCCCTTAACAGCGATGACTAGAAGCTCAGGCAGATGCTGCACACATACTGGGTTGGTGCTACAAAGCCTATAATATTCTAATCTTGTATAATGGGCTACAAGCAAACCTGCCTTTTGCCTCAGAGGGAAACATTGTCCTTAGCTTCCGTGGCTGCTCATTATACATATGTGCTTGTAAATTTATCCCAGACAAAAAAAGCAGGTAGTATTTCCTTGATAAAATGTCCAGAAATATGAGAGAACCCTGAAGATTCTCTCCTAACATCAGATACAACTGAAAGTGAACATACACACACATAATGGTATCAGAATGCCACCATGACAGCCCCATCACAGAGAACAACTATTATTTTGAAAGCTAATGTTTAAGAAAAGGTGAGGACAGGGCTTGCCATACCATTTAATTATTTTTAACTATTACCAATTTATGGGAAACAGAGATATCTACTGTAACCAGTTAACCATAAGTAATACACAAAAGTGTATGTGAAAGTGCTTTTCTCTAACCAGATTTTTCACCAATATAATCAGTTCATCTTAAACTGGGAGCATTTTGCATAATTAGAAATGGGTCCTCTTACCATTCCTTCTTTTCACATATCCTTTCTCTACCTGGAAAAATGATGGTCACCCAACCTGGCAAGCGTATTCACTGGAAAGGTGATTATGTACAGACATATAACAGTCATTTCTGTATATAGAAGCAGGAAAAAAATTAGAAAAATTATTTCTATTATAGATAAGTTCAAAATAAAACAAAATTAATGAGAGCAACGTTCCCATCCTAGAATTACACATAGCCCTAATGATTTTCCTTTTAATTCAAATTATCAAATATGATAAATCTATAGTCTTCAGCTTTATGTTATATGGGAGGTTCTTTAACAATATCCAAGTCAGCAATGAAGGTAAAGTAAAAGGGTGTCCTCATTATTCTGTGACAATTAGGAAACCAAAAGTATAATGTACAGAATGAGATCCTTGAGAATGTTCTATAACATAAAATAAAATGAACATTACTTACAAGAGAAAAGAACAGAAATGATTGTTGAAAAATAGTATTTCCTCCTTAAATTAAATTTTCTATAGGATCTTCTTTTTGACATTAAGGATTTTAAGAAAAAACAAGGATTTTATGCAACAATACATAGAAGATTGTGAGATTACAGAACAAAAAATGAAAATGGTATTAATGACCAATATAAAATATTAAACCTGTACAAGAAATTAAAGCAACACCAGAATGTCTGAGGAGAAATTATTATCACATCCAGTGGTTGGACTAGTAATATAAAGATTAAAAAGATTTTTACCCAATTCAGATACAGAGAACTAAAAGGTTAATGCCATCTGTATAAAGATAGTAGATTGAATTACAAATGTGAGTGTACAGAAGGAAAATGTAAAAATGGCAATCAAATAATGATAGGCTTAACATACCTGATCTGAAGAAATATATGACTCATTGTAAGATGAAAGTATCACTAGGAACATGGTACTTGGGTTCATACTCTGCCATGTCTACTTATAAGGTGAAACTGCAATCCAAATGACTTAAGATGTTCTATGCCACTCTTGTTTTCACTTAAAAATAAAAATAATATTACCTATTTCCATATTTGGTATGCGCATTAACTGCTTTTATAGACAAAAATCCTTAGTGCCTGATGCATAGAAAACTTCATCAAGTAAGCCACCTTTATCTTCAGGAAAAATAAAGACATGTGACCATTGCTTAGATAGGCCTGATAAATTGATTTGATTTAATGTAGTCTGTTAGAAAACAAAGATAGCTGGCCGGGCACAGTGGCTCAGGCCTGTAATCCCAGCACTTTGGGAGGCCAAGGCGGGCGGATCACTTGAGGCCAAGAGTTTGAGACCAGCCTGGCCAACATGGAGAAACACCGTCTCTACTAAAAGTACAAAAATTACATCCTGGCTAACACGGTGAAACCCCGTCGCTACTAAAAACACATACAAAAAAAAGAAAAAAAATAGCCGGGCATGGTGGCCGGCGCCCTTGGTCCCAGCTACTCTGGAGGCTGAGGCAGGAGAATGGTGTGAACCCGGGAGGTGGAGCTTGCAGTGAGCCCAGATCGCGCCACTGCACTCCAGCCTGAGTGACCAGAGCAAGACTCTGTCTTAAAAAAAAAAAAAAAAAAAAGTACGAAAATTAGCTGGGTGTGGTGCTGCATGCCTGTAATCCCAGCTATTCCGGAGGCTGAGGCATGAGAATCACTAGAACCTGGGAGGTGGAGGTTGCAGTGAACTGCGATTATGCCACTGTACTCCAGCCTGGGTGACAGAGAGACTCTGTCTTCCATAAATAAATAAATAAGCAAATATATTACTCTAAATATAGATTACTCCTGGTAAATATTAGATGTCAAAGTATAACAAAATCATAGAGTTTTGAAGATTAGTAGTGATATATAACAGCTCTGTTCCAACCCATATGTATTCATATGAGAATGTAATGCAAATACATATTCAACATCTTTAAAATAATCATGTGTGTTTTCCCTCAATGGAAGGCTAAAAATGACCTGTTTAAAAGTTAGATTCAAGCTCCCAAGAAGTGATCAATAAAAAAAATAAATAAATAAACAACTCAGAATTTTTTAAAAATGTACTAACCAGCCCGGGCAACATAGTGAGACTTCATCTCTGCAAAAAAAAATTTTTTGATTAGCTAGGGGTGGTGATACTTGCCTGTACTCCCTACTTTAGAGGCCAGGGTGTAGGGATAGCCTGAACCTGGGAAGTCAAGGCTGCAATGAGCCATGATCATGGCACTGCACTCCAGCCTGGGTGACAGAGAGAGATCCTGTCTTAAAAAAATCAATCAATCAATCAATCAATCAATACATAAAGTAAAAATTTAAACAGTTACACTAACTTTATTTTAAAATATTGAAATAAAGTAATTTGTACTATGAATAAAAATCTCTGCACTGACAAGAATAAAACTTTAAAATATATGTAGCAAAAATTAAAAAAACAAAGAAATAAGCAAAGAAACAGAAAGAAGTCAACTTATAGAAATAGTATTAAACCAATATATGATGAAATAAATAATAATGGGATTTTTAAGACTGAGAAGGCTATCCAAATACTTTCATATACTGTTTTTCAAGAACAAGTCACTCATTATAGGCAAAAATAAGCAAGGAAAAATGTTAGCATAAAATAAACAGCAATTTTAATATCAATATAGAACACATAATAGAATGTAATAGCATTACATGAAACAAATGGTGATGTTTTATTGAAGATGCATTCAATCTACAGTGAAAAATATTTATTCGGTCTCAAATTATATCAAATATTAATCACTAAGTATGATTAAGTAAACAAAATCAAAATATAATTAAAATTTTTAAAACATCTTCCTATTCTAACATTTTAAATTCAATAACAGAGACTATAAATTCAAAAACAGAGACTATAAATGTTTAAATTGCAATTAAACTCTATCATTTATATGTTATAAATAATAACATTTAAAAATGCATGTAATAATCACACATTTTACTATGTTTCAGAAAAGTATAAATAGTGGTCATTTTAGGATGAGGAATGTTTTACAAGAATATGGGTAAAAGTGTTATATTCTACTTAAGACTGTGTAAATTAATGAAATTTTCTGGAATACAAACAATATGATCATAGCAGTATGTGTATATATGCATGTATAGGTGTATATATTTAATTATATCAGAGGCATTTAAAAAGTACATACCATTTGGCCAACAATATTACCTTTAAGAATTTATTTTAATGGAAAAACTGAGAATTACATAAAATCTTAAATGGTAATCATTGCTATAAAATTATAATAGCAGAGATTTAGGAACAATCTATGTCCACTTATATGGTATCTCTTAAGTAACTCTAATACAATATTATAAGGTAACCCATGTAGAGCACATTAATGGCCAATAAATATTTGAAAATGTGGAAGAGAAAATATCTATTGGTCCTTTATTTTTGTTTGTTTCTTTAATTACTACTGAAATTGAATAGCTTTTAACAGTGATAAAATCAGCAGTGATTTCAAGGGTATTAAAATATATCCATTTTTATAAATTTAAAAATAATTACATCAACCTTATTTTGTCTGAAGTTTGTCATTGAACAAATTTGCACAGAAGTACATAGAAGATTCCTTGAACTATTGTCTAATAATCAAAAATAGAAGCAGCCTGTATAAGGATTAGTTTAATATTGTTTTACATTCTTTCTTTAAAAGGTATGACGCATATTTAAATGTAAATGTATTTATCTCCATTCTTTTATTCAGTAAATGAAAAACATCGTCGCTAATTAGTATTGGTAGGGGCATATATTAAGAGAGACAGAGAGAGAGAGGAAGGGAGAGGGCAGAAGGTAGAGATTTGTAGAAATGTGTACAGTAACACGGGTGATGTTTACCTTTTGTATTAGGATTCATCTAGAGGGGAAAAGGGTACAAATTTATTAACATTACCTTCCAGAAATCTTTAATAGTTATATTTTCTTTTATTTATTTATGTATTTACTTATTTATGTATTTATTTGATATATAGTCTCACTCTGTTGCCCAGGCTGGAGTGTAGTAGAGCCATCATGGTTCACTGCAACCTCAGCCTCCCAGGTTCAAGCAATTCTCATGTCTCAGCCTCCCGAGTAGCTGGGATTACAGGCATGCACCACCATGCCCTGCTAATTTTTGAATTTTTTAGTGGAGACAGGGTTTCACCATGTTGACCAGGTTGGTCTTGAACTCCTGACCTCAAGTGATCCACCCGCCTTGACTTCCCAAAGTGCCGGGATTATAGGCATGAGCTACCGCACCTGACCTATCCCCCTTTTATTATGCCTTAATATTTTAAACACTGACAATAATTCCAATTTGTAAATGATGCCATCAAACTCAAAGTAATTAAAATAAAAGACGAATCTGGAAAGAGTGGGATGGGTTGATAATCCATGTCAGTCGCTAACATATATTTAATGTTACTTATTCCATTAAGGTTGATATTTTTTAACGTACATATGTAAACATTTATTTAGTTAAAAACTATTACCATTCGAGAGTACAGTTTCATCAATTTTTCTCTAACTGCACACATAACTGCTAGTTATGTATATAGAAAATTTCATTGTAAAGGGGAAATACCTAAAGCACTAATCTGTGAAAATAGTATTTCATGGAATAATATTATAGTGATTTACAATTATGAGCAGATTGTGACTTCTATACTCTTAATAAAGAAACCAAGCTATGGTGGGTTTGGGAACTGATTGCACTGTAAGTCTTACCTGGCTGTAAGTAATACATTTCACAAAATATGATCTGCTTAAATTCTTCTTATTTTGAAAAACAATATAATAATAATAATACAGTTATTGTGTTGAATATATTTTGTAGCAAATTATATCTTGTATATTGCGCTTACATGTGAATTTAACTAGCTCAATGTAAAAGAAATAAGATGGAAGTATTAAACACCAGAATGTTGCTTAATACAATATGTATGTAAATATGCTACATGTTCCCATCCAAATGTCCAAATTAACTACTGTTAAACACCACATCTGCACTCTCTCTCATAGAAGAATCTTGAAATGAAAATATGGGCAAGGAGAGCACTTAAATTCAAATATAAAATGAGCCAAAGAGCAATATTTATTTAATATTATATAAAGTAAAATTTAAGGGAAAAAAGGGGCAAAAGGGATATTTGAGAATGATAAAAAAATTTAAAAACTCGGTTTAACTTTAAGACCTTGTCATAGTAGTTAAGTAGTTTAGACTCCAACTCTGGCATTAATAAGAGTGTTATTCTTGCTCGATTATTAGCTCCTCTTAGCAACAGTTTTTTCATCTACAAAAAGTAAATGTCATAGTACCAGCCTTATTGTGCACTTCAATAAATTAAATGAAGTAATCTAACACAAAAAAAGTACACATTACAGCAATTGACATATATTAAACAATCAATAGATAAGTTATCTACAAAAATAATTATTATAGTAGCACTACATTATACACTAAAATATATTATTTACCATTAGAAAATACAGCAGAGAATAACAAATACTATAACATATATAATATTTTATTATTTTTATGAAAAGCAAAGTTGCATGAAATGTTACATACCCAAAGTGTAGCAAACATCAAAGCAAAATAATTATTAAGGCAATAAGTCTATCAGATAAAAACTTATTTTCCATTCATATTTGTATCTGTACATTCTCTTATTATCCTGTAATCTCAGAAAAAGATATTTTTCTGAAATGTTAATAAAAATATATTTGATACATATTTTTCTCTGACCATAATACAATAAAACTCTAAATAAACAAAAACGAAACAATTTTAATTCTAACTAATTAAAAATTAAGTAAATTTTATTAAATATCCTAAAGTTAATAAGGAAATCAAAAATTCAATTATCTATAATGTGCAATAGCTGTATTTACACACATACAGCAGGCTGAGTGTGATTCTGATTCATGAGAAAGGGACGTAGCGTAAGCCCCACAGTCTTCTCAAATTGTCTAGGATATCTTCTTGAACTTTCATTTGGGAAGAAGAGAATCAAATAATGAAGATCAGAAAAGACAAACAGAAGAAAAATAGAAATAAGTTTGACTTTTACTCAGTCATATGAAAAATTACGTTAACTGCAAATATAATAAGCCTTCCAATTAAAAGACAGACATCGTCAAAATGAACAAAGAAGATATAATATATTCTGTTGAAAAGAAGGATACATTAAATATGAAGACAAAAATGTGTTAAAAATAAAAGGATAGGCCGAGAGCAGTGGCTCACGCCTGTAATCCCAGCACTTTGGGAGGCCAAGGTGGGTGGATTGCTTGCCTGCAGGAGTTGCCCAGTCTGGAAAACATGGCGGGAACCCATATCTACTAAAAATACAAAAATTAGCTGGGTCGTGGTGGTGTGTGCCTGTCGTCCCTGCTACTTGGAAGAGTGAAGTGGGAGGATCGCTTGAGCCCGGGGTTGGGAGGCAGAGATTGCAGTGAGCTGAGATCGCACAACTGTACTCCAGTCTGGGTGAAAGAGTGAGACCCTCACTCAAATAAATAAATAAATAAATATTTTATAAAGGATAGAGGACATTAATAATAAGAATTGATAATACTAATCATAAGATATCTACAATGGCTATGTAAATATCATTTAAAGTAAACTGAGGAACAGTGAATATTCTCAGGGATATAGACAGACATTTTATAATGATAAAATGTGGATCCATCAAGTTGACATAGTAATTTAATTTTTTAAATTGTTTTCTTATTTTATTTCAATAGTTTTTGGGGTATAGGTGTTTTTTTGGTCACATGGATGAGTTCTTTAGTGGTGAATTCTGAGATTTTGGTGCATCTGAGAACTGAGGAATATACATTGTACCCAATATGTATTATTTTATCTTTCACCCTCCTCCGAACCTCCCTCTCCCAAGTCCCCAAAATTCTTTATATCACTCTATATGTCTTCATGTCCTCATAGCTTAGCTCCTACATAAGTGAAGCATGATATTTTGTTTTCCATTCCTGATTACTCTTGTTAGAATAATGGCCTCCAGCTCCGTCAAAGATGCTAAAAAAGGCACTGTTTCATTCCTTTTTATGCCTGAGTAGTACTCCATGGTGTATATATACCACATTTTCTTCATCCACTCTTTGGTCAATGGTCACTTAGGTTGGTTCTTTATCTTTGCAGTTTCGAATTGTGCTGCCATAAACATGTGTGCATATAAGACATAGTAATCATAGTAATTTTTCATGTGTACACACGTAATAACAGAGCTTCAGAATACGTTAAGCAAAAGTAATTCAACCTGAGAATTATTGACAAGTTGAAAATTACAGTTTAAGATGTTAACATGATACAATTGACAGAAAATAAGTAGAACAAACATCAATCCTATTAATCAGTTTTAAAAATCAGCCAGAAGACTTGAACAGGGAGTTTAAAAGGTAGATAAATAAATGGCTAAGAAACAAATGAAAAAACACTCATCATTTTTTTTACTTATTAGGGAAAATAAAAATTAAAACCATAATGAGATTTTACTACATGTAAACTAGAATAACTAAAATCATAAAGAATGACAGCAAAAACCCAGATGATTGATTCACAGATAGGTGATAGACAGATGACAGATAGATAGATAGATAGATAGATAGATAGATAGATAGATAGATAGAATGTAAAACAACTGGAACTTTCATACTTTGACAGTGGGCATATGCAACTATACAACCACTATGAAAATCAGTCTGACAATGCCTCTTAAAATAAACCTCACACCTACTTTGTGATCCATCAAATTTACTTCTAAGTATTTATCTAAGAGAGAATAAAACATATGTACACTACACTATTTAAACAAGAAAGTCAGAATAGCTTAATTCATGCCAAAATGGGACAAAAATGTCCATCAACAGGAAAATTGATCATTATGTTATAAACATACAATGGAACACTACTCAGTGATATTCAGAAAAGAAAAGAAAGAAACCACTGATACGTGTAACATGGATGAACCTCAAAGAATGATGAGTGAAGTCAGGCACAAAGAGAGTACATGCTTATGAAGTCCATTTATATGAAGTACTAGAGCAGTCAAAATTAATACACAGTCAAATTGATCATAATGGTGATTGTCTCTGTAGTGGGAAATGTGGCAGGTATTGACTGGAAAGAGGCATGGAAATTTTTTCTGGAGTTTTGGAAATAATCAATATATTGGTAAATAGTGCATATTACAATAATGCAACCGATAAATATATCTAAAAATGCATTTAAAATGTACATATTTCACTGCATTGTACAACACATAACACAGCAGTATATAAAAAAGGATAAAAGAAAAAATAATGAGAAAGTTGTAAAACTCTTACGACATTAAATAATAAAATCTTGATTTTAGGTTAGATTTCTTCTCTAATCATTCTATTAAGCAATTGAAATCTGTAACAAAGTATCTCCAAATAAAATTGAAAAACAAAACAAAACAACAGATTATTGTGTAAATATTGAATCCAAGAGAGGTAAGAGAGGAGTAGGAAGTTCAGATAGGATATTATCATTGTCTAGAGTCGCATCTTTAATTTTATATAATATAAATGAAATCAAGATGATTTCCAAAAAAACGTAAGATAGATCTGATTCTTAAAACTATTTGGCACTCACATCTTTTAAAGCATGTTACTTGTTTACATTTCTAAGATTAATGTTTTTGGAGGCAAAAATATACTATGTAGTATTCATAACAATAGAACTTTGTGAATGAATGAATGAATGAATGAATGAATGAATACAATTATGTATAACTCCACTTCTATGAACTAACTCTATATTGTAATTTATTCACTGGACCATATTTCCAAAACTGATGTTTCTAAAGTTTCTTTTGCTTTTTATGTTAAAAATTTTACCTTTCTTCTATTATGGTTTGCAGAAAGATTTTGGTTCATGGAAAAATCAATCAAATGACCCTCTAAATTCTCTGACCATTAAATTCTTCTAGTCTTATTTTTGGGTTTAGTTAATTACAATCAAGTGTTACAAACGGTGATGTTTTTCAGTTGAATATCTCAAACATCACGATGTGTAAAATTATGTCATATAAAAAGCAATCATTATATTATGTGTTTGATTATTTGTGTCGGTCAGTAATATGTGAAAATCGAAATAAAGTGATTAAAACATTGCTGAAAAGAGGACTCAAGCAGTGCTACAGAATTTCATTTCCAAGGTAATTTTCTCCACTCTATAATTCAGTGGCCCACAAGCGGAAGCATAGCACTACTTTGCTGCCATTTGCTGCTAAACAAAATAAAAAGCCAGAAAATACAAATTATATTACCTCTTTTTACTTCAGAAAAAAGAGGAAATATGATTCAGCATGTTCTGTAAAATAAAGTACTGGAAAAAGCAGAGCAAATAATTATTTTGAGAAACAAGATGAAAATGAGGAAATTAATATTTAGTGTAATAAATACTCATATTTTCAAAAAGGATGCTGTTTTATAGAATAAGGAGAGAAGAAAATTTAACTCATTATTACAGTGTCAAAAACCTACATAGGAAATTAAAGAAATAATTAATATTTTATGAAGTTAGATATTTTAGGTATATATGAAAGAAAAACTTTGCTATTCCTGTGCTTTATAATTTTGTCATTTTTTGGAGGGTGGTGTTTAATTGGTATACAAACTAACATTTCAAAAAATAATTTGGGAGACTCAAAATAAAAGACTGTCTATAAAAACAATAGACACATGAACTGTGTCAATCACAATTTTTATATGATACTAGGTAACATGATTTCTGATGAATGCATTATCTAGGTAGTCCAACATACCATGGCCAATTTATTGTTGTTGTTTCTCCTTTTAGCTCTCTAGTCCAGAATCACCACATATCCCAAGTTTTAATGTTTAGTTTATGACTTTATATTACAGTTAAGTGCTTAAACAATCAAATAAGTTTATGCAGCTCCATTGGATTATTTTTGACTTTTTACACAGAAACAACCACCTTCCATTTTTTGATGGAATTATAACTGACATTCCATTTTTATGTTATATGCATTTAAATAAAACAATTTGATAATAATCATTGGAATAACTAATAGAAAATAACAGGTCTCAGTATAAGCTTTAAAATAAAATAATAGTAAATAATTTTAAATTATCTGATTTATCATGTGTGTACAGGGGAAACACATTAATATGGAGTGATATATATATATATATTATATATACATATATATGTGTGTGTGTATATATATATATATATATATATATATATATATATATTTTTTTTTTTTTTTTTCCGATCTTTTTTGAGACGAAGTCTCGCTGTGCCGCCCAGGCTGGAGTGCTGTGGCCGGATCTCAGCTCACTGCAAGCTCCGCCTCCCGGGTTCATGCCATTCTCCTGCCTCAGCCTCCCGAGTAGCTGGGACTACAGGTGCCCGCCACCTCGACCGGCTAATTTTTTGTATTTTTTAGTAGAGAAGGCGTTTCACCGTGTTAGCCAGGATGGTCTCAATCTCCTGACCTCGTGATCCGCCCGTCTCGGCCTCCCAAAGTGCTGGGATTACAGGCTTGAGCCACCACGCCCGGCCTTGGAGTGATATTTTTGTATGAGAAGAAAAATATAATACATAGTTAAATTTATTTTGTGATAAAACACGTAGATTCATTCCACAGAAAAAAATATTTGGGTGTTACATGTTGTGATCAAATGACAGAATCCTTCGTTTACACAGTTAAACTAGTACCAGGGCCATCACTTGTTCGTTTATGGTTACATCGGTATTCCTGTCTATAAGATACTTACACCATTCTATTGGCTCAAAAAGTAGAAAACAACATTTTCTATTTCTCTTTGCTAGTAATGGTTGTTGTTTACATATTTTATTACATTCCTTGACTGTGGCATTTATTTCTTTGGCATATTACTGGAAAAAGAATCACTCAACATGAACTCAGATGGACAGTAAAAATACTACTTATTTGAGAAGATTGCTCTAATTTTCCTCATGTGCTGAATAAGTCAGGAGAAAACAAAACTAAGACTTTTCAGTAAGATAATTTCAGGCTAATCTCTTATCCCAAAACCTTAACTATGTTCTGGATAAGTGCTCAGATTTTGAGATGTTTGATACAAACCCTTTCCCTTACCCAAGACAGTACCTTTGTTCATGAAAGGATATAACTGTTCTTTCTTTTTCAGCCTCCAAAAACTGGCACAGTGGTAAAATGATCTCTAGAAAGAAAAACATCTGATTGGCTACAGATTTCTGTGGTAGAGATATTCCCACCGTGACTGATTTCAAACTATCTATGTGACTTGACTAAATGGGGAATTAGAAAGAGATGTATACAATCAGCTGCAACACAGAGCAGATGCCAGAGGAGAATAAGTTTGATCCAAAAGCATAAGTGGACAATCAGTTAAAGTTACCGACTCCCTTTTGAAATATTTCCAGACTTTCAAATCTCTTCCACATTACCTGCTCTTCCCTAGTTGATATTTAAGTGGGTAATGAAGCATGCCAATCTCCCTTCTCAATTCACAAATCCATTGCCTACTGATGAGGTTGGGAGATGGAGAAAGCTAAGAGTGGGTCTAATTTAGTAATATCGTTCCATACTCAAAATGCTTAAATGAAACCTTTAAAAAGGCAGAATTTTTTTTGGTCCAAAGGTTTGGTTTTCGTATCTGTGAGTGTCCTTCTGTTACTGTGACTGCTCTTTAGTCATTAGCCATGACAAGTTTCCTTGCCCAACTAGTCACTATTCATTCTGGCGGCATTCACACTATTAATTTTTACACTATTAAAGCATTTAACTTTCATGTTAGTGGGTAAATTTGGCATTGAGATTCCGATTGTGCATTACATGCTTAGGTCTTTCTCCAGACTTGATTGGGGACTGATGCCACTCTGGCCAACCTAGTTCTCCCTTTATATCTTGATGTCACTATGGACACCTGAGTATGACTGTGTCCTCCCTCCAGCCCCTGAGTGAGTCTCTGTCACTCAGGGGCACTCTATGGAGTTGAACGCCCACGGAAGAGTTGCTATGTGAAAGCTCATGGAAGACTTCTCTCTACTTGGTGTCATATTTGGAAATGAAGGCTATAAGTTAAATATGTTTATATTTGTAATTATATTTACATATACTTTATATTTATATTATAGTGATTATAATATATATTATGTGTTATATAACATAAAGTATGTTATATATTATGTGATAATATAATTACTATACTAATAAGAAATATATATATCCCCTGATTTATATATGTCTTATCAATAATATAATGTCTTCCTATTCACATTCTATCATACATAGATATATAGATATATATATGTGTATATATATGTATATATATATAATCTTGTGATCATTTGAACTATTTTTACTGCTGAAAAAAACAAACTCAAGGTAGCTTAAAATACAGCTTGGTTTTGCTGACTCTCATTAGAGAGAAATTTCAGAACAAAGATAGTGATCAGGCAAAATTGCATCAGATTTCCAACTCCATTTCATACAACTTATTTTTTCTCTTCTCCTCTGAATGTTAACTTCACCCCCCTACCCCGCCCCCAAGATGGAGTCTCGCTCTGTCACTCAGACTGGAGTGCTGGAGTGCAATGATGCAATCTCAGCTCACTGCAACCTCCACCTCCTGGGTTCAAGCAATTCTCCTGCCTCAGCCTCCTGAGTAGCTGGGATTACAGGCATGTGCCACCATGCCAGGCTAATTTTTGTGTTTTTAGTAGAAACGGGGTTTCACCATGTTGGTCGGGCTGGTCTCGAACTCCTAACCTCGTGATCCATGCTCCTTGGACTCCCAAAGTGCTGGGATTACAAGTGTGAGCCACTGCACAGCCTGGATGTTAACTTTAACTTGAAGCTCATAATAAACTGGCATTTCATCTGTTCACTAGGGAATGTAGAATATAATAAAACTTTATTTATTGGTTTAATTTAATAAAAGGTTATATTCGTGCAGACAAGGTAGAGAAAAATTAAGTGGCTATTTAATTTAATTGAAAGATGTAAAAGTTCATTCTGAGAAATTTTGTCAAGCCTAAAACACCTTGTGGAGTAGCAGACAAAATAGGGAGAAAGACAGTAAAAAGAGTTTACATTCTTTTGACATTTTATAACATTCTTGTGAAATACTCAGAATTTGACCAATTGCAATAGAGAAAATCCAATTTAGACAAGTCTTTTCATTACTCTCACTTAACTTGGAAATGGAACTCTTCCATACGATAATGAAAACAACTATAGGAACACAAAGTATAGGGCAATTAAGATGGAGCAGAAAGACAGTTTCTTCATGGGAAGATCAAGGGATGGATTTGGAAAAGGATGCAGTAAAAACAAGTAGATAACTCAGTATAAAACTTTACATTGATTCTGAAATGTTAAAGAAGATCTATGTTTTTGAAATTGTTTGTAATATTATGGGCTCAACCAGCTGTATCTCTAGCTGACTTTGGTTGGAATTAGTGTAAGTAATAAGCTAAATGTAAATATAGAAGCTTCCATCAAAGAAATCCTAGATATAATGGAATAGTTAAGTTTAAGGCATCCCTGTATGAAATTGTCCAGATGAAAGCATAATTCTGAAGCTCTTTCATAAGTGCAAGGGAACCTCCCAAAATCTTCATATACTTCTTGACCTGTATTAGGTCAAGGTCCATTCCTGAACCTATTTCTGTGGCCAGAAAATGTAATGCGTTAATTGTCTTAGGTTTATCAATATCTAAAACAATTAGAAAACAGAAGATGATCAACTAGAAGAATTAGCTACTATGACCTCCCCTGCAAAAAATATTTCTAGAGTTGTTCTGTAGGCTTTAGTGTAGAGTGTATGTTAAATAGATTACAAAATACCAAGTAAGTACCCTTTATGAAATATGTGTTGCATAGTTATCATACACCTGGAACTGTAACAGATAACAATCATACAATAATGAGCTCCCATATCAAGTAGCTGATAGGCTAATATGGGAGTTAAATATATAAATGTTTAAATCAGTATAATGTAAGAAACAATACTCTACCTGAGAGTGGAGTATCAGGCAAGATACTTTAGAAATGTGACCTTCATGTACCTTGAAAATGCGTAAGTGTTTGTCATTGGAATATCAGAATAGAGGCTAGCATCCCAGGCAAGGAGGAAGAGCACCTGCAAAGAGACTGAGACATAAAATAGTTTATGAAAAAGGTATCAGAAATGAGACTGAATAACATCTATGAACAAATCCAATGTAGCCTTGTAGAATAAGGTAGGGATCATAGCTTTTATTCCACAAATTGTGACAAAAGTGTTGCATAACTAAATTTATAAACTACGATCCATTCTAACACCTGTTTAAAAAATTGTGGGACAGGGAGAGAGTGGAGTAGAAAAAATGAGTTCAGCTGGGAGGTCATTTACATGTTAAAGTGTGATGTATCTGGATGAAGAGAATGAAATTCTAACGTTCAGAAAAAGAGATACAGACTTTAGTTAGAGATTAAGAATTCAGTCATTGTTTACTAATTTGGGGATCAATTTTTACAGAATACAATTACATTCAGCTTTTATTCTAATGAACGTGCATACATACACACACACAATATTTCAGTTTATACATATTTAGCTTGACTTCATTTAAAATTTCAGTGTATAGCTGGGTGCGGTGGCTCATGCCTGTAATCCCAGCACTTTGGGAGGCTGAGACGGGTGGATCACGAGGTCAGGAGATCGAGACCATCCTGGCTAACACGGTGAAACCCCGTCTCTACTAAAAAGACAAAAAATTAGCCAGGCGTGATGGCGGACTCCTGTGGTCCCAGCTACCTGGGGAGGCTGAGGCAGGAGAATGGTGTGAACCCGGGAGACGGAGCTTGCAGTGAGCCGAGATTGCAGTGGGCCGAGATTGCACCACTGCACTCCAGCCTGAGCGACCGAGCAAGACTCTGTCTCCAAAAAAAAAAAAAAAAAAAAGGTAATAATAAATAATAATAAATCAGTGTATAGAGAAGAAATTTACAATCAACACATCTAGTGGACACTTAAAAATTTATACAAAATTTTCCCACTGGAATTTTTTAAACCACATTGGAGTTTGAATATTATCAAAATGAAAGAATAATGCCTAAGATTGTTAAGTATGTTGTGTTATTTAAAATATAAAGTGTTGATGTGAGTTTTACCTTGCCTCCAGGCTTTTATTATTTTGTTGATAATAGCATTAGAAACTATTTGTAGTCATTCCACAGAAACAGTGATTCCTCTGAAAATCTGAGTTAGAACAATCTTAATAGGGCCTACATTTTTGTTACACTTGGGCGTAGGATTTAAATTTGTTGAATTACAGTTGTCGTTTTTCATTGGCTGTTTAGCTTTTTTGGCCAGCATTTACATACTTTTAATGCTTGAACCACAGTTAATTTGAATGTCTATTTTTTATTCAATATTAACTCTTTTGGATGAGTGGGATTTTCCAGAAAAAAATCATTTCTATATAATTCATTTCTATTCATTTGGAAGTTTCTGCTCTTAATAAATTCTAGGGAACAAAATTACTTGAATTGAAAGATTACTTTTGGTATATTTTCTATATTAGGAAATATGCTTTACATTAAAACTCATCAAATATGCATAGTACCTTATTAAGATCATTATTATTGTTTACTGAACAAACGTGTGAAGTTAACTCCCTTTGAGATGTACAGTATACACATATTAAAGGTACAGTGCTAAGTCCATTGAAACCACATTGCAGCTAACTGTTTCACTTTTAGAAGTGGGTATTGTGAATGATTTTGCTGATTAGGGTTTTAAAGAATATAGAAAGGAATTAGGGGAATAATATAAGAAAAAGACTAATGGCCTCATTAAAAACTGTTTTGCAGAGATTGCATGCACTAAAATGCACACAGTAGCAACAATTAGTTGGGCAAATGGCTAATGTGTCCTGATTCTCTTACCTCACCAGTAAATTCTGTCAGTACATAATTTGTACAGCATAGCATTACCTGCTAATGACCCTATGATATAGTTCAGATAGATTTCTACAAGGGAAATCAATACTTCAGAAAGCATTCAGAAGGTTTTACTTAGATTGCTAATATGATTAAGTTAGGGGGGAAAAGGCATCTATAATTTCTTAAGCCCTTGTCTTACTGGAATAATGATATTTTATTAAAGAAATTCATAAAGTTTTCTATCCTAAAAAAATAGGTTAGCAAATTTTTCAAATGATTTTACTAAAGTAGTTGCACAGAGAGTTTTATTTATTTATAATAACCACAAATGCATTGCTCAGTGTATTGCTAAATGAAATAACATCTACAGTGAGCAAGCCATGCCAAAAATAGCTTCCATTTTGGGTAAATACACTGTGGTTGTATGATATGGTTGGATTTTTTTCTCCGCTGAGTATACAGGTCTGCACATTATGATGCTAGGAAGAATTACTCCATACTTCTTAGGTCTTGTGGAATCTCCTTTGCCTAAGTGGTGACAAAGGATCTTAGATATCCTCAGGATTACTTCTTCCAGACAGAGTTCCGACTTAAGATTCTCAAGGGGAATTTCAGATGGAGCCAGGAAAGGGACATGAAAACTCAGTGGTGTAAATTATGGTTTGATCTTTGCATTTGGGTTTCATGGCTTTTGCTGATTTGAATTATAACTGTACTACCACTTACGTGTAAACTTGGGGGCTGTACGTGTGACGAATATATATACAAGTCTTTAAGTATGTTCAACTGCTGCTGATCCAACTAAAAATTTATCGATGTCCTTTTTTAAAAACTCATCTGTGATTTTGCTTACACATCCAGCAGAAAATTCATTTTGCTTAGATTAGCCATTTCTTTTCCTCTCAGTGTTTTTTGTATACTTAATCGGAGCTCAAAGATACCAATATAAATTATTATCTCAACTATAAATCTTAGTCTTTTTACAGATTTGTGTTTTTAAGCTCTACCCCTAAGTTTAACTTGTAATAATTGCTGCCTTCTTTCAGTACCCTAAGAATCATTTAGTAAAGCAGATTGCCAGCTCCACAATATATTAGCCTTAGTGGGATAATTTTTAGACATTCAGAGAAAAATAATATATTTCTTTGATTTTATTAATACAGTTTACATGATTTGTTAACTCATTTATTTATTTTACCAATTTTTATTTTAATCAGTCTATATCCACTGAGAGGCTTCATGTTATGGTAGCTTCAGAAGAGACCAGGCATGATTCCCTGCTCCAACAGCAAATAATTTTACTGTACTCACTTACAAGGAAAACTAATGCATTTGATTATGTTTTACAAGGGCTGAATACTTCGTTTTATTCAGAAAGTAAATTACCTGATGCTGCTTTCCTAAATCTTTAGAAAACATTAATTAATATCAGTCAATGACTCTTTCCACACATATTTCTTAAACACCTACCATGTTTTGGCACTTTTTAAAGATCAGACAAAATAGTGATAAATGAGGAATGTTCAATGCCCAGCATATGTTTCCTTAGGATCTAGAAAAAGAAAAAAGTAGAGAGATCCCTAAAATATAGTGAGATGGTTACAAAAGAATATAGAATAGCCAGAAACAATTAACCTGATGTAAACACTCCTTTCTACACAGTTGCATTTTGCTCTACCTATTCTCTCAGGGGGTGAAGTCTAAGGGATTGTTCCTACTCATCCTTCAACTACACATTATCCAGTAGTAGATCTCTTTGCTTCCAAGAAGTCTACAATACAAATGCAGTCAGCTGCCTATTAAATTGGCATCAAGTACAGTTAATTACATTAGTGTGAGATATAAAAGCTTTCAAAACATAGGAAGATGTGCATTAAGAATGCCATCTCACCTCCAATGTGCTTTCTCCATTTTTTTTTTTTTTTCGGATTCTCGCCTTAAAGCAACTTTCCTCTTCTCATTTCTGATAGTCTCTGCCATTCATCCCTTCCGAAGATGCCCCAATTCTTGAATAATGAAATGCCTTTTTATCAGTCTCTCTTTTTTTTTTTTTTTTTTGGTTTTACCAACATCCTAGTTTTCAGTACTTGCTAGTTCCAACTGTTTTCTTCCTGCAACTTAAATGGAAGAGAAGAAGCACTTATATATCAATGAATGGCTCCCCAGGCAAAAAGTTCTGGCTTTTTGCATGATAGAGGGAAAGTGTTGGTGACTTTCATGTTCTAGGGAGGGTGTCTTTTCTTCGTTAATTTATATAATGAAGCAGTGTCATCACTATGAACACATGACTTTTCTTTTCAGGAAAAACATAGAAAAGTGATCTATACCACAACAGAAAAGGAGCATGACATCTTGGACATTTCACGGATTTGTAATCTAGGTCAAGTTACTTAAAATCTGAAAAATTTGCTATTTTATCAGTTAAAATAGTGTCAGTAATAATCTTAGGATTGGACGGGCGTGGTGGCTCAAGCCTGTAATCCCAGCACTTTGGGAGGCCGAGACGGGCAGATCACGAGGTCAGGAGATCGAGACCATCCTGGCTAACACGGTGAAACCCCGTCTCTACTAACAAAAAACATAAAACACTAGCCGGGCGAGGTGGCGGGCGCCTGTAGTCCCAGCTACTCGGGAGGCTGAGGCAGGAGTATGGCGTAAACCCGGGAGGCGGAGCTTGCAGTGAGCTGAGATCCGGCCAGGGCGCTCCAGCCTCAGTCTCAAAAAAAAAAAAAAAAAAAAAAAAAAAAAAAAATCTTAGGATAAGGGTGGAAATGAAGTAAGATAATTTATGTCAAAAATGCCTGAAATATGGTATACTCGATGCTATCCATAATTATTGATAATTTTCCCTCTTAAAAAGTGATAATCTTGCTTTCTAGTCTTAAATGCTAACAGAACCTCTACCGTACCCTCACATAGACTAGACTTTCAAGCTTCTTTGGGCCAAAAAATTCATATATTGAGGATTTCACGTAGTTCAACTTAATATTATCTATAAATGAATACTATCAAATATTTGACCATGAGGTAGAGGCAGGGAGGGGTATATTTCCATTTTCCTGTCACATTAAGACAGGAAAACTTTTTTTTTTTTTTTTTTTTTTTTTAATGATGGAGTCTCGCTCTGTCGCCCAGGCTGGAATGCAGTGGCGTGATCTCGGCTCACTATAACCTCTGCCTCCTGGGTTCAAGCAGTTCTCTGCCTCAGTCTCTTGAGTACTGGGACTACAGGCACATGCTACCATACCTGGCTAATTTTTGTGTTTTTAGTAGAGACGAGGTTTCACCACCTTGGTCAGGCTGGTCTTGAACTCCTGAGCTTGTGATCCATCTGCCTTGGCCTCTCAAAGTGCTGGGATTACAGGCATGAGCCACCATGCCCAGCTGGGAAAATGTTTATAAAAGGAGAACAAGAAAAAAATATATTCATTAGTGTTATGAGGGTAGTAGCCAATTTTTTAAAAATTGTTGAGTATTTAAATTATGGTTTTCCAAATTTAAAATTAGGTATATGACTTTATTTGTGTTTGAGTGTTAATATTAAGCATTAATATAATTGTTAGTTTGTAGTAAACTCTTTTTCTTGTGCATATTTTTATTAATTTAGTGTTATTGTTAGTTGATATTAACAATTTTTTTAAACATCAGTGTAACTTTTCTGGGACATCCTTCTTTTAATTATACTAAGCTTCATTTTAACAATGCCTAGGATGGAACTCCCTTTTTAAAGCACTGGCATGCAATGAAATATTAAATTGAGTAATTGTAGAAACAAGTTTCTAATTGTTCTCTCTGAGTATAGACTAAGCACTCAACTAGGCATAACACTTTTAGGTATAATTGAGTAGAAACTGTAATTTTCAATACATATTTCTCTGTGATTACAAGAAAGAAAAAGGAGAAATAAATGATCTCCAGTCAATGACTGATTTTTTTTTTTACTGTTATTACCCATAATTAATTTGAAGTTCCCAGATGATATGCCTCAGCTACACAGTACACTTCTGATCCATCTTTTCCTGCATGCAGTCTGTGAGTTTCTGTTCAGAACACAAAACTATTATTAAAAAATGCAAAGCAAACTTTTAGCCCACATGTACTATTCTCAGAAAGAGAGAACACACAAGAAAAGGATGATGCTATAATTGAATTTAAACTCAAGTAGAAAATTCTATGGAATTATCTAGCATTATGTATTCTAGTATTTGTTAAGAATAAGACAGCATATTCAGAAAGAAAAACACACACACACACACACGCACACACAAATTTCAGCTATCAGTTCTGCTCCCTTTTTGACCTCCAGCAGGTTATTTGATCTATTTGGTTCCCCATTTACTCAGTTGACTTCTATCATGAAAGGATTTATAGTGCACCCTCAGACTTCATGGCTCTGTAATCTAGGGATTCTTACAATAAGGACATATTCTTTATGATCAATATTTAAATAATGTACATTTATTGGGTGACAGTTAGCTAAAGGGTAAATGCCCTAAAAACAGGGAAGAATAACATGGAAGAGTAGTAATGAGTGGATAAGTGCAACACTGTTTCTCAAACCACAATTCAAAAGTTTGGGTGTTATTTAATGAAAGTGTAAGACAATGGTTATACAAGAAATTTGAATCCATTACTTTTCATGCAAGTGTACACCTGCCTCTTATTTGAAAACTTGTTTAAGTAAAATTTTAAAAAAATAAAGCTATGAAAGTGTTGCAAAATAGTGTCTCACTGAATGAAAATATAGACTAAAAGTTGTGATATGAATGAAGGGCTAGAAGAATCTTAATTTCTGTCTGCTGGCTGCAAGGACAGAAAGGTCTCAGTTTTCTCTACACTCAGTGGATAAATCAACCCCAATTTTAAGAAGGATTTTTTTAACCTTAAAAATTCTATTTCTATGCCACAATAAATGGTTTGGGGATTATCTAACACTTTGGATTATCTGCACCATTAGTGAGGATAATAAAGAACTGACTGCATTTTGCATTGAAATAGCACGGTCTATTATGCTCATGAATAGTCTGAGAAAGAAGTATTGGAAAGAGTTCTTCTTGCTGCATTTATGCACAATGGTTTAATTGACTGCAGCGTGGCTGATGGGATTTTTAGGTTGTTTACAATTGGTGGTACATCCATCACTTTTTCTATTTTTAGTTTTAATTATTAAAATTGATTTTAGTAAATAATTATGTAAATGTGGCCTTAGAAGCTTATCATTTCTATTCTTAAGAATAGCCTAGACATATTTCACTAATACCTTGAATGGAGTTTCTCTGTTTCAGTTGTCTTGACAAGTACTAGTTGTCATTTTTGTGCTGCTCCCTTTACTAATAGCATCAAAAGGAATTATCAAAATACTAATAATTTTCAGAAAATATATTTCAAGTAATGCAAAAGAAACCAATCTTAGTTACCAGAGCTTAAAACTCTGATAGATTAGCAGAAATTCGTTTTCCCTAAAAATATTCCAAGCATTTCTACTTATGGAAATCATAAAACCTTAAATGAGTTTTTTTTTTTTTTTGCCCCTAAATATTACCACATGTCTGGGACTTAAATATTTTTATCAAACTTATGATAAAGATAAAATTCCTTTGTGTTCCTTGCCAAAGCTATTTTTGTTATTTTTCCATGCTCCACAAATCATAGGGATGCTGAAGAAAATGGCATTCTTCACTTACTAAATCAGGCATGAATTTGCAATGGTATTTCATGCAGAATGTCTGCCATAGATCATATTGCTCTTTCTAATTTTGAAGCTTTAAAAATAACTGTACAGTTCTGATTTCTTTTAAGGAAAATAACTCAAGTATCAGGAAATCTTGAATGGTAATATCAACTAAATCATTACTATTTTACAACAGTAATATTTAATTAGAAATTGTCTTTGATGCTTTTCTTGGATGTATTTATTAATAAGGAAAATATAAAAATTTGATGCTGCCATCACTAAGGAGATTAGGATATATAAAGGACACTTAGGTAAAATTTGCCCATGTGACAGCATTCATTCATTCATTTTTTCATTCTAGTGCTCGGTTTTTTTTGTTTGTTTGTCAGTCCATAATATGACTCTGTTGTAATTGCTAGGGATACATTTTTTGGGAAATACAAAAAAATAAACAAAGTCTCTTTTCATAGAACCTACATTCTAGTGGCAAACACATAAATAAATAAACAAATGAAATTTTTAAAAGATGAATTAGGAGAAAAAGATTATTGCTGTGAAGCTAAAAGACGCTGTGGGATAATAGAGACTTACTAGGTCAGGCAAGGGACAGGAAATATTTCAGATAGGGTAGACACAAAGCAGAATTCCCTGACATGTTGCCATTTAAAGAAAAATTTTCTTGACTAGAAAAGCCAGCCAGGGCAAAGTTAGGTATGCAAGCCCAGACAGAAGCAAAGTTGTTTTTCTTTTCTTCTTTCTTCTTCTTCCCCATACTCCTCTCCTCCTTCTTTCTTCCTTTCATCTCTCCTCCCTTTCTAAAAGAAGAAAGGAATACTTGGGTGGGGAAGAAGTTAGTAGAGTGTAGAAGACATCTTCAGAGATAACTAGGCATAAACCATAACAAAGTCACAAAAAGTTTAAAATGTATTCCGTTAAGAAAAGCCAGTGGATTGCAATTTAAATTTATTATTATAATTATCATTACTTCTGTTGTTAATCTGTAGAGAATTGACAATAAGTAACAAGAATGGATACAGAGAGAGCAGTTAAGAGGCTATATTGCATGAATCCTGATTAAAAAATGATGGTAGCAGGGGCTGTGGCAGTGTCAGCAGAGACAGAGAAGTGATTGGATTTTACATACATTTTTGTTGGTAGAGTGAGATGTGCGAATGGCTTGGATGCAGGGAGATGACTCTTATCGTATCCTGAAGGAATATGGCTCTCTGGTGTATGAGTATTTTAAAAAACACTTAGAGATCATCAAGTGCTGAAAGAGACTTTTTCCCCCCTGTCTACATAATGATGGGACCGACCCACCAAGCACAAGATTGTTCTTTGTGCCCCTCCTTGTTATCCCATGATCTATTGCAAAAAAGAAGACCAAAAATGTAACCACACCTGAACTGACCCTTTGTCAAGAAAATTACTGAGACCAGGCACAGTGGCTCCTGCCTGTAATCCTAACACTTTGGAAGGCTGAGGCAGGAGGAACACTTGATTCCAGGAATTCAAGACCAGCATGGGCAACATATTGATACCATATCTCTACAAAAATTACACAACAATTAGCTGAGTGTGGTGGTGTGTGCCTATAGTCACAACTGTGTGGGAGATGGAGGTCAGAGAATTGTTCAAGCCAGGAGGTTAAGGCTGCAGCAATAAGGTGAGATCACATCACTGCACTCCAGCCTGAACTGGGGTCTAAAAAAAAAAGAAAAGAAAAGAAAAGAGAAAGGAAAGAAAGAGAAGAAAAAGGAAAAAGAAAGAAAATGACTGTTCCCAGATCTAATCATAGTTTATATTCATCATTTATTTATTGCCCCTCACTAGAATTCCTCTTTTCCCATTTCCCATAACCTGTTTTACCAAGATCCAAGTCCCCATTTCTCTCTGTAACCTGAAGATGGCATATAAGCTTCTGTACCTTATTGGGAAGTTTGTCTCCATGCTGAAGGTCCCTGTGTATACACGTTAAAAAAAAAAAAAAAAAAAAAAAAAATTGCATGTCTTTTTATCTATTAATCAATCTGCCTCATGGTGGTGATTTTCCATGAACCTGTAGAGGGCCAAGAGTCTTAGCCACCAAGATCCCTTAACAATTTAGAAGATTATAGTATCTCAGATGTAGAAAAGTGGAAGATAAATAGATTGAGGAAGGGACGGGAGAATTGAAAGTTCTATTTTGATCATGTTCAGTTTGATTTATCTGTTATATATTCCAATGGGAAATGCCAAGTAAACAATTACTTTTCCAAATTTGGACATCAAAAGAGAGATCATGACCAGAGATATGCATTTTAAAATCATCAGTATGTATCAGTCACCATTCTCAATAGGACTACTTACATTCCAGGGAGAAAATGTAGCTAGAGAAAATTTTAAAAATAAATATTTTGCAGAATATAAACTCAGTTAAAGGGCATGGCAATGTATTTTTCAGCTGAATAAAAGGAAACCAATATGGTCGGGCACGGTGGCTCACTCCTGAAATTCCCGCACTTTGAGAGGTTGAGGCAGGGAGATTGCTTGCAGCCAGGAGTTGGAGACCGCTTGCAGCCAGGAGTTGGAGACCAGACTGGCCAACGTGGCGAAACCTGGTCTCTACTGAAAATATAAAAAAATTAGCCAGTCTTGGTGGCACACACCTGTAGTCCCAGTTACTCAGAAAGCTGAGTCATGAGAATCACTTGAACATGGGAGGCAGAGGCTGCAGTGAGCTAATGCCACTGCACTCCAGACTGGGTGACAGAGTGAATCTCTGTCTCAAAAAAATAGTAATAATAATAAGGAAAACAATATGACTCACATATAGCTGGTGACTTCTTTTCTCTTTTTTTCCCCACAATTACCTTACAGCAGTGTTGGAGACTGGATCACAAGAGTGCTGTTTTTCTTTCTTTACTCCCTTTTTGATTCTCAAGGAACTTCCCATGGGTGGATATAAAACCACTTTTACAAAAATTACAACAATGAGATAAGTTTAGCATGGCTGGCTGCATCTTGCCTCTACCCTCATAGGTTGACTGTCCTAGCTCATTCCTGGGAGTAGGCCAAGAAAACCATGGGAGGAAATTAGTTTATAGTTTAACTTTGAAGCAAGGATCATAATAATCCCTCCATAAAACTGACCCTTTCTTTGTTTGGAGACTGAAACAGGTTTCATAAGACTAATGAAAGCCGTCGAGATCAGGACTATGAGAGGGGCCTGAATTCTGCTAAAATGGAGGCATAGTTAAATTATAACCAGCCATTGTTTCCAGGTTTATTCTTCTATAATCCCTTAATTGCTCAGGAGTCATGTGGCCAGAGATCACAAGATCACTTCCCCAATTGCTCCTATAGCTAAAATATTAATATTGTAGAACCTATGATTGGTCTTTTCAGATGCTTTTTCAGATATTTCCATTTTGTCAACTGACACCACCTAGAACTGTGACTCATGACTCAACTGGTCCTGTGGTCCCTACCCAGAGGGTGTCTCACTGCATGAGGACCATTTTTTACACTCTTATGATTTCATCCCCAACCAATCAGCAGCACCCATTCCCAGGTGCCCCATGACAGAGCAGGAACATCACCATCTTGGACAAACACCACCATTTTAAAGTTTACCTTGATCAAAAACTGCCTAAAGTCAAAGGGCATCAGCCTAATGGCTAAGGTCAACATGATCATAAATCACAAATGACACCTCTGACCAGAAACATTCCAACCATAAGATAAACCTCTCCCCAACCAAAGACATGCTTGACCTGAGATAAGCTCCCCTCCAGCCAGAAACATGTCAGTCCCAACATAACTTCCCCAGGACCAGAAGCATTCCAACCCCACCATAAACTCCTCCCAAAACATTCCAAGCTTGTGATAAGCTCTCTCATCCTGAAACCAGTAAATACTCTTACTCTGTAAGAGAGAGTGCTCCTGACTGAAATTGTCCAGAAGCCCCTCTCAGTTTTATTCTCAAAAATAAACTTGTCTATGACTGTTGAGCCATTTTTCATGTTTCTTTCCTCTTTTTTTAACTCTTACATCCTGCCTGCCAAATTATCCATGAAAATCATAGCCTCTGAGTTACCAGGGAAACAAATTTGAGAATTAATTTCTGGGATTCCTCTTGGCCAATGGTGTGATTATTACATTGTTTTTTGTTTTTGTTTTTGTTTTTTTGCTACAAAAACCTGCTGTTCTCCAAGCATTGGCTTTTCTGGACAGCTGGCAAGATGAATCCATTGGGTGATTATAGGTATATGATTCTTTACACATGTCTGAATAGGCACGTTATGTTATTACTCATGACACATAATTTGTTTTTATTTGTTCTTTAGATCAAAACTGTCACAGGCATCTGTGTGAAGAGACCACCAAATAGGCTTTGTGTGAGCAATAAAGCTGTTTATTTCACCTGGGTGCAGGCGAGCTGAGTCTGAAAAGAGAGTCACAGAAGGGAGACAGGGGTGGGGCCGTTTTATAGGATTTGGATGGGTAGTGGAAAATTACAGTCAAAGAGGGTTGTTCTCTTACGGGCAGGGGCGGGGGTCACAAGGTGCTCAGTGGGGGAGCTTCTGAGCCAGAAGAAGGAATTTCACGAGATTAATCGCTCAGTTGAGGTGGGGCAGAAACAAATCACAATGGTGGAATGTCATCCGTTAAGGCAGGAACTGGCCATTTTCACTTCTTTTGTGATTATTCACTTGCTTCAGGCCATCTGGATATATATGTGCAGGTCACAGGGGATATGATGGCTTAGCTTGGGCTCAGAGACCTGACAAAAACCATTTTCCAGCAGATACTGTATCTGTGATACTCAGGTCTTGATCATGAATCATGTGATGTCTTATTCCTTAATAGATATAGTAGATAGTCTTGTTTTCCCCTATACAAGATGTTACAAATTTAAAAAATATATATTCTTTTCATTTTTTTTTTCTCCTTAGAGTTCTAAAAAGACATCTTGGTATGATTTGTTATTCTTCCTTCTCATTCACCCTGTCGAGAACTTGGAAGGCACATGGCATTTGTCTGACAAATTATATCTTATATCTTCTCATCTGCTTTATACATGTTTAATTGTTTCTGGAGCTCTTATTGGTTGGATATTTGCCTCATTGGATTGATCATTTATGTTGATTTGTTTCTCACAGTTCTCATGCTTTCTACTTTTTTCTTTATTCTAGAAATAGTTAATTTATGGTCAACCCCTCCCCACTACCAAGCACACATGCACAAACAGTGTACAGGTGAAGAGAATTTCCCCCTTCTCTCTGAAGGTTCTAGTCTGCTGAAGTAAAAGGACAATAAATTATCAGGAGAATAGGCATGCAAATTTCTTAACATTGAGTATGCACAGGAAACATTTAAAATGTGAGACTCAATGAAAAACCATATGGTTAAGGCTTAAATACCGTCTTTTATAGGGGAGAGGGAAATAGAGTATGAAGGCAATTTTGAGGGGTGGTAAATAATTTCCATAGGAATTGAATAAGTCCAGAGAACAGACAATGGTCTGGGACAAAGTTCCTATGACTTCTGGTGGAGATGGTGACAAATTGCATGAAGGTGAGGATTGGAACTTTACTGTGAACAAAAGTTGTCTTATTATGCAGTTAAAGCCTCTCAGGTAATCTCTTGGAGCTGCCCTCAAAAGAATAGATGAAAAGTGTATCTGGGCATGGTGAGGACTTATAGTTTTTTCTTTCTCCAGTGTTTTTTCTTTATTTGATGAGATTTCTAGGGAGGGAGTTTTAAGACAATCACATTTTTTTTTTTTTCTTTTTTTTTTTGAGATGGAGTCTCACTCTGTCGCCCAGGCTGGAGTGCAGTGGCACAATCTCTGCTCACTGTAACCTCTGCCTCCCAGGTTCAAGCGATTCTTCTGCCTCAGCCTCCTAAGTAGCTGGGACTACAAGTGTGCACCACCATGCCCCGCTAATTTTTGTAGTGTTAGTAGATAACGGAGTTTCGCTGTATTGGCCAGGCTAGTCTCAAATTGCTGACCTCATGATCCAACCACCTCGGCCTCCCTAAGTGCTGGGATTACAGGCATGAGCCATTGCGCCCAGCCAGCCAATTACATTTCCTTGGGAAGAAGTTTTTTCCCAGTCTGATAAGGGAACTTAGAAATAGAGCCCTTCCCAGAGCTTGGCAGGGAGAAACAAGAAAAGTTTAGAAAGTCCTTGGCTACTTTCTAAGCACCTCTAAGGCCTTACAGTTTCTCTTAATTTAAAGGTGTTCAGCACACCAAAGCATCACACTTAGTTATATCATTCTCTGTGCCCCAAAATTGCCCTAACTGAAATTCTCCGAGAAGTTTCACATACTAAAAGCTGAGTTGGTGCATGCAGATTGAAAAAAGAAAAAAATAGGTTAGTAGCTGAGTGGTAAAAAATCTCATGAAACCAGTCTTCCATTTCTGTGAATACATCAGTCCTATTAAACAGTTATATCTCATTTCAGGAAGTGGCGTTTGCAGGGGTCCCATCAAAGTTAAACCTTTACATCAAACAGGAAAATGGTTCTTTATTAAAAGGCATTCCTATGGAAACAGAAAAAAAAAAAAATAAAAGTTAAGGTCTGGAGCAGACTATAAGCTAGTTTCTTATACAGTTTGAGGACAATCGATTGAGATGGGGTGTGAAGCGTCTTCAGTTGGAGGGGAAGAAGGTAGTGGCAATCTGACAGACTTCTAGTTTGCAGTTTGCATGGTACAAAAAGTTGTCTACACATAAACTGTCACGATCATTTCCTCCTAGATTATATGAGATTGACCAGTTTTAGTTTATAGGGCTTCAGGAAAAAATGACAGTTTTAATTTCAGTGGTTCCAAGTCAGAAAAATTGGAGAAAATTGGGAATATTAGTTTGTAGGCTCACATCCAAATATTAGAAGAAACTGTACGAAATTCAGATTCAGTCCAAATTTCTTTTATTTTTTTAAGTACAATTTCCATTTTATTTTTCTCCAGAGAATAGTCTGTCTCAG
This sequence comes from Piliocolobus tephrosceles, assembly GCF_002776525.5. Lineage (NCBI taxonomy): Eukaryota > Metazoa > Chordata > Mammalia > Primates > Cercopithecidae > Piliocolobus > Piliocolobus tephrosceles. The sequence continues at coordinate 102,598,106 of NC_045437.1, read as the reverse complement.
TCTTTAAGGACTCAGCTCCTTACATGGACTTTGGTGGGGGACGCGGGGCAGCACCCGCAGGTCTAAATCGGGGAGGGGATGCTCGGTCCTTGCGGGCTTCACGAGATCGATTCCTGACTACTTTGCTGTGAATTACACAACTCACACAGTAATGTAGCTTCACATACAGCTTGGGAAGCACATAGGCATCAAAGATGCTCGCTTCAGAAATGTCTCTGACTGCTGTGGCCTCCACTATATTTCAAATGACGAATTTCTTAATGGCCTTGTTCTTGGGCATGCATCGGGCACAGTTAGTGCAGCGAATAGGCTGTACATGGCCGTGGCCCTTTTTGGCACGACCGTTGTTCCTTCTTTTCTTTGTCATTTTGGACGTACGGACCAAAGAGAGCTCAGTCCAAATTTCTAACAAGGAATACAATCTCAAAAATAATGAGCTAGAATCTAATAACAGGTGTACTATAGTTTTCTTTTGAAATGTAATTTTTCTCTCTCAAGTACCCCAATTCTATCAAAGACAATCTAAATAAGTGTAATTTATACGTAAACTAAGTTTAATTTTATTAAAATTGGCCTGATCATTTACATGAAAAGGTCTGATCATTACAAGAAAAATGACTGTTCATATAGATTCCTTTTAATTCTGTTGGAGTTTTTCATTAGAAATGTCAGATTAGAGTTTTAATTAATGTTTTTCTTTTCTTTTTTCCTTATTTATTATTATTATTTTTTTAATAGAGACAGGGTTTCAGTATGTTGGCCAGGCTAGTCTCTAACTCCTGGCATCAAGCAATCCTCCTGCCTTGGCCTCCCAAAATGCTGAGGTTACAGGCATGTAACCACTGCACACAGTCCAGATTAGACTTTTAAAAGTCTTAGAGGCTAGGAAGCAAAGCCAAGGACTCTTCCTTAAATTGTGCATGTAGATTAGTTACTTGCAGACTAGTTGAATACCTCTCTTCTCAAAGTCTCCAAAATACCTTATTTCCTGGCTCTGTCAGAAAGTGGGGCCATTGATTACCTACGCACAGGCCAAAGCGACCCATTTATTCAAAATACTAGGACAGTTTTTCCAAGAGGCATTTTACTGGCTTCATAAAGTTATTTGCAGTTATTTGGGTAAATGTCCCATCCATGCCACAAACTCTTCTCTGCTTTTGACTACAAACTACCACAACTTGGAATGAGAATCTTATTTTCTGAGTGACTGATAAATGATAGAATCCAGAAGTCTTGGGGGAATTAACTCTCTGAGGAATAAATTTTAGTTGTGGAGATTGGAGATAGTAAAGTCAGGCAAATGAATTCCTTCTCCTTCCTCTTTTCCATGTATTACTAAAGAGAGCTAAACTATCTTTAGATTAATGTGGAAAACAAATTTTAGACAAAAACAGAAAATTTACTGTCAGTATATTCTGACTAAAGAAATTGCTAATGTGTGAACAAAGGAAAAAATGACAAACATAAGGACTAATCTGAAAAAGTAAAAAAAAAAAAAAGTCTTTGTACTATGAACAACAACCTCAGGCATATTCTAAATGGAAAAAAAAAAAAAAAAAAAAAAAACTATTACAACAAATTCTCATATCTGTCCTTCAGTTTCAGCAAGTATTAAATCATAGCCAATCTTCTTGGAATTATTATTTTACCTAATAGATATCCCCTATAATATTAATTTAAAATAAATTCTAGCATCTGTGCCATTTAATCCTAAAATGTTTCACGAGGTAAGAATTCTTTAAACTAACATTGTAATACTTAAGAGCAGAACAATGATCATTAGTAAATACCAACAAATTCCCACATTTTCTAATTCATAATTTTTAACAGTTTAATTGCTGAATAAAGATCAAAACAAGGTTCATGCATTTCAACTGGATGATATATCTACTATGCTTTTTAACAATTAAATTATGAATTTAAATCGTAGCCGTACCCCAACTTTCTCTCTCCCTCCCTTTCCCTCACCCATTTCTCTTTCTTATTCTCTTTGTGTTATAATTTTCTTTTTGAATAAGTGGGGTCATGTGTCTTACAGATGTTCTCACAGTTTGATTTTGCTATTTTAATCCCATGCTGTCATATAATGTGTTTAAAATGTTTCTCTGTCTTGATAATTTGACAAGTTCAATTCAAAATGCTATTTTAATTTCAGTTGGCTATCTTATGGTGATGTTAACAAACACTGATAATTATTGCTTAGATCCATTATTTAACTAGAAGCTGAAAAATTATGATGTTCTAATTTGATAATTCCTTAGACACAATATTATTTTCATTAATAAAATTAACTGGTTTTACCAACTATTTGGTTACACTAAAACGATCTTTTTGTAGGAAAGGCAGAAAAAAAATGGTATCAATTTTTAAAATAAACGTAAAACATTTACCATACTCCTAAAGTGACCATATTTTCTAGTATTATTATAAACTCATTAAAACACATTTGATATTTTAAAATTAATTGCAATTATCATTCTTATTGATGATCAAATTGATCATTGCTCAAAGGAAAGTGTGACTTCACTTTTGTTCTTTAATCATTCTGATGCAATTTAGTACTCTTTAAAATTTTAAAATTTTAAATTTAAATTAAATTTAATTAAATTTAAAGAGCACTAAATTTTAAAGAGCACTACATTTTTAATAATTTTAAAACTTAAAATTTAAAAATGCCCTGAAGACATTTTCCCCATTATCTTGGTTATTAACATTTGGCTCCTTGTTACTTATGTAAATTTCTGCAGCCTGTTTAAATTTCTCCCCCAGAAAATGGGTTTTTCTTTTCTACTGCTTGGTCAGGCTGCAAATTTTCCAAACTTTTATGCTCTGCTTCTCTTTTAAACATAAATTCCAATTTCAGACCATCTTTTCTTCACACATACGAATGTACACTTTTAGAAAAAGCCAGGTCACATCTTGAATGCTTTGCTGCTTGGAAATTTCTTTTAGCAGTTACACTAAATCATCTCTCTTAAGTTCAAAGTTCCACAGATCTCTAGGACAGCAGCAAAATGCTACCAGTCTTTTAACTAAAGCATAGCAAAATTAACCTTTGTTCCAATTCCCAATAAGTTCTTCATTTCCATCTGAGACCACCTCAGCCTGGACTTCACTGTCCATATCATTATCATCATTTTGGTCACAGTCATTCAATAAGTCTCTAGGAAGTTCCAAACTTTCCCTCAGCTTTCTGTCTTCTTCTGATTCCTCTGAACCATTCCAGCCTCTGCCCATTACCCAGTTCCAAAGCTGCTTCCACATTTTTCGATATCTTTATAGCAACGCCCCACTTCTCTGGTGCCAATTTTCTTCCCACAGACTCTACTAGAAGCATGGCTAGGAGGCCTCAGGAAACTTGCAATCATGGCAGAAGGGTGAAGGCGAAAAAAGCATCTCTTCATATGACAGCAGGAGAGAGAGAGCAAAGGGGGAAGTACAACACACTTTTAAACAACCAGACCTTGTGAGAAGTCACTTACTATCATAAGAACAGCAAGGGGAAAAATCAATCTCCATGATCCAATCACCTCCTACCAGGTCTCTCCTCCACCACTGGGGATTACAATTCAGCATGAGATTTGGGTGGGGACACAGAACCAAACCACATCAGCCAAAATAAATATTTAAAATGATAATTCAATAAATCATAATCACAATAGGTTTTAATGGACCACTTTTAGCAAATATACATTAGGAGAAAAATGTCAGTGAAGTAAGAGAAGATCAATTACTTAAATCTATAGAACAGTCTACACAAAATGGAGGAGATACTTTTATTTTTTAGGTACATATAAAAATTTTATCCCTGAAAACAATTTAAATAAGGTAGAGGTTCATCATCAAATAAAATAATTATCTTAAAAGACTATATCTTTGTGAATTAAAATTAATTGCTCAAGAAAGAAATCATGAGAAAAAGCTGAAACTATTAGTAAGAGCATTCAAATGTGGGATATAGCTGGAGTGATAATAGAGCAAAATTTAGAGCCATAAATCAATACATTAAAAAAGTATAAAGGCTGAAGTTTAATGAGATTTATGTTCAATTTAAAAGAAGTTAAAAGAAGGATATCACAATGGACTCTAAGATAGCAAAATGACAAAAAAAACAGAAAAGATAAGAAATTAAATATAAAATGATGAACTATCACACAGAACCAGAATATAGTGAGTTGATTAAACTAAAAAAAAAAAAAAAAAAAAAAAAAAAAAAAAAAAAAAAAAAAAAAAATGGTCTTATCTCTAGAAATATTGACTAAGAAGAAAATAAAAGACATACATAAATAAAATTTATATTGAGGAAATAATCATATTTGCAAGTGTTATTAGAAAGATGAGAAGTAAATATTATGAACATTTTCATGTCAACACCCAAACTTGAAAAATGTGTCTAAATAAAAAATTCCTAGAAAAAATTTATATAATCTTTCAACATAACTCATTCATAAACATTTAGAAAATTAGAATTTTCTCATAATCTTTGTATAATTGAATCTATAAGTTAAACATTTCACACCCACACACAGAATCACCCATATACAAACACTTAAAAATTACTACTCCTAAGTAATTTTACAACATCAACCAAACATTTAAGGAAACAATTTGATTCTTCCAAAAAATCATCCCAAGAATGTAAAAGAAAGTTTACTTCTTAACTACTTTTATGAGAATGAAATAGCTTTGAAATTAAGTATAAATAGAATTGAGAGATTTGTAGTACACTATATACTGTGACATATTTAATTGATAAATTTTGAGAGGGGGCAATGGATATATGGAGGCAGCTTTTTTTCCCCCCTTTTCCTCTTGCTTTTCTGAACAAACCAGCCAGAAGGCAGCATATATATTTCTTCTTCTTGCATAACTTTGCAGAGGGAGACTACTTCAGATTTGGGAGGAAAATTAAATTTAAAATAGTATTATAAAGGATGTCTATTTGGAGGTACAAATTATACAGACTCTCTTAATGAGAACAATGCACAGCTTTCACCTTTAAACTGTAGACTTTTGGCAGTATTTTGTAGTAATGAGTCTGACTTATATGATTATGCTTATATGATTTGGTTTTTACGGTTAGATTCTGGGCAGGTGGCTTTCAGCAATAAATGACAGCTAAGTAGCATTTTCAAGTTGGCAAATTGGTGAATTTTGTGTTTTATTTGGCCATAAGCTAGTAGGTATTTCAGATAGCTGCAGGAATAAGACCTTAAGTATTGGGCTTTTTTTAAAAAAAAATAAATAAATAAAGAGCTGAAGACCTTGCTTATATTAAACAAAATCTAGCGTCTAAAAAAAGATAAAGAGGTTATTCATTTCAGCAAATACATAGGGACAATGATCCTGAGTGTATATTTATCAGATCTTATGGACCTCAAAGATGCATGCTGCTTATGGGAAAATGAGCATATGCCAGTCACCCTGGCCTCAGAAAACATGTGGTGCATGGAGGCTGACTTAGCCAAATGGACGAGACTTTTCTGGAACATTGGTGGTGTGGAACAATGTAGATGCAGCTGTGTCTGGAATCAAAAGCTTGGAAAGATGGGGTCATATTTTTTAGTCATTGTTGGCCAAAAAATATTTGAGACTCTCAAGTTGAATATACCTGGGTTTTGCCTGTATTGATAGCACTAGTACAGTTTTAGCTGTAAGTTCTCAGTGGCTACAATAAGAGGGCTTTCATCTTACATTCCATTTAGTAGGTTGAATAATAAATGAAGGCATTTCACACAGGACATGGTGGCCAGGACTATCACGACCAAGCCCTGGACCTTTCTCTGGAATACCTTCTCCAGAATTTAAGGACTGGCTTTTTATCTAAAAATGGTGAATATGGAGCTAATGATCTGGTTTCTGACTATCTTGGGTGCCTTATTTTCTTTTGAGACTATAAGAAGTAAGGTACAGATATATTAAGTTCTAGGTACAGTTGAACTACTTAAGAAAAAACAAAGCAGATAAAGTTCAAATGCAAGTGTGTGTGTCTGTGTCTGTGTGTGTGTGTGTGTGTGTGTATGTGTGTGTGTGTTCCTCCATTTGGCTAACCAAGCCTCTGAGGCCAGAATGATTGGCTTATGCTCATTCTGCCATAAGCAGCATGCATCTTTGAGATCCACAAGGTGCAAAAATATACACTGAGGATCATGTGGGCACACACACATATAGAGAGAGAGAGAGAGGGAGAAATATAAAATCTATCTCACAAATCATGTTCCCCAGGAATTAGATCTGGGAGAACACCTGTGGGAGAATGAAAGAATTACTGTTGAACAGAAGAAAAGTCTGACTGCTATGATGTCACAACAAATGCCTCAGCCAAAACAGAGATCTCTGGAGCTGGGATTATGCTCCAGAGATGTTCTGAATTTCAGCAAATTTGTCTATAGACTAAAATGTTAAACTCATATGTATGCATATATACATATACATAATGTGTAATTAGTAATATTTTTATATATACACAGTGTGTGTGCAAAGCGTCTAGGACTCCTAAAGCAATCAGGAACAGAAAAGTAAAAATTGAAGAATTCTAGAAAAGGAAACAACTGAATAGAGGAGAGGTAACTAACTTCCACTTCCACTGAAACAGTTGCCATTTCTGATTAAAATAACAGACGGAGACAAATAGAACATTGGAATAAACCCATGCATATATGGCCATTCAATTTATGGCAAAGGTATCAGTGCAATGCATAGAAAGGTATAATCTCTTCATTAAATGGCATTGAGTCAACTGGACATTGATTTGGGATGAGATGGCGAAGTTAAAGCTGACTGATTCCACTCTTATGCTTGCATATGTGCATCATAAAACAGGTACAAGAATATTCATATCACTATAGTTTGTAATAACAAAACCCTGGAAACAACCCAAATGCCAATCAAGAGCACACTGGATTAATGACATAGAGTCTACCAATTGAAAGGAATACTATGCTGAAGAAATAATACTATATAATATCATTATTATTATTTGTCCCAAAGTGCTAACACTACAGGTGTGAGCCACCATGCCTTGCCAGAAGTCCAGTTTTTACATCAAAAAGTGTTTGTTAATGCTTTCTCAATTTAGACATATTATATTTAGTTGTATTTCATAGCATTACTTCTTCAGTATAGCATTCCTTTCAATTGGTAGACTGTATGTCATTTATTCAGTCGTTAGTGGACTATTACTTCTTACAAGCACTTAATCTTATACATATAATTCTGATATTTATATTAAAAATAATCAGGAAAAGGATTGGGAATAAATATAATATGTCTAAATTGGAAAACATTAAAAAATACTTTTGGATATAAAAAGTAGACTTCTGGCAGGGGACAGTGGCTCACACCTGTAGTGGCAGCACTTTGGGAGGCGGAGGTGGGTGGATTGCTTGAGCTCAGGAGTTCAGAGTAGCCTGGGCAACATGGTGAAAACCCATCTTTACTGAAAATACAAAAATTAGCCAGGCATAGTGGCATGTTCCTGTAGTCTCAACTACTTGGTAGGCTGAGGTTGGGAGGATCACCTGAGCCTGAGAGGTTGAGGCAGCAGTGAGCTGAGATCTCACTACTACACTCCAGTCTAAGTGACAGAGTGAGACCCTCTCTGTCACTCCAGTCTAAGTGACAGAGTGAGACCCTCTCTCAAAAAAGGAAATATAGATTATTATCTTGGATAAGGGTACACAGCATAATTGAGACATCAGATTTACCTATATCAATTCATATTTTAATATCAACACAATTAATACCATTAATCACAAGTAAATTTACATACTCTTTGACTGTTTAGGCATCCTTTAAGGTTTTAACATATATTAATTCATGTAATCTGACAATTAATTCCAAGAGGTAGGAAGTATTAATTCTATTGCTATTTATAAACAGGCAAATTGAAGCAGAGAAGTTAGATAACTTGCTGGAAAGTACAAATGTCAAGATTGAAATTGATTTTAACCCATAGTCAGTGTTCTTAACCACAACAATATGCTAAGTCTGTGACTAAAAATAAATAAATGCTATTTTCTTCTTTCACAGAAGTAGGCTAAGAGCTCTTAATGTATACATTGCAAAATGAAGAATTAAGAATATTCAGAAAAGCTCTGTAAAAAGGAGCAAAGAGGATGGAATAACTTTACCTAAACATATTATAAATCTTCAATAAATGAAATCTGAATTTGGCACATGAACAGACAGAAAAAATTAAACAGAATAGAAAATTCCGAAAGCGACACACTTATGCACAATGTTTTAGTATGTAACAAAGGTCCATCAGAAACCTATAGGTTAACGTTAGGTTTTTTGAATACATGGTATGTAGACATATGGTTTGCCATATGGAAAATATAAGTTTTGTTTCATATTGATCACATTCTACTTTAGAGTAAACTCTATAGATCAAAACTTATAAAACACTAAAAGTAACAGGCAAATATGTGCATATATTTTAGGGGGTGATGGGGACATACAGACAAAAACTTTGGAACAGCATAAGCATTTTTGAATTATAACAGGTGGAAAGGTTATTAGAAATAAAAGTATCACTGAATTGAAACAATCATGTAGACATCAACTATTATTCCTTAGGCATAGAACAATTATGAAGACTATCTGTTTCCTTTTTTTTTTTTTTTTTTTAAGTAAATGGCAAGCATGAGTATTGTACTGCTTTGATTCACCAAGGTACTTCTATTAGTTATTTTACCTAAATCTTGAAGATAAACTCTAAATTTATTTTAGAATTGAGAAAGATATAGTTTTGATCATATCACTTACTCTAATGAAATACAGCTACTTTCTCCTTTGGCATACGTATGTAAAACAAATATTTTCTTGCTTTATGATTGCCACATGATTATGAACAGATTAGTCCCATCTCTTGAATTACATGTAATATCGGCCTAACTTAAAGATGGAAAATATTATACTTTTACATTCATTATTCTCCACAATATGACATGCTGTTTTATTTTTATTGGAAATGATGCCGTGCAATTTTCAAATTACTTTTGCCAACATCAGTCAGATGGATATACATGAGAAGTTAAGTTAGCAATGGTCAATGCCCAAGAATATCTCTGCTTCTACAATAATTTTGAAAAGAAAATCATTAGAGATTCTGCCTAATGTTGCAGAAGTTCAGTGAGATTATTTGAATAGCAATGCAACCAACCACTACAATCAAGACTTTGGATTGCTAGTCACATTTGATACCCAAACATGAGCCTGTTATCTTCTTATTTTGTTGATAGAATGTAATGAAAAAGTTTGTGTATCAAGTGATGGCTGTGAAAGAGAATGCATTTATTCTGTCTTATCCTTGTCACAGATGCAATGCTGAGAACAGTCAGCATCTCCTTTTTAGGTAATTGCATCAGTTTTTGCTTTCTTATGGTACAGGTTCAAATGGCAGTCAGTTTGTAATTCTAGAATCAAATGCTTATAGATAGGGAACCTTGCCATCACCCTGGAAAATCAACTGCCTTTTAATATCTGCCACTTAATTAAAACAGCATCTGAAATAATGGAAAGAGGGTGCTAAACACACTCTAGGAAACAAATGCTGCAGAGAAGCCTTGGTGCCTGTGGTTAGACGAGCATTATTATTTATTAATTTATGAATTGCAGTGCCCATGTATCAGAGTACTTTATGACAGCAGAATCAACAATATAGCCTTGAGAACAATAAAGATCCAAGAAGGCATGCAGTCCTCAAACAAAGAATAGCAGTAATGCCCTTTTGATTTGATAGAGAGAAAACTGCAGACACTCTGAGCTGCTTGACAAATACCACATCCAGGATTTTAAATTCCCAGGGAATTAAATTGCCTGAGATAACCTCCGATCAATTTTAAAAGTGGAAAAATTCTAATGCCTTAAGCTACAGTCCATTTTGAATTAGCAGTTTATTTTAAGCCTAATGATTCTATTTCCTACATCGATTTTATAAATATGTCTAATATTTCTATAAATGTACCTCTTATATTTGTCATTACTAAATAAGGATTGAGAGTAAATTTTATTATATTTAAATATGAGGTAAATAATATATTTTGGTTTAACTTTGTAAACAGTGTGAATATATTCAAAGCCTAGGGAAAAATAAAAATGGAAAGAAATGTATTGTTTTAAATATAATAACTCAAAGAAAAAACACATTTAATATGAAAGTTATTTAACTCTGTACAATAGCTATAAGTGAAGACATTTCATTATTTTGTGATATATTGGGGGTATGTAATGATTGTTATCACCCCAAAGACTCTTCATGAAGTTGTGATACATCTTTACTCTCCTGGTGTCTAAAAATGCAATCCAGAGAATAAATATATTTAATAAAGCAAAAGAAGAAAGAAGAAAAACAGCTATGTGGACTCTTAAGGAAAATAAAAGTATTATTTTACAGAATAGATTAGACTGAAATATCAATTCAAATTAAGTGAAATTATTGAGATTGGCATTACAATAATCCCTATACATCAAAAGTTAGAGAGGAGTTAATGCCAAAGAGAAGGTGAGAATGTGGGAAAACAAGAAATAAAAGAAGCTAGAGTTGAATATATTGAAATAGCAGTATTTGAATTTTTTTTTTTTTTTTTTTTTTTTTTTTGAGACAGTGCCTCATTCTGTCACCCAAGCTGGAGTGCAGTGGCACAATCACGGCTCACTGAAGCTTCGACATCCCAGGCTCAAGTGATCCTCTGACCTCAGCCTCCCAAGTAGCTGGGACCACAGCATGTGCCACCACACCCATCTAATTTTTGTGTTTTTTTTTGTAGAGATGGAGTTTCACCATGTTCCCCAGGCTGGTCTCGAACTCCTAGGCTCATGCAATTCTCCCACCAAGGCCTCCTAAAGTGCTGGGATTACAGGTGTGAGCCATGGTGCCCAGCCTTGAGAAGCACTGAAGTTAACTAATAAATATACGTACATTTTTAGAAAGTTGGTTAAAGTTCTTTGAGGCATTTTTTCTTATATTTTTATTTTTTAATTGATACAAAATTACTCTACATATTAATGGAGTACATGTGATGTGTATATATATACATTATATATATATCATATATTAACATATTTTATATATATTTTATATATATAGTCTAAATTTACTCTAAAAAAACAATATACATAAAATATGTAATGATCAAATCAGGGTAATTGGGATATTCATTGGGATACCTCAAACATTTGTAATTTCTTTATTTTAGGCATCCTTTTGTGGACAATCCTGTTTAATTAAAATATGCCATTTTCTTAAGCATCAAAGTCAAATTTTATATTTAAATGGATAAGCAGCATATATGCTCTTGTTTAACTTTCTGATTTCTGTGCACTGAAAATTTTATGAATAAATTGGAGTTAAAAATAAAAACATTTTCAAACAATAGCAATGTAAGTTGATTTTATTTAAATTTCATTGTGTCAACTTCTTTATTTTAGTCTTATTTAAAAATGATTTGCAAAATAGAAATAAAAATATTGCGTTGTGTTTTAATTTTATTGTGAATTTAACAAATAAAATTGCCTGTATAAAAATTATTAAATTCCATTTAACAAATATTTATTTTGCTTCCCCAAAGTTTAAGATACATTGCCAGACCTGGAAAAGAAAGAAAGGGAGAAAGAAAATCAGATATAGCCATCGCTTTCAAGCTCACTAGAAAGGTTTTACAATATTTTTAAAATGATGCACTAAAGAAAACTTTACAGTCAGTCTACTTCCCTCACCATAATCCATGGTGTTGATTAGACATTCTAATTACCAGTTAAGTATGGATAATGACACTTATCTTTATGGATGAAAATCTTCATTGAAAAAAAAAACTAAAAAATCACCTGGAACCAAGTCCTTCGAAAGGAATGGAAGCAGAACTTCTAAGGCATTCCTATTCGAAGTAGGAAATATCAATTTTATATATAACTGAATAAGTAGAAAAGTATATCTACTTAGAACCCTTTGTTTAAAAAAAAAAAGATAGCTTCATCTAAGATCAAATTCATAAAAATAGAAAAGTCATATGGATTTATTAAATAGCATTGAAATATCCTTGGAGAATGTTGTGCAGAGGGAAGAACAGGGAGTACCCTGGGAGTAAGCAGACTAGGCTATTTTCTGAATCATGCACTTGCTATCGGAGTATTCCTGATAAATCCTCTTATATATCTGTTTACAATGATACTAAGACATAGACATGGATTTCTATGTGTTAAAATATAGACAGCTGAGGACAGCACATCTTCCTACAAAGTAAAGACAGAAACATTAAAATGTTAATGCTTATCTCTTGATAAATAGATGCTCCTCAACTTACAATGGAGCTTCACTCTGATAAATCCATTGTAAGTTGAGAATATCATAAATTACAAATGCATTTAGTAGACCTAACATACTCAACTACATAGCTTAGCCTAGCCTACGTTAAACATACTCAAAATTCTTATATGAGCCTACAATTGGGCAAAATCATCTAACAAAAAGTCTATTTTTTAATGAAGTGTTGACCATTTCATGTAATTTATTGAATACTATACTGAAAGTGAAAAACATCTCTACCGAATATCTGTGGCTTTCACTCCATTGTAAAGTGGAAAGATTGTTAACTTGAATGAATCATCCTGACTGTCGATATTCTTCATTGCAGTTTCTGCATTTTTTTATTTTCCTATAAGAAGTATTTACTGGTATTATTTTACAGGGAAATAATGATTAATATTTTAGTCAATATTTGAAATTTTGAACATTTGCGATATGCAGATATTATGGGGGTTCTATATGTACTTTTCTACAACTATGATGTGTAAGGCTGAGTAAAGAGAGGCTTAAGAAGGTTGTTCTCATTTATATGGAATGGAATAATGTCTATCCTTTTAATTAAAAGTTGGGAGACGTTCCAGTGCAATAAAAAGTGTTTAGTATGTAAGTAGTAAGCATCTGTAACTAGAAGTAGTAAGTAGTAACTAGTAGTAAGTAGAAAGCATATGTAACAATATGCTTTCTTGTAAAAAAGTAATAATATGTAATTCATTACATTCTATAGCTCTAATATGTAATATATCAATAAGGTAGCAAGTACTTTTGTATTTTCATAAAAGTCTTTCTATTTAAAAAGCAAATTGTATTGTAAAAAGAATGAAGCTCTACATGAATCAACTGTGCGATAGTGTAAAAAGAAAAACAAATGGTTTATCAATATAGGGTAGAGAACATCAGAGGGGAAATAATCATTTGTAAAAGAAAGAATGGCAGTTGAGGTCCAGTTTTCACATTACTGTGTATGATGGATGAGTTAATTCCTCTGACTAATGAACCAAGTCTTTCTCTGGGCCAAAACTAATGAACTAGGATGTTTTGTAGATTCGATATTGTATGGCAACCACTACTCTGAAATAGACATGTGCCTTATGACAGCAATCAGATGTTAAATAATGATCATGTGAAGCCTTACCTGAAGTTGTTCAGTTTTTTTTTTTTTTCTTAAAAGTGTTTAGAAGATCATGAAGACAGCGGATAAGTAGAATATAGCTAGTCAAATATAAGAAATTACTTAGTTTCATAAACCTATGGGAATTTTTTGTCATTGCAGAGGATTATAGTTAAAATCATGAGTGCACCTTAGTAATATTATTTATATAATTTGAATATTATTTTAACAGCTTTTATTCCATCTTCACTTCTATTATCTCAAGTACATACTGTAATCTAATGAGGATAAAAGCACAGGAAATACTCTTCTATGTGATGAAGAAAGTAGCATGGTAGAGTAATCCTGAATGATAAAGAAGTCCCTGAGAAATATAGAACAGGAAGAGACACCAGGATATCTGATGAATCAGACCCTATTTGTATCTTAAACATAATTCTCAAAGTTTTCCTGGCATTCTCAAAGGATATTTAAACATCAAACATACCTGGACAATGAAGATCACTTTTGTTAGTAATGTGTTGCATTATCCCTACACAATTCATGAACTATAAAACACACAAAAATAGGAAGAGACAAAAGAGAATGAACAATGCTATGATGCTACAAAACATTTCTTGATTTATTATTGCTTATTTATAATTGACCAAGGCTTCCAGAAAAATGCATTTGCTTTAAATTGTGCCTGAAACTCTTAGGTCAAAATCCAAAAGACTTTCTAAGCATATGTATTTCAAACCATATAGCACTTGGTCAATAAATAAATAAATATAAATTAGTTCATGCAGTACAGGCCAATAGAGTGTTTAAGGCAAGCATTCTGAAAATTGCTTTCCAGCATATGCAAATAACCCTTCTACAGCTAAGAAGATGAAAAGTTATTTAACAAACACATAGAGAACATTCTACAGGTAAAGTTGGGCAAAGTTCATTCAAATTTCACAGTTAAATGGAATTTCTGTCCAGCTTTCAATTATTCACCCCCATATTCATTTTATAAAACAACTCATATATTCTTTATAAAAACTCCCTAAAGTAGTACAATTATTATGCCTACTTTATAGATGAGGAAAATAAGATATATGCAGAAGTTTAGAAACTTGTTAAGTTGCACAGCTAGAAGTGGCTGATCCGGATTACAAACCGTGCAGTCAAGCTTCAGAGTCAGTTCTTTTAACCACTAGGCTTTTCTGTGTCTCCAAGGGCTTGATAACATCCTCGTCCCATTCAAGCACCAGCAACACCACCTTAGTTTCAATCCCCGCTCTACCATTTACTAGCAGATACTGGACAAGTTACTTTAGCCTTGACTAGTCCCAGTGTCTATATCTATAAAATGGATGGAAATCATAACACTGATCCAGTCGTACTGCAATGGAGATAAATAGAACAACATATCTTAGGCTCTTAGGCTCTGGTTTTTCTTTTCTTTTCTTTCTTTCTTTTTTTTGTTTTTGTTTTTGTTTTTGTTTTTGTTTTTGTTTCAGGATTAGAAGGACTAGAAGAAAGCAAATTGTTGTTATGGGTCTTGGAAAAATACATGTTATCATCTAGATCATTCCCAATCCTTTCTCTCTCTCCTCTCTCTCTCTCTCTTTTTCTCCTGATATAGGATCTCAATCTGTCTTCCAAGCTGACGTGCAATGGCACAATTTTGGCTCACTACAGCCTCAAACTCCCAGGCTCAGGCATTCTCTCATCTCAGTCTCCTGAGTAGCTGGTA
Source organism: Piliocolobus tephrosceles (assembly GCF_002776525.5). Lineage (NCBI taxonomy): Eukaryota > Metazoa > Chordata > Mammalia > Primates > Cercopithecidae > Piliocolobus > Piliocolobus tephrosceles. Next base: position 102,582,968 of record NC_045437.1, on the reverse strand, counting down.
CTCCAGCTGGTACTCCACCACCGCACCTGGCTAAAGAGATGAGATGGCACCAGGTTCCCCAGACTGGTCTCAAACTCCTGGGCTCAAATCATCCTCCCTTGACCTCCCAAAGTGCTGGGATTCACGTGTGAGCTACCATGGCCCCAATCCCATGTCTTGAACTGTAATTGTTTTCTTTCATTAAGCCTATTAAATAATTTTCTTAATGGGCATCTCTCACTAGTATGGGCTTGTGAATTTTTCAGAGTGAACAAAATCACATCATTCCAGTTATTATAACATAGTTTCACTACAACAAATATATGCAGAAAACTTACTCTGAGTTCAAAATGACACAAGAAGGGTGTGGCTGGATGTGATTTAAGGTAACTTTACTGACACAGATGATCAAATTCTGTCACCTGATTCCTATTCTCCTTGGGATGGAGACTTCAGTTCTTTTGGATGTCTTCCTAGAAAAGCGGAGGAGGTGCAGTCCACATTTTTTCCTATGGGCAATGTCTCCTACTTAAATATAAAAAATAATTACTAAAGTGATCAAGTCACTAATTTCTCCAGCTTACTCTCCCAGATAGGTTGAAAAGGTCTTCAACTGAGCCATTGCTGGACACATGAGGGAAGGACATCTTTGACTTTTTACAGCCTTGACAATTGTGTTTCACTTTTCAGTTTCATTTCTGGACTTCCCGATTGTCTTTCTAATTGATGAATCTCTCTCATTATTGAGAAAAGTCTAGGGATTCCTTCATTTTCTGTCTATTTTTTACTTGATTTCTGAACCAATTTTGGCCTAATTGGTTATGTATTTGCTGCTGTTGATGTAACATTGCGGCTCTTCTTTTAATAAACTAGTTCCTTCGAAATGCTTCTTTAAAAAAATAGGTTGCACTAACTTATCTCAATTGTAACCTGAAGTTTTAATAATTTATCTCATACTTACATGAAAGATAGGCTTCTTTATGTGTTCTCTCTCCAACTTTGTACATTTCCTATCGCTATTCATCTATTTTATTGATGCATTTTCTTCATTATTTCTTAAAGGGAATTCATTCTTGGTCTCTAACTGATAATATATTTAGAAAATTTATATTGCTGTTTGCCTTATTGACTTGTGTATTTCTTCTTTCGTGCCCTATTGGGTAGTTTTAAAAAATTATATTCTTATGTTCTCCAATTCTACAGTATAATATCCTGTTACCAGAAACACTAACCCAGCTGATATACATATACATATACATATATTAATATATTCCATAAGCCTCATTCTTTTCCTGATTTTTGTCTACTCTTCATGTAAATCATATCTGCATACACATTGTCTCAACTCTTTGTACACTTGCATTTCTGTTGTTTGTCCTTCTCACTTATGACAATGCCACACATACATCTTTTAAATATATGCACATATTTCAAAATGGGGTTAAGTTTTTGCCTTAGAATTTACCTCTGATTACCACCATGATTCTTAAAATTAATAACTTAAAATGATACCATCTCCCCTCATTTTTAGCTATGCCTAACTTGCATTTATTTTCTACTGTGAGGTTTCTAGCATTTTTACTTTATTTTATGTGAAATATACACATATCCAATTTCATAGAGTCCCGAAATGGCATGAAATCAGATGCGACACATTTGGCACTGGAGCTTGACAGTGAATTTCCTGCTGACCATATGTGTAGGCTCATCCTGGCCATTCACCAGTTGTGAGTGTTATGTTTTTTTGTTCTACTTATTAAGAAAGCTATTGATTAGGATTGGGCAAAGTTGCTTCAAACATCAGAGTTAATTTAGAATCTCTGCCCAGACCTCAATTATTCAACTACATATTCATACTCTTCTACTCAAGTATGAAGAGAAGGCCTTCAATCATCAGAGAACATTTTCTCCATTTTGTACTTCCCTGGTGTACATGTAATAAAGTGTCTCCCTGGAAAAGTCCAGATGTATGTGGTTTGCCATATCAGTGAGTTAACCACAATTCTGTAATTAATCATGTCTTTACTTTTTTTACAGTTTTTACATGAATGTTCTGTCTTTCAAAAAATATAGAGCATTGGGAACAATAATGACTTACCTTTCAAAATTTATTTTATCATTATATAATATGACATTCTTTGGAGACTTAATAATTAATTCATTAAAGGGGGGTTCACACAGCTGTAAAAATATGCCCTCTGGGACACTATGAAATGAATTAAAGTGGAGAAAATCAGTGTGTTCAATGGATCAATGAATTTGTGATCACTCATTTTTTGTAAAGAATGATGTCTACTAGTAAGGGTAAAAACAAGTGACAGTAACAACTTTCAAAACCATTTTTGTGGAGCTCTGTGACTCCATTTTTATTTCTGTTATGTAGATACTTCTTTCTTTGATATTAAGATTACATTAATTACTGTAGACTCTTAGATATGCTTTGTTTCCATTGATGAGTGACTTTGTGAAAATCCTTGCTTTACTCTAGAATATGCAAAACTTAAGTTACAAAAACCCAGTCATGCCTTGATCATCTGAAGTTTATACTTTCAATTAATAAGTCTTAGTTTTCTTTTCACCAGAGCCTCAAGTAACAACCAAACACACTTTAAGTAGTTTTTCCTTACCCATTCTTAATATAATGAACACTGTCTTTAGGTGTTTGTAAGTTTTATCTTTCTTTCTTTCCTTTTTTTTTGTTTTGTTTTGTTTTGTGTGTTTGTTTGTTTGTTTGTTTGTTTGAGACAGAGTCTCACTCTGTTGCCCAGGCTGGAGTTCAATGGCACGATCCCGGCTCACTGCAACCTCCGCCTCCTGGGTTCAAGAGGTTCTCCTGCCTCAGCCTCCCGAATAGCTGGGATTACAGGCACCCGCCATCATGCCTGGCTAATTTTTTTGTAGTTTTGTAGCGACGGGGGTTTCACCATGTTGACCAGGCTGGTCTTGAACTCCTGACCTTAGGTGATCTGCCTACTTTGGCCTCCCAGATCACTGGGATTGCCACCGCACCCAGCCCTAGTTTTATCTTTCTTAATGTGGCTCTTCTCACCCATTCTGGGATTTGGGAGAATGTAATCACCAAAAAACACTCAGTTTATGAGTAAATCATGGCAATAAACATTTTGATAGCTTTCTTTATGTCTCAGTCTCTATGCAGATGATACGTATGTGATCAAATAGAAATGGTATCTGTCTTGTCAAAATGTAAATTTTTGAACATGATATTTTCTTTAGTCGTCTCAATCTTCAACTATTTTCTCTGTTCTTTAATGACTAGAGAAGAATGCACTAGCGATGCAATCTTTGTTTAAAAACAAAGTTATCAGTGGAAAGATAATCAGCACTAGTACCTTTTACAACTCTTATTGAACTAGTGTCCCAATGTTGCTGCAATAAATAGTACAGGAAATTCTGGAATAAGAAATTTTCTGATGACATTAAACAAATTAAGAAATTATAGGATATATAAGATTATAGTTTGGATTATTAACCAAAAGAAAGGAGAGACAAAGTAATAGAACGGTATGTGAAACACAGAGAAATAAAATACTGTTGAAATTTATAAGTAATATACTGGAAGAGTATGACTTTCTGGATATGATGTTTCAGCATTACTGTGATAAATCAAATAAACACACAAAAATACACCTAAAAGTATGTGTTTGTGTATGTAAACTTATCAAATCAGAGAAGAAAGTACATTTGAGCAAAATCAGTTTGCCTTTTAGGATGGCCAAACCATAGCTCATCACCCTTTTTGTATAGGTTGTGAACTAAGAATTGTTTACTTTAGCATTATAAATAGTTAAAAAAGAAAGAGATAATATTTTTTCACCTTTAAAAATTATATAAAATTTAAATCAATTGATTATATATGTTTGGGTTTATTGCTAAGCTTTCAAATTCTATTCCATTGCTTTCTGTGTGTATGCTTATACCAGTACCATACAACTTTTGGTAATTATGATGTGAGAATCCTATAATTTTATTTTTCTTTTTCAACATTCTTTTGGCAATCTGGTGTCCTTTGAAGTTTCAAATGAATGTGAGAACAAGCTTTTTCATTTCTGAAGGATCAACTTTTCCATTTTGGGAGATATTTGCTATTACTAGGGTGGGGAACACGGGGCCACATCCTCTACCACTTTGGATTGTGTGTTTTGATTTGAGTGTCCTCTTGCCACCTCTTTAACTCTCTCCATCAACAATTTTGAGCATTCATACATTCCTTCTTCTAAACCTAGGCTTGTACATCTAATTTTTGTCTTCTTTTGAGATGGGGTCTCACTCTGTGCCCCAGGCTGAAGTATGGTGGTGCAATGTCGGCTTACTGCAATCTCGGCCTCCTGGATTCAAGTGATTGTCCTGTCTTAGCCTCCCGAGTATCTGGGATTACAGGCATGCACCACCACGCCTGACTATTTTTTGTATTTTTAGTAAAGACAGAGTTTTGCCATTTTGGCCAGGCTGTTCTTGAACTCGTGACCTCAAGTGATCCTCCTGCCTCGGCCTCCCAAAGTGCTGGGATTATAGGTGTGGGCCCCCACGCCCAGCCTCTAGTTTTTAAAATAGGTAATCTTCAACATCCAATGAACGTTTTCTCAGAAAATATCCTCTCTTGCTCCAAATATGTACCTAAAGTATTCAGTGGTGTTTGAAGTTCTTTTCTTTTCTTAACAACACAGTATTTGGAAGTTATCTGTTTCCCCTGTCTATTCTGTCATGATAAAAGAACTTCAGGGTAGCTCTCTCCTCACCACATTGCATGGTGCTGTGTATTATATTCTCTGAACAGTTGGTCTGAGAAGAATAATTTTAAGGGGAGAGGAATAATAATATTTTTTCTCACTTAACAGTTCCCATAGTTGGGAGATAGTCTTTAAAAGAATTATATAAGTAAACAGTGTCAGTGAATATGATATAAAATGCTCCTTCTCTTGAGATAATTTGTTCAATTCTGTTTTAGAAGGAAGAACATGTGATAGACTCCTTAAAAATGAACTTCTGCTTCGATGATACACAATTAGTGAGAAATCTCCACATATGAGCTATGGTTTTCACTAACTTTCATTTGTAGTAGAGTTGACAGTATTTTCTTTTTATTAAAAATATTTTTATGTTTGTTTTCATGGGAAGGTTGAGAATTTATTTTTAGATTGTTGACATATTGAAACTAAAGTATATAAATATTTTCTTATTTGTTTCTCTAGGAGAGAAAACATATGCAACAAGGATATTTTTATTAAACTAGTTATTAGACAACATAAGAATGTGAAATGGTTGTATAATACATGGATATTTAATTTATTTAATTTCAACTGCTTATAAGTAATGAAATTACCAAATGCTATAGTTATGTAGAATAATCATTTTATTAGCAACATTTTAGGTTAAATTATAACATTTTAGTCAGTTAAAAATTAAAGTTACAAATCATTAAGAAAAAAGCACACCATGGGCTCTAGAAATCTCTTTATCCTGAGAAAACTATGAAAAGAAAAAGAGAAAGATTATTTCTTTTTTGCATTCCAGGTAATTAGCCCTTAAAGAAGCTGAAATGAAAGTAGGTAAAAAGAAGGATGGAAGTTGGCTTACATATTACAGAGAAAATTATCTGATTTTAAAGTATGTTAGAGAAATCATAAAATGATGACTTGGAGGATTATATTATTGCTTATGTTATTGACACAGATAAGGGGCATAATTAAAGATAAAGTCATCATATTCAAACAATTAGATAAGATTATTCTGTCACTCAAATACCTACCTAACCTATTTTATAGGCAAAATACCTATTTTATATATTTTATAGATATTTATACCTATTTATAGCTCACTTTACAAATACTTTTCTTCTTAAATTGTATTCAAAAACTGATTTTATTAAAGATGCTACACGTTTGTTATATTCAGTTACAATTTACATATTCCAGTTCATCCTTGGTAGTAATTGCTTATAGCTGAAAAGTCCAATACTAGCTTTTGGTCTGATAATGATGTTACGCATTATGTGCTCCTATTCCCTGAGTAAACCTTGTTAAAGAATAGGATAAATCTTGGCATGAAAGTCCTATGTCCCTAAACACACCCCATATTGAACTTGTGCCTTGCAGGTTTCTCTTTTAAGAAATTTTATTATATTGTGTAATAAAGGGAAGCACTGGCAAACAAATAATGAATAAAGACAAACCTAAATTTGACTTAATCTTTTTCTTTAAAATACAAATTGTTTGCAACATTTATAATCTTTTCACCCATCAGAGCTGAGAAAGCTGATGAACATTTGAAAAACAGGCATTATGCAGAATCATCAGTGCCTACTGCTTACTAGTCAGAGTAGGTAAATCCTCAAACAACTGGTATTGTCTGCAACTAACAGCCTGGTGTCCACTCATGGGTTTCTGTGTAGAACACTATACTTGCATTTGCTAATCCAGAAAGTCTGTTTCAGTTAATTTTTATTGTCTATATAATTGTCAATATAGTAACAACTACAGATGAGAACAAAACAGGATAGAAATGGAGTATACTTTGAATACAATCTTAATTGAGGCCTTCCTTGTTATGGGAACTGTGAAGAAAAACTTTAGGAGATGATGAAAGTCTTGATAGAACTTGCATATAACTCACGAGTTATATTTTAGGAATATAACTTAGGAATATGTATAAGTATAATTTAGGAATAATGTGTATCTCTCCCTATTATTTAGAATTTTTCACCTATGAATATGGTATGTGTTTTCATTAATCTATGTCTCCTTTATGTCCTTAACTGCAGTTTTATAATTTTTGTAAGTTTTATAATTTTCTAAATAGCGTATGCATACATATAGTATCTTATAGTTTACATTGATATTTTATATGGGATTTTAAAAATTAACTTTGTTACTTATGTTTTTAGCATTTGCAGTACTATTGAATTCTGTGTATGAATTATATTCTTTAAGTTAAATTTTTTTTGAATTTTAGTTTGTGGTTTGATCAGTGAATAATAAACATTTGATTTCATTTCTTTTCAACCCATAATTATCACCTTTGTTTACCCTATATTATTTTACTAACATTCTTATTTAAATATTAAATATAATCACAACAAACATGATTTTCTGTCCTTTTAATTTATATACAGAGACTCTACCTGTTTCCCTATTAAGTATAAGGCTTGGATAGATTTTGGAAAATAACCATTACATATTTAAGGAAGTTCTCTTTTGGTCTTACTGTTTTAATACATTTTATCATAAAAGAGTTTTTGGATATAAGAAATTTTTACAACTTTTGTGGGCTTTTTTATTTCTTTAACTTAATATAATGGCTGACAAATACAGATTTTTCCATTTTAAGTTATTTATGAAATTGTGGAGTCAATTCTACTTGGTCATGATAGTTCTTCTTTCTCAATGATTATAACATGGCCAGCTAAGAGGATTTTCTATTTTTATACTTGAAATGATTGCTAATTAATCCACAGAACATTTTCTTATACTAAATATCTGGACTTTGTCATGATCAACCCTAAATATATCTCTAACTCCATAGAAGCAATCATGTGGAAAGCCTATTTTTGTCTTTCCAAGGTTCTGCCATTTTTTAGACCAGGGGTTGGCAAACTTTTTCTGTAAGACCCACATAGTGAATATTTTAAGCTTTGAAAACCATATGGTTCTTGTCTCAAATACATAAGTCTGCTGTTATATCACAAAAGCAGCCACAGAAAATATGTTACATGAGTGTAACTATGTTCCAGAAATAATTTATTATGAACACTGAAACAAAGGTTGACAGAATTGAAAGGAGAACTAGACAGTAATAGTTGGTAGTTTCTATACTCCGCTATCAATAATGGATAGAACCTCTCCATGGAACATCAATAAAGAAATTAAAGACTTATCACTACAAACCAACTACACCTAACAGACATACAGAATATTCCACACAACACCAGAATAATACATATTTATCTCAGGTGCACAAACATTAGGCCATACAAAAATTCTTGATAGATTTTAAAAGAGCAAAATCACAAAAAGTATTTTTTTCAATCACAGTGAAATGAAATTAGTAATCAAAAGCAGAAGAAAGACTGGAGAATCAGGTGGAAATTAAACAACGTACTCTGAAGCTATAGGTCAAAGAATGAATGAGTGGAGCAATTTGAAAATATTTTGTGATGAATTAAAACAAAACTACAAGATAGCAAAATTATGGAATGTAGGAAAAGCAGTACTCACAAAGAAATGTATAGCTGTAAATGCCTATAGAAAAGCAAAAAAGTACTTAAATCAGTAATCTAATGTTATACCTTAAGAAACTAGAAAAAGAGGATAAAACTAAACCCAAAACAAACAAAATGAAAATGAAAAAAATAGAGATAAACAAAATAGAAACCAGAAAAATAATAGATTCAATAAACCAAAAGTTTGTCTGTTGAAAAGATCATCAAAATGAATAAGCCCTTAGCTAGATTAAGAAAAATGAGTGAAGATACGTAACTCAAATTAGAAATTAAAGCAGTGGCCGGGCATGGTGGCTCATGCCTGTAATCCCAGTACTTTGGGAGGCGGAGACAGGTGAATTGCCTGAGGTCAGGAGTTTGAGACCAGCCTTGCCAACATGGCAAAAGCCCATCTCTAATAAATAAAAAAATTAGCCGGATGTGGTGGTGATGACTTGTAATCTCAGCTACTCGGGAGGCTGAGGTGGAAGAATTGCTTGAACCATGAGGCAGAGGTTGCAGTGAGCAGAGATCATGCCACTGCATCACTCCAGCCTGGGTGATAGAGTGAAACTACGTCTCAAAAGAAATGAAAGCAGGGCCATTACTAGTGAGCTTATGGAAACTAAAATAATGATAAGGAAATTGCCTTACAATACTTTATATATTGTGCTTTTTTATATGTACAGTACGATTGCACATATGAAAATTAAATTATCCACACAAAATGGAAACATTTGTAGAAACACATAAATTACCAAATCTGACTCAAGAAGAACTAGAAAATCAAAATAGGCCTATAATAAAGAAAGCAATTAATTAAGCAAGCAAACATCTCACTCTCACAACAACAACAAAAACTTTATGACCTTACATAGTGGTGACTTCACTTATTGATAAATTCTTCCAAACAAAAAAGAAGAATCAACACCAATCCTATTCAAGTTGTTCCAAAACATGGAAAAGGAGGGGTCACTTTCTAACACATTCTGAGTCCAGCATTGCCATGATACCACAGAAAGATTTTACAGGAAAAGAAAACTACAATCAAGATCCTGTATTAATACAGACATAACAATCCTCAACAAAATAATAGCAAATCAAATTTCAGAGCACATTAAAAGAATGACATATGCTGAAGATGTGTGATTTACCTCATGAATGCAATGATGATCAACATAAGAAAATCAATGCACCAAAATACTAGGACAAAGGGAGAAAAAACATCTCAATAGATGCAGACATTTGACAAAATTTAACATCCCTAATGATGAAAACTCTCAACAAACTAGGAATAGAAGGGAGTTTCCTTAACGTGATAGAGGGTGTTTATAAAAAACCTACAGCCAATATCATACTCAATGGCAAAAAGACTGAAAGGTTTTTTTTCTACAATCAGAAACAAGATAAGGATGCCCAAGTTTACCACTGCTGTTTCACAGTGTATTGAAAGTCCTAGCCAGAAAAAAATAGGCAAGAAAAATAAAACAGGGATCCACGTTAGGGAAAGAGAAGTAAAACTATATCTATTCTTAGATGAAATGATTTTATAGAGATAATATTCCATAAAATAGACACACACACACACACACACAAACACAGAAACTCACACACAAACTACTAGAGGTAATAAGCAAATCCAGCAGTTGCAAGGTACATAGTATAATGATTAAAAATTTCATTTACAATCGTATCCAAAAGAATAAAATTTCTGGGGATAAATTTAACAAAGGAAGTGAAAGACTTGTATGCTAAACGCTAGAAAACTTTGTTGAAATAAATTAAACAAGACTTAATGAAAAAACAACCCTTGTTCATGAATTAGATCTGATATTATCAAGATGACAATATTCCCCAAACTGATGTACAGATTTACTGTGATCCTTTTCCAAATTTTAATAGTGTTTTTTTCAGAAGTAGAAAAGATGATCCCCACATACATATGGATTACAAGGGACTTCATGTAACAAAAACAATATTAAAATGAAAAACATAATTACTTAAAATGGCTTACTATAATAAATCATCAATTACACAGAGAAATAACAGTAAGTATGAAGATTAACAAAATATAAAAGAGCACTGTACTTGTACAAAACCCAATAGATTGTAAAATACCTTTAAATAATTACTACATAATTCTAACTTGTCACTAGGCAATTATTTAAGGAAGAAAACTTTAAGGAAGAAAAATAATCTCAAGGAACACTCAGAAACATATGGATTGGTAAATTATGTTAAACACTAAATGATGTATTATTTCATTAATATATTATTTCAAATTTTATATAATTATGTTCACTCTGAGTGACATTCAATGCTAACACTAAACTTTAAATGCCATATTATTTCATTAAAATATTATTTAAAACTTTACATCATTATGTACACTATTTTATGAGTGATATTCAGTGCTAATACTAAAATCTGACACAGACCCTGACATAGAAAGTAAATAAATTGTACATATAATGTAAATGTCAAAATATTTAATCCAAAATTATATTAAATATCCCATTACTTATATAGAGATTATGATATCAATTATTATATTCGTTGAAGAAATAGTATTATTTCATAAATTAAATAACATATATATTGTTATGTTCATTGAAAGAATAGTATTATTTCATAAATTAAATTATAAATTAAAATAAAATATATATATGGTCTCATACACACTATTTGATATTTTTATCCACTTTTCTGAAACTTCATGTCAGCTTATGACTTTCAGGGTACTTTTCAAAAATTTGAGTGACATTTCATAGTTATTTTCACAAAGGTTGTTGATGTTCATTAATCATAGTATTCTATAAACAATATTGATTTGATTATTATTGCCTGAATATTAATAACTATCAACTTTTTAATATCTGTTGTCTCTGGCCAATTTACTGAACATTCAATACATCTATAATCTTTGTAATCTAATTGCTCCTTTTCGTGTTGTTATTTAAATGTATTTTCAAGGGTGAATAATATATCTCTCCTCTTATGGTGATCAGACACTATATTCTGTGTCCTTATTACTGAATTGTCTGCATTTCTAAGTAATGTAAAGTAACATGAAAGTAATATATTACAATTTTTGATGTTATACGAATGCCTCTGATCACCATTTCCTTGTGAATGGTCACACTCCTTTTCTCAGTTTATCGGTACTCTGTGCAGGAGTTTATTCGGTATCTTTTCAGAATATCTCAAATTAATTTTGTACTTCATTGTACTTACTAAAATTGAAATTATGTCTGTATATATAATTTTTTTAAAAAATCACTAAGAATAATGCTGGATGTGGCATAAAACAAACTACAACGTTTCAGTAGATGTGTACAAGAGAGGTTTATATTTTATTCTCATAGTAGTCCAATACTGTTTTTCTTGTTTAGCAAGCTGTTTTCTTTTACATGGTGAATCAGGAAACCAGAATTCTTCTACTTTGGCTTTCACTAGACTCTCCTTTTAGCTAAAAGCATGTCTTAGTTATACATGTCACTTCTATTCTCATAACAAGAATTCATTACGTGGTTCTACCTACATTCAAAGGAGATGGGAATGGGGTTAAGGAATAGAAAATACAGTTCCTGGATAGGCGGCTTCTTCTCAGCAGTAACTTTTTATAAAGAAATTAAAACATGGATAGCTAACAATTATCTCTACAAAAGTGACTGCCTGTCATTGCTGAAGCTATTTCATTTAGCATCAGATTCATTCCTACCTTAATCCCTCTTTCAAACAGAACATCACATAATTTGAGTGGTACTCAGAAACAGTATAACCACAATTTGCTATTTGCTCTGGTATTGTATTGATAACATTTCTGTGAGATTTTCAACACAATATTTTCAGTGCCAGAGCAAGGGCAGAATCATTAAAGACATAATAAATACTTTTAGCTAGTATTAAATGTAGTTGATCTGGACAAGAAATAACACCTTTGGTTATTGAGTGACATAATGTTCTTATATGTTATTCATTTTACACAAACCAACTACTTGCTTACCTTCACTGTTTATAAATCTTCATTAGTCTTAAATTCAAATAGCATTAATATTTTTTACATAAAAAATCAATGCCTATTTCTTATAAACCAAAGCTCTGAATGAATAAAATCATTTTGTATCATTTCAATTGCTTTCTCTGTTATAATAGACTAGGAAGATGAACCATGTAAATTTGCATATAGATGAACTAAAATGGTTTCAGACACCTCTATGAGTGGGAGACAGAGTGAAAGTGAAACATTTAGATTCTGACAAATTTACCTTTGAGTATTTGAGACCTACTACTACTATGATACTTAAATAAAATAGTGGTCTTCAAACCTGGAACAGAATTGCTGAAAACAGGCCTATCAACTATAGGTGGTCCGAAAAATATGGACTTTGATGAGATTTATAAATATAAACTTTGATTTTTTTATTCTCAAAGAACAAATTTGCCTTGGGTATTATACACTTGCAGTGATGATCTATTTAATATCTTGGTTTTAAATTGCTGCTTGTATCTGATTGTAAAAGCAAATTACTTGCATAAAAGTGAATATGAAGATTGAAGAAAACACAGTATGGCAGCTATGTTAATAATTAAAATTCTAAGCCCTTTAGTAGGTGATTATTGATTTCTAAACCATTGAATATAATGGAGCCCCTGGATGATTCATTTCTTAAGAAAGAAAGAGGGAAATGGAATGAAAATCAATGAGATATTTTAGTGACTACCGTGTGTTTACACATTTGCTAGCCCTGGAAGGAAACGGAATTTTTTCTGTATCTATCTTGGTCTTAAGTAATTGAAAAGGTTTCAAATAAATAAGTTCAGAATATCTTAAATATTACAACTTGATTCTCTATTTCTGTATTACATTTTCTGTGTCTAATGTCATTATTTACAGAAAACAGAAAATAGAGAAATGAAGAAAGGATGTAGTAGTCAATAAAGGGACCTTAAAGAAGAGTGAAAAAGATAAGTGGGTGGACTTTCAAAGAATAAAGAAAAGTCCATGGATTTTACTTTTTCAAAGATGTAGATGAAGATTTTACTTTTTCAAAGATGTACGTGGTGTGTTGCCACATTACTTTCAGTGTGAATTGCATCTGAAGGGAGAAATCTGGAAGGAGTGGAAGATTAAGTTGAGATCCATAAGAGAGTGTCAGATAGCAAAAGGTTCTTTTTTGCATTTTAAAATTTATTATGACAATAATGTGCATATTAATTGCACAAAACTGTGGAAAATGGAAGTACAAGTAGTACTATATAAATCATTTCTAGTCACATCATAAGTATAATATTGTGGTGATTCCCAAACATCATAAAACATTTTTTAGGCCGATGTGGTGGCTCACACCTGTAATCCCAGCACTTTGAGAGGCCAAGGTGGATGGATCACGAGGTCGGGAGATTGAAACCATCCTTGGCTAACACGGAGAAACCCTGTCTCTACTAAAAATACAAAAAATTAGCCAGGCATGGTGGCAGGCGCCTGTAGTCCCAGCTACTCAGGAGGCTGAGGCAGGAGAATGGCATGAACCTGGGATGCGGAGCTTGCAGTGAGCCGAGATCGCGCCACTGTACTCCAGCCTGGGCAACAGAGTGAGACTCCATCTTAATGTGTGTGTGTGTGTGTGTGTGTGTGTGTGTGTGTGTGTATTTATATATATATGTATTTTGATATATATTTTGATATATGTTTGATATATATTTTGATATATATTTGATATATATATTACTCTGCCTTCCTCTGCCTCTCCCTTCTCCATTCCCCCTCTACCTTTTTTTCTCTCTATTTTCCTCCTTCTAGCCATTCTATATAGTGTTAAAAAGATTTTTCTCCAATTTATATTGTTTTATTTATTTGGGTAGTCTTTGGAAAATAATAACTAGACAAGATATCTTGCATTGCAGAGGACCCTAAGAACCAATAGAATGACAGTGGCATACAGGATGAATTGGAGGGAGCAAGGGTCCACAAGTAGGGATATAAATGAAGCCTGGGTAAGTCACAAACGAGGGGCAAACTTTGTCTTGGTTTTTCTTTCCCATGCCCCTGACTGAATTTTATCTTTAATTTCACGCTTTTAGTATTTTTAAGATGAGTGTAGGTATACCTACAAAAACAAATTCTACACAAAAAACTTAGAGGAAACAATGATAATAAACACTCAACTAAAAAGCTACGTTCTAAATGTGCTAGGTTAGTTCCTAGGGACTGCACAATATTCTTCATTTCTCTCTATATAATTGGAATATACAACTGATTCCATTTATATTGTCACTTTTTTTTAACTAGCACCTTCTGTTCAATGGCCCTTCAATACAGCACTTAAACTGAAATATCAAGTCTTCCAACAGAAAATGAATATGAAAAAATAACAAATTATGGGGAAAATGTACTTTCATTGAATGTCCACAAATACAGTTACAGCATTCATTACCTAGACTCTGTTTCTCTAATAAATTCTCTGCTATTAAACTCCATTCAATCTTGTTTTATAAGAGTAAAATGAAAGATAGTATTTGTAAAAGGGTTCTTTCTGGTGTCCAGATGCATATGATTTTTATCAAACCTAACAAATCATCACGGGCTTGAAGATATCCATATGTAGAAATTCTACATACACACCAAATACATTGTTCTGTAGGGTCAGTTAACCATATCATGTTCCTCCTATACCAATGATTAATTCTGAACCTTAAAGTAGATTTTGTATAGACATCTTTAATTATTTGTATAGACCAACCTACTTTTGAATTTTCTTAATTTCTATTTTAAAGTATTAATGCAGTATTAAAATATTAACACAGGTAACAAAAATGAATAATTCCATTTTGATCAAAAGACATGAATAGGCAGGAGAATAGGTAAGTTGTCAATATCTCTTCTGCCTAGGGAATGGCCATTTGGAAATATGAAGAAATAATCTTTCTCTTGGTTAACTTGTTGAAGAATGAATTCTATGGAATGATTTTTCTTAGACCTTGAAATATTTATTTTCATGTGTAACTTACACAGTTTCATTATTTAATTTTCCTCCTACATATTACAGGTAATCAGATACCTCTGATTGAGAAGACACTCTTTCTTCTTGGAACCTCCTCTTTCATCACTCAAGTGTCTGATTCTTATAAAATTTGCATTTATTTGAAAAATCTATGTCTCAGAAATACTTTGACAGCCAAGTCTTTAAGTACATCTTATAATTTGCTCAGTGGGGTGGAATCAGGACTTAGGACAAATGCATTTAAAATTTCTATGTAAAATATGTTTACTTTTCCACACAGAAAAGCTACTTGTTTCCTTTCCATTTTATGTCAAGTGTAAATCTTCCAAGGATATGATATTATTTTATCTGATTCTTTTTTGCAATCCAATTTGCTTCATTACACAGTTAGAAACATGATTCTGATATTCAGAGTAGCAAAAGAGTTCCCATTCCTGGCTACCACTACTAAATTTGTAACTTGGGGAGGAAGAAAGAAACACACCAGCTCACTTCAACATGAATTAATATTTCTTGCCATAGCTATTGGGAATAACAAACTCTTCTTTTTACAGGAGTATCACAACAATTATTCCGTTAATTTTTTTTATCCTGATGGAAAAGTAGCACCTGTGAGTAATCTGATAGTCACTGTTAACCAGTAATGATGCTTTAAAGTTTGGACTCTCCATTTTTCTTTCTGACATACATACTACCACACTACTCCCTCTATTCACACTACTTTTTACTAAACAAAGTTTTTTAACAATAATTTTTTTTTTCCTGTTTTCTATTTTACACAGTTCCTAACCTTTGTTTCTTTATTACTTTTATCATTTTCCCGTTTAGAAAAAAAATGCAGCTCGCTTCCAGGTCTCATTTAATTTTACATAAACACTCTCTTTGAGGTTGAAGCAAACTTGACTGATTTTCAACGTGAAAATAAAATATAAAAACTGTTTTCAGAGTTATTTGTAAACAGGACTAGCATCAGAATCCTCCGAATCATCAGCCTCATCTATTTTGGAAAAATCAGATTCATCAAATGAATCTTCAGCCAACAACAACCATGCGAGAACGATGTTAGCATCACACGTAGGAATGCTACGTTTTCTAGGATGTGACATTTTAAGCGATCCAGCATTACTGTATTATGTAAATGAAAATACCACTACTAAAAGCAGAATATGTAAATAGAA
Organism: Piliocolobus tephrosceles; assembly: GCF_002776525.5. NCBI lineage: Eukaryota > Metazoa > Chordata > Mammalia > Primates > Cercopithecidae > Piliocolobus > Piliocolobus tephrosceles. Next base: position 102,566,592 of record NC_045437.1, on the reverse strand, counting down.
TGGTATCTTTTGTTTCTAAAGTTAATATACTAGAGCGATGCAAAAATAATAATAGAAGCGAGCTATTTCTTAGCAAAGTTATCTCTGGGTAAACACCACAGCGGCAAGTGCTGCCACTAAGTATTCTCAGGGCAATTGGAAAGACGATCATTTAAACAAAAAGTACTGTGTGCCATGCAGTGTCGAATGTTTGGGAAACAAAGATAAATAAGGAGATGAATAAGAAAGTAAATAAGAAACAAAATTCATCCATAAACTATCCCATTTCCACAATTTCTTTCCTTACTGAATTTTGACTGCACCATCTCCTTAAAAAAAAAAAGAAAACTAGAAAAGAAATATCTACTCTGAAACCAGATTTTTGAATTTTGTCAAACTCTTGCTTTTGACTGGTTCAAATCATTTTCAGCATGACTATCCAGAGGCCCTGCTTCTGACTCTACTGTAGTCTCCTGAGACTTTACACTTCACGATTCCCATGTTAGAACAAAAAATGAGTGTATTTTCTCACTTTGTCTATTTTATGCCTCATTGCTCCTGGCTTTTGTCCCCCAGAAATTCACTTTCCACCTTTTTAAAAAGTATTATTATTATTCTTCCCCAGGTCAGGAGACACCTCCTCCTGGCATCTTTATTGAATTCCAGATGGAGACAGGGTTTTTTTTCCCCTGTGCTCTCCTGGCACTTCTTTATATATGTCTCTATCCATTAATGACTATATAGACATTGCTCATTGATATTTCTGCCTATCACTCTATACTGAAGCTACTTGAGGACTGGGATCAGTCCTTCATCAGCAGAATTTTTGTGCCCCCATCCTTTAGCTCAGGAGCTGGCAAATTATCACAACTACTAAGCTGTGCTATTGTAGCATCAAAACAGCCACTGGCAATACGTACACCAATGACCATGGTTATGTTCCAATAAAACTTTATTTACTGTGATAGGCATCAGGCCAGATTTGGTTTGCTGGGCATAGACTGCTGACCCCTACTCTAGCATGTTGTTAATTACATAGGGTCAAATAAATGTTGTGGAGTGCATTAAGGAATGACTGAATCTTCCACTTGTTTTTGTGCTTAAATTCCAAGTGGATAAAATGCTTAGTACTTATTCCTTCTAGAATAGGCCTGTTACATAACTTCCTTCTCCACTAGACATTGGTGTCTCATCCTGGATTGCCAGAGAAGTATTTGGAGCACCTTCCTTTGTTAACAAGTTTCTTAGTATCTGCTGCCTGTGTAACAGCATTCTTTTCCATATATCCTGCTTTTTTGTTGACTTTCTGACCATTTGTCATAAAGTCCCATTATCTCTCTGTTGGTAACATCCTGCATTGCCTATGATTTAGCAATAAGGACTCCATATCTTCTGTGTGCCTGGCATTGTGAAGCAGAATTGAATCAGACATAGTCTCTTCCTCATGCCCCAAAGGTCATGTGTGTCAAATAGAATTACAATCAGTTGTGAGGAATGAAAAAACATATTCCATTCACTTAAACAATCATGGAGTTTGTTTTTCTCAAACATCAATAACAGTCTGGAACTGTGCCAGGTTACTGACATTTTTAAGGAGCCTAGTTCTTCCAATATTCTGTTTTACGCTCTTGAGGCAAGGCCTTTGTCCTCATGTTCACAAGAGAGATGCTGAAAATCGAAGCATCATATCCACATTCCAGAAAGGGAGAAAGAGGCTAGAATACCTATTCATTGCTACACAAGCCTCATGTGTGAAATTTGCATCACATAACCATTCCTAATCGAAAGGCAGATTGGGAAAGAGTGGTAGCATCCTTTCAACTTCTATGTTGAAAGACATCAGGAACAAAGGTTTAAATGGATATTGAGTGAATTTACCTGCAGTATGTGTCACATCATGCAGCCTCTAAATATTGTTTTGCGAGACTGAATGTTTTATTAGACTTGCAAATTCTTCTATAATCTCCAGCTTTGACTAAACAATTTTCAGAATTTTCTTAAACATCATAAAATTGAACGTAAATTCAAACTATTTCATGTGCAAATGATCATTTTGTGTTTCTAGCTCTCCCTTTCTTTAACATCTTCACTGTAAAATCTCTTGACATTCAAACAAATTTCTCCTACTTGATCTAAATATTAGTACATTTTGTGATAAAACTCTACATGGAGGAAAGTATATGTTATAATATTTGATATTTGAAGAGCAATTTATATTTTCAGAGTACTTTAAAATCACATATCCATTAATCTTATTTGAATATTATATTGACCCACTTTTCCTTTCATTATGGATAAAAGGCTTTTAGTAGAGAACTGCAGTAATTGAATGTTATAGTTAAGGAGATGAAACATTTCACATTCACTTTTCTATAATAAAATCTATTGAAAAATAACATGGTTGGGATAAAGTAGAAGAAGCTAAAGGGCAAAGGGAAATTTTATTTTCTTTTAGGGCTAGAACACCATCCTTTCTATGATCTGCACAGATATTTTAAAATTTCTGTCTTAGAGATTTTATTTTTAGCTCTATACAGATGTATAAGAATTTAATGTTTAGAAAGGACTCATCAGATGGGGAATGATAAATAAATGCTAAGCAATATCCCTTCACTTTCAAGAAAGTTATCAAAGATGCTTGCAATTTATTATTAAAAATCTCAATGATAATTTTAATAAATACATTTAACTAGTAAAGTTAAAGTTATAGTTAAGAGCAAGTTTTCAATTTTTTTGTAATAACAAATATAACGTTATGCATTGTTTAGTCTGTGTAAACTCAAAAACCTACAAATAACATATGAATATATATTATGGACACTATCCAAAGGTTCCCTTCTTCCCTGGTAAGATTTTTTAAATTCCCTCCTTTTTTGAATCTCTCCTTCTTTGTTCTATACAGTTTTTTTTTTTTTTTTTAATTATTATTATAGAGTCAGCCTGTGACCTTGAATCAACATCTTGTCTAAATGAAAAATAATCTCTGAAAATGAGGTCTCTGATTGTTCCTTTAGATTGTTGCAATCAACTTTGGTATTAATAAAACAAGCTTCTCAGTAAGATTTAGTGGACTTGAAATTAATCTCCATCATTACTTGATCTCTTTTTAAATTTTGAAATAATTTTACACTTACAGAAAAGTTTCACAAATACACTTCACTAGCTTCCCCTTATATTGGTATGCTGCAAAAGTATAGTATAGAGGCATAACTCATTTGATAGCACTCCACAGATAATGCATTTCTTTTTTACAAATTGAATGCTTATGGCAACCCTATGTCAAGCAAGTCTATCAGTGTCATTTTTCTAACAGCATGTGCTCACTTCATGTCTGGGTCATATTTTGTTAATACTCACAATATTTCAAACTTTATTATTATAACTGTTATGGTGATCTATGATTAGTGATCTCTGATGGTACTCTAGTAATTGTTTAGAGGTGCCATGAACCGCGACCATATAAGATGAATAACTTCATAGATAAATGTGTTCTGACTGCTCTAATGGCTAGCCATTGCGCCATCTCTCTCCCTGTAATCTGGCCACCATATTTCTGGAGACACAACAGTACTGAAATTAGGCCAATTAAAGATTATCCAACAGCCTCTAAGTGTTCAAGTGAAAACAGAGCCACACGTGTCTCACTTTAAATCAAAAGTTAGAAATGATAAAGTTTAGTGAAGAAGGCATGTCAGAAAATGAGATAGGCCAAAAGCTAGGTTTCTTATGCCAGTTAGCCATGTGTGAATGCAAAGAAAAAGTTATTGAAGTATATTAAAAATGCTACTCCAGTGAACACGTGAATGACAAGAAAGTGAAATAGTATTATTGCTCATATGGAAAAAGTCTGAGTGGTCTAAACAGAAGATCAAGCTGATGTGGGGCAGGCAAGCCCCAGAGTGGGCCTTAGGCTGTTAGTGTTCTTGGTTTTGCCCAGTAAAGAAATTAAGGACAAGCTGGAGTAGAAGAATCAGCTTTATTAAAGCAGTAGTGTTACATTTCCTATGGTTATAGCTCTGTGACTGCTCCTGCAGAACAATGCTAACCCACAGGCACAGAGTAGCAGCTCAGGGCAGTTTTGCAGTGACATTTATAGCCACTTTTAACAATATGTAGATTAAGGGACAGTTTATGCAGCAATCTCCATGGAAGGGGTAGTAACTTTTGGATCATCATGTTATCGCCATGGAAAGGGGCAGTAACTATGAGTGTTGCCATGGCAATGGTAACCTGACAAGGTACACTTGTGGATGTGACTTATAGAAAACTGCTTCTGCCCCAGACCTGTTTTAGCTAGTCTTCAGTTTGGTCCAGTATCTGAGCCCTACCTCTGGAGTTGAGTCCCACCTCCCATATAATTCCACTCTTAGAGATTAGGTATTCCTCCTCAAACTTAAGGGTCTATTAAAGGGTGGAGGTCTGTCTTCTGTAACTGCTTTCTGCTGAGCTTATGGGCATAGGCCCTGCCTAGCACTGGAGAAGTAAAAATCTCTGGATACCTGATATAAAGAGCTCAGAAGCAGGATACATTTATTCTCCAGGTCAGTAGATGGGATGGGTTGGAAGACTTGTACCAGCATTGTCTTTACCTGGAACTGTTGTAGCCTAAAAGACACAAATTTTACTAAGAGGTTTAACAAGCAAGGGGCCCAAATTTAGTAACAACAAAATAGCTATCAAAGGTCCTAGGAGAGGAAAAAAACTAGGTGAGACATGTGAAGACTTTTTTTTATAGTTGACCAGATATAGGTGTGGTTAGTGCCATGGTTATATCTATGCAATCAGGTAGCTTACTTGCAAATCCTTTGATTGTTAATCTTAACTTGTCCAAAGTTGTTAATATATGTCCAGCATATTTTATTAATCACTGCACAGACTCCCCTTTATTCAGTGATCTAGTTTGGCTGTGTCCCCACCCAAATCTCATCTTGACTTTCCACATATTGTAGGAGGGACCTGGTGGGTGCTAATTGGATCATGAGGCAACTCTTTCCCATGCTGTATTTGTGATAGTGAGTAAGTCTCATGAGACCTGATGGTTTTATAAAAAGGAGAGCTTACCTGCATAAGCTCTCTTCTCTTGTCTGATGTCATATCAGATGTATCTTTCAACTTCCGCCATGATTGTGCAGCCTCCCCATCCATGTGGAACTGCAAGTCCATTGAACTTCTTTCTTATGTAAATTGCCCATTCTCAGGTATGTCTTAATTAGTAGCATGAAAATGAACTAATGCAATAAATTCATACCAGTAGAGTGGGGCACTGCTGAAAATATACCCGCAAATATGAAAGCAACTTTGGAACTGGGTAATAGGCAGAAGTTGTAACAGTTTGGAGGCTCAGAGGAGGACAGGAAACTGTGGAAAATGTTGGAGCACCCTAGAGACTTATTGAATCACTTTGATCAAAATGCTGGTAATGATATGGACAATGAAATCCAGGCTGGGGTGGTCTCAGATGGAGATGAGAAATTTGTTGGGACCTGGAGCAAAGGTAACTCTTGCTATGCTTTAGCAAAGAGACTGGTAGCATTCTGTTCCTGCCCTAGAGATTTGTGGAACTTTGAATTTGAGAGAGACGATTTGGGGTCTCAGGCAGAAGATATTTCTAAGCAGGAAATATCATTTAAAAGATGACTTTGGTGCTGTTAAAGGCATTCTGTTTTATAAAAGAAGCAGAGCTTAAAAGTTCAGAAAAGTTGTAGCCTGACAATGTGATAGAAAAGAAAATCCCATTTTCTGAGGAGAAATTTAAGCTGGCTGCAGAAATTTGCATAAGCAATGAGAAGTTGAATGTTAATCCCCAAGACAATGGGGAAAATATCTGCAGGGCATGTCAGAGGTCTCCCTGGCAGGCCCTCCCATCACAGACCCAGAGGCCTAGGAGGAAAATATGGTTTAATGGGCCAGGTCGTGGGTCCCCATGCTGTGTGCAGCCTAGGGACTTGGTGTTCTGTGTCCCAGCTGCTCCAGCTATGGCTGAAAGAGGCCAATATAGAGCTTGGTCCATGGCTTCAGAAGGTGGAAGTTCCAAGCCTTGATAGCTTCTACATGGTGTTGAGCCTGTGGATACACAGAAGTTTGGGATACAATTGAAGTTTGGGAACTTCCACCTAGATTTCAGAAGATGTATGAAAATGCCTGGATGCCCAGGCAGAAGTTTGCTGTATGGGTGGGGCCCTCATGAAGAACCTCTGGTAGGGCAGTGTGGAAGGGAAATATGGGGTCAGAGCCCCACACACAGTCTCTACTGCCCACCTCCTGGGGGAGCTGTGAGAAGAGGGCCATCATCCTCCAGACTCTAGAATGGTAGATTCATCAACAGCTTGTACCTGGAAAAGCCACAGACACTCAATGCCAGCCCATGAAAGTAGCCAGGAGGAAGGCTATACCCTGAAAAGCCACAGGTGGGAGTTGCCCGAGACCATGGGAACCCACCTCTTGCATCAGTGTGACTTGGATGTGAGATATGGAGTGAAAGGAGATCATTTTGGAGCTTCAAGATTTTACTGCCCTGCTGGATTTTCGACTGACATGGGGTCTGTTGTCCCTTTGTTTTGGCCATTGTCTCCCATTTGGAATAGCTGTGTTTACCCAATGCCTGTACCACCATTGTATCTAGGAAGTAATTAACTTGCTTTTGATTTTGTAGGCCCATTGCCTTGTCTCAGATGAGACTTCGGACTGTGTACTTTTGAGTTAATGCCAAAATGAGGTTAAGATTTGTGGGGATTGTTGGGAAAGCATGATTTATTTTGAAATGTGAGGACATAAAATTTAGGAGACGTCAGGGGTGAAATGATATGGTTTGGCTGTATCTCCACCCAAATCTCATCTTTGAATTGCCATGTGTTATGGAAGGGACCCAGGGGGAGGTAATTGAATCATGGGGGCAGGACTTTCCAGTGCTGTTCTCATGATAGTAAGTAAGTCTAATGAAATCTGATGGTTTTATAAGGAGAAGTTTCTCTGCCTGCTGCCATACATGTAAAACATGACTTGCTCCTCCTTGCCTTCCACAATGATTGTGAGGCTTCCCCAGCCAGGTGGAACTGAAAATCCACTGAACCGCTTTCTTTTGTAAATTGACCAGTCTCAGGTATGTCTTTATCAGGAGTGTGAAATGGACTAATACACTTGCTGTTGTCTCCATATATCATGAGGATCTCTATAGGTGATTTCAGTTAGCCCAAGTTTATCAAATGCCTAGTGTCCTTTCCCTTTCAGTTTCCCACTTTCTATAGATATCAAGGTGTTATAAAATATAAAAGCAGGTTACAAGTTTCAAGTGGGCAGTTGGATGTTGAGGCTAAATTCTAAAGAAAGTAAGGGTTGGGCAGAAAGGGAGGAAACAGCATTGCCCAAAGGGAGACCTCAGAAGCCCTAACTTGGTATGAAGCATACCTAGTGGCGGAGACACTGAAAAAGATATTCAGGTGAGTACTTGTCTACTGCTTCAGGTGGCTGTTCATCAGGCCAAGAGCCTGGAAACTTCCAGTCTTTAACCAAGCAGGTCTTGAGCCAGGCAGTTATAAGGGAGCTCACAAAAAGGAACTAGGAAAATACTTCTAATAGGGTAGAAGAAGGCAAGACCAATATTCCCCTAGTTGAAGGGGTATAACCCAAATCCAAGAGGAAATGTCAACACCAAATACTGCAGAGCATCTGGGGGGCTGCCAAAATACCAATGCTGAAAATTCAGAACGCCTGAGTTTCAGCCAATGAGGATCTCCTCGTCAATGCAGAAAACCCTGGAGTACCCAGGGAGTGGCTAACAGTGAACCAAAGACCAAGTAGGGGTCACAGAATGACGTTACTCTGGCATTCCAGAGTCAACACAATGTGGTACCTCTCACAACCAATGGTCTTGCCTCAAAAAATTGCTCACACACAACAAAAAGTTAAAAGCAAACATAAGAATGCACACATTTTAGGACTGAAAATAATATGACATCAGAAGGTGAAGGAGTGACAAAGATGTGCTTTGGGGCAAACAATGAAACTGATCATCGAGCCAAAGACTTTTACTTCCTAATTCTCCCTGTACTATAAGGTATGGGCAGAAGGGGCTCTCACCCAATTACCAGAACAGGCATAATGCTGACTGATCTTCCACATGGGACCCAAGTGAATATCTCCCCCCAGAATCCCTCAGCTCAAGTGGGCTTGGCTGCCATGGTAGGAGGGGCCTGGGTGGGGCTGGTAACCCACCAGGCTGCTGGTCAGAGTGGTGGATATCAGGCTTACCTGTCTTATCAGCTCCACTGCCTGCTAGGGAAAATGATGGCTCTTAAAAGAACCTTAGGTTAGTGTTACAGCTTAATGCTACAGCTTTGCTTGGCTTCCTCTCCAATCGTCCTCCTGCTTACTGCTGTTGCGTGGATTGCAGTCCTGTTGACTGATATTCCATCAATCCTCATCCCACTGACTGCCATCATGCCAATCAGTGTCCAGCTGATCCCCAGGTGCCACTAGCCACTTGTTGACTGCTGCCTCACTGACTGCCACTCACATCTTCCCCTTTGCCGCTGACCACTCTCTGACTGCCCCTTGCTGATCGCCAGTTGCCACCTCGTCATTGCCTTGTCATCTCTCATGATGCTATCTTCTTTCTTCACCTCATGCCAGGTGAGGTGCTATAGAGACGTACCGGAAACTCGATAATTTTAATAAGCTCATGGTTCTGTGGGCTCTTCAGGCTTCTGCTTCTAGGGAGGCCTCAGGAAACTTGCAATCATGGCAGAAGGAGAAGGGGAAGCAGGCACAGTCATCACATGGCTGAGAGGAGAGACAGAGTAAAGGGAGAGGAGCTACACACTTTCAAACAACCAGATACTGTGAGAACTCTCTCACTATCATGAAACCAGCAAGGAGGAAATCCACCCCCATGATCAAAGCATCTCCCACAAGGCCCCTCCCCCAACATTAGAGATTACAATTCAACATGAGATTTGGGTGGGGACACAGAGCCAAACCATGTCAGGTGCCAAGCTGATGCAGGGCAGGGGAACTCCAAGGTGGGGGTTAGCCCCTGAAAGAAATCCAAGGGCAAGCCAGTGGTATTAATAGAAAAAAATCAACTTTATTAAAGCAGCAGTGTTACAGCTCTGGTGGTGTTACAGCTCTGTGAGTAGGGTTACCTGGAGGCAGATAGTAGTTACCTGCAGAGCAGGGTTACCCTGTAGGCAGATAGTAGCAACTCAGGACAATTTTGCAGTCACACTAATACCCACTTTTAATAACACACAGATTTAGGGGTGGTTTATGCAGAAATTTCTAGGGAAGGGCCAGAAACTTTTGGACCATTAAGTTATTTGCCATGGAAAGGGGCAATAACTCCTGGGTGTTGCCATGACAATGGTAAACTGACATGGCACACTTGTGGGCATATCTTATGGAAAATTTCTTCTGCCTCGACCTGTTTTAGCTGCTCCTCAATTTGGTCTGGTGTTGAGTCCCGCCTTCTACCTCAACCTCTGGAGTTGAGTTCCGCCTTCTACCTCAAAACCAGCCACAGCACTCCCTTAAGCCAAAGCCTAATCTAAAGCAAAGTCCTAACTCTCTTCAGTTTTATACAGGCTGACAGAGGAAAGGGAGCTGCAGAAGAAAATTTTGAAGCTAGCAGAGTTGGTTCATGAGATTTAATAAAAGAAACCGTCTCTGTAACACAAAAGTACAAAGTGAAGCAGCAAGTGCTGATGTAGAAGCTGCAGCAAGTTGGCTAGAATATCTAGCTAAGGTCATTGAGGAAGGTTGGCCACAGGAAACAACAGACTTTTAATGTAGATGAAACAGCCTTATATTGGAAAAAGATGTCATTAAGAACTTTCATAGCTAGAGAGGAAAGACAATGCCTGGCTCAAAGATTGAAAGGACAGGCTGACTCTTTTATTAGGGTCTAATAGAACTTGCGAGTATAAGTTGAAGCCAATGCACATTGACCATTTCAAAAATCTCAGGACCCTTAAAATTATACTAAATCTACTCTGCCTCTGTTCTATGAATATGATAACAAAACCTGGAGGACAGCACATCTGTTTACAGCATGTTTTGCTGACTATTTTAAGTCCATTGTTGAGAACTACTGCTCAGAAGTAAAGATTCCTTTCAAAACATTACTGCTCATTGACAGTGTCCCTGGTCACCCAAGACTTCTAATGGCAATGTACAAGGAGATTAATGTTGATTTCATGTCTGCTAACACAACATTTTTTCTGCAGCTCATGGATCAAGAAGTAATTTAGACTTTTAGATCTTATTTAAAAAATATATTCTGTAAGGTCACAGGTGCCATAATAGTTGTTTCTGTGATATATTGGGCAAAGTTAATTGAAAATCTTCTGGGAAGGATTCATCATTCTAAATTCTGTTAAGAACATTGAAGATTTATGGGAGGAAGTTGAAATAACATTAGCTAAAGTTTGGAAGAAGATTTTAACCCTCTTGGATGACTTTGAGGGTTCAAGACTTCAGGTTAGGAATAACTGCAGCTGTGGTGGAAATAGCAAAAGAACTAAAATTTGTGGGACCTGAATATGTGTCTGAGTTTCTGCAGTCTTATAATGAAGTATTAATGGATAAGGAGTTGCTTCCTGTGGGTGAGCAAAGTGGTTTCTTGAGATGGAATCTACTCCTCATGAAGATCATTGAAATAACAACAGGCTGGGCACAGTGGCTTGCACCTGTAATCCCAGAACTTTGGAAGGCTGAGGCAAGCGGATCACGAGGTCAGGAGATCAAGACCATCCTGGCTAACACAGTGAAACCCTGTCTCTACTAAAAATACAAAAAAATTAGCCAGGCATGGTGGCGGGCGCCTATACTCCCCAATACTCGGGAGACTGAACCAGGAGAATGGCGTGAACTCGGGAGGCGGAGCTTGCAGTAAGCCAAGATCAGGCCACTGCACTCTGGCCTGGGCGACAGAGTGAAACTCCTTCTAAAAAAATAATAAAAATAAAAAGGAAAAAAATTAGAATATCCTATAAACTTAGTCGATAAAGCAGTACCAGGGTTTGAGAGGATTTACTCCAGTTTTGAAAGAAGTTCTACTGTGAGTAAAATGTTATCAATCACATGCTACAGAGAAATCTTTTGTGAAAGGAAGACTAAATTGATTTGGCAAAGTTCTTTGTTGGCTGATTTTTTAAAAATTTGCCACAGTCATCTCAACCCTCAATAACCACACTCTGATCAATCAGCAGCTATCAATGTTAAGGCAAGACCCTCTACCAGCAGAGAGATAAAACCTGACTGAGTGCTCACATGATTTTTGGCAATTTTTCGCAGTAAAACTTTTTTAAATTACAGTACAAACTTTTTTTTTTTTTTTAATATAATGCTTTGTGCACTTAATAGACTACATTGTAGTGTAAACATAAATTTATATGCACCGGGTAACCAAAAAAATTTGTGGGACTTCCTTAATTGAGATATTCACTTTATTGCAGTGGTCTAGAAAGCAACCTGCAACATCTTGCAGATATGCCAGTGATTACCCAAACTAAAAAATTAACATTCATAGAATTCCATTATCTAAACTAAAGGCCTTTTTTGTTATTCCAGGATCATGCATTCCATGAGCCCACATTATATCTTTTAGTTGATTTACTTATCCTCCTCCAATCTGTGACAGTTTCTCAGTCCTTCCTGTTGTTTTGGAGACAGAGTCTCACTTCCTCACCCAGGCTGGACTGCAGTGGGGTGATCAATCACAGCTCACTCCAGCCTCCACCACTTGGGCTCAAGCCATCTTGCTTTAGCCTTCCAGATGCCACCACACCTGTCTAATTTTTTAATTTTTTGTAGAGATGGAATCTCACTATGTGCCCAGGCTGGTGTGAAACTCCTGGCCTCTCAAAGTGCTGAGATTACAGGCATGAGCTACTATGCCTGGCCCTATTTTTCTTTAATGACCTTGGCACTTTTGATGAGTAGTCATCAGTTCTTTGTAGACTATCTCTTCATTTGATTTTATGTAATATTTTCTTGTTATTAGATTAAGGTTATATATTCTTTGGCCAAGATTACTGCATACATTATATACCTTTCATAATGCGTGATATCAGCAAGTACTTGATATTAATATATCTTAGCACTGGCAATGTTAACATTGATCACTTGGTTTAGTTGGTATCTACAAGACACTCCACTGTAAAGTTACTGTATTCTTCTTTGTCATTAATAAATGTTCTAGGAGAGATACTTAAGAACATGCAAAAGCCCGACTTTATTCTTACCCATTAGCTTTAACACCCATCAGTGAGCCTTAGCTACAAGTGTGATCATAGTGTTCTAATTATATTTTCTGTTGTCTTCATTTCTTCTACATTTATTAATTGGAATTCTTTTGAAGGAAGAGCTAGTATTTTTCCTTTATTTACTTATTTAAGACTTTATTATGCATTAGTGTATATCTATTTTATTCTGTGGTTTACATTCAGCTACTGTTATTATATTGTTAGTAATGTTTTTTCAACTTTGGCTATTGGGAACCCTTTCATGTTGATTCCTGTGCTTTTTGGAATGCTCCTATACATTTTTGTGTACTTTCTTTTTGATATCACAAGATTCTCCAGGATATCATATATTTCCCTGTCCTAGCTTTGAAACCAACCAGTTCTCTAAAGATCTTGTTTATTTTTATTGTAGAATAATTTTTTTTAATGAACATTTACGTTCTGGGTGTGCCCATTGCTACTGGGATATCTTTGCGTCTAGAATTTCTCAGTGAATAGAGCTTGGAAATGCACGTATGTATACTAAACCCATGCATACATACATCTATATATTTCTTTCTAAATCTATCTTCCTGTATATGTTCTTTAAAGCCACAAATTTACATTAATACCTCGATTAAATGCAGTGTTACAAGATGTATTTTAGCTGTCCTTCTTTCCTTATTTACCACTTTTTTTCTGACAATGTGAAAACCTGACTCTCATGATAAGATACATTTACTTATTTGTTCAACTCTAGCATATTCTTAACAGAGTTTCAGAATTCTAATCTTTACCCCAGTGAGAAAAAAATTTACAAACCCTGAAACCATTTCTAATAGAATATTTTATCAGGTAAGTGCAATTAGTTTACTTTTGGTATTATGCTTTAAAATCATCACAGAGTAATCATTAAATGTGTAGGGAAATAAACTTTTTTGGTTTTTTTTTTTTTTTTTTTTTTTTTTGCTTTTTTAAAAATATTTTCTTTTTTTTAAAGGAAAAAATTTAATGTAAAGCTAATTGTATTCTTATGTGTTACACATTTTGATGTAAGTAAAATCCCTTTCCTATAGATTTTTCAGTAAAGAGAGGAAAAGAGCCTTGAGTATGTTACAACATGGTTCTTTTCCACATTCTAACTTAGCTCCTACAAAGGTAGAGTAGAAATGCCCTTGATTAATTTCAGTGAACTTTCATGCTCCCTCCATGGGAAAATCTGAACAAATGAGCATACCTTTAGACTTTCAAGCACAATGGAGTATAAATGTACAAATCATTGCCATTATTATAATTGCACTACTATGCCATATTGAATGATGTTGGTGAATTAGCATTACATTATAAGGGCTAACTTAGTGTATGAATAATCTATTACATTTTTACAGAATAAATGAAAATGGAAATAATGGGCAGCATTAAATTAAAAATGCAGTGCATGCATACATTTAAGTATTATATACCAGTATTCAGATAGATGCTGACACATTTTTATTGATTTTTGCTCCTTTTGTTCATGAAAGGTCAATTTTATATGAACTGTTTAAAAAGAAGCTTTTATTTTCCTAGGCAAGAAATAGATTAGAGAAATTTTCACATTCTGATGTCTATATAAGCATATTTATTTTAACTTCTAATAATATACTGGCTTAAAAATCTAGTTTTCAGCCATATTTCTATTTGATTAAAATAGAAGTTCCCTCACAGACAAGAGTTTATAATAAGAAAACAGATTATAGAGGGAGAAAAGCACAGCTTCGCCTACATATGTAAGATGAGATGGCAGAAATTAATGACCAAATACGTAGAAAAAATATTTTATCTGACAGCATTTTGTTCTATTGCTTTTTGTCCCAATGTGTCTTAGGCACCATTGCCAATTCTTTCTCTTAAAACTGACACAATAGAATGTAAATCACCAGTCATTAAACTCTGAGACAAAAATCTTCCTGAAACTCTCAAACACTGGAAAGAAAATGTTAATAAATTCACCCCATCAGTTAAATTTTAGTTCTAATAATGTGTGGAGAAATACATCAAGTATTACTTCTCTAAACAAAAATAAAAGTGATAAGATATAATATTAATCTAGTACATTTTAGTTATTTAAAATCCTTGAGGAAACTTAATCAGAAATGTCAATTAAAACATATTATTTTTGGCCAGGCGCGGTGGCTCAAGCCTGTAATCCCAGCACTTTGGGAGGCCGAGACGGGCGGATCACGAGGTCAGGAGATCGAGACCATCCTGGCTAACACGGTGAAACCCCGTCTCTACTAAAAAATACAAAAAACGAGCCGGGCGAGGTGGCGGGCGCCTGTAGTCCCAGCTACTCTGGAGGCTGAGGCCAGAGAATGGCGTAAACCCAGGGGGCGGAGCTTGCAGTGAGCTGAGATCTGGCCACTGCACTCCAGCCTGGGCGACAGAGCAAGACTCCCTCTCAAAAAAAAAAAAAAAAAAAAAAAAAAAAAAAAAAAAAAAAAAAAAAAATATATATATATATATATATATATATATATATATATATATTATATTTTTGAATTGAAATAATCCTAAAATATTCTTACCTAAATATCTTATGAATTCTCAAAGACAGAATGTAAAAATAATCTCAACATTAACCATCCTAATTTATTTACAATTTTGTATTAAATATCTACTCTGTAGCGGACACTTTTCTGGAGGGGAGGAGGGTTGCTGGGAAGTTTCTTCAGCTGAGTAAGGAATCCAGATACATTCCTATAAGGTAGTTTAGTAACCACAGTCTATCAAGAAGCTTGTGCATTTAGAAGGAATGTCTTTGCATTCAGGCAGGTAGTACATTGCTAATCCAGCAAAGTCCATCAAATGAGAGACTACTGGCTTAAGCAAACAATGCCAGAGGGGTTGGTAGGGCAAAACCCAGACAAACACCACCTATCCCAAAGGTACACTGAGGTCCTGGAAGTGAAGTGTCCATGACAGAGGGATGCTCAAATGACCAAAACCTTGAGGAGGATCACAGATAGGTTTAGAGGAGGACTGGTGGAAAGGAGTACAGCTGAGGATGAACACAAACATGAGACGGTAATAAGAAAAAGGAAGTTTTGCTGGTTTTAGAATCTGAGAAAAGATGAATGTTTTCAAGGAAACAATATTGATTTCAGACTTTTTATGTATTTGTTCTTTCCTGAAAAATACTTTTAAAATAATATTTGTTGCTAATGCTTATGTAGTGCTTACTCTGTACCAGACACTAAGAACTTTAGAATCACAGGCACAGCAATCCCATGGAAAATTAATAATTTTAACCCTAATTTAAGGAGGGAATGCATGGACATACATGAAAGGTTTGAGTAAATTGCAGAACCTACATGATTAGCAAGTCGTACTAGGATTCCATCTCATGGTATCTGGCTCCAATCTTTTCTCTTGTGTACGGTGATATATTATTTTTCAAATATTTGGCTTTAACTTACTGTTATTTCTACCATCAAAAGTGCAGAAAAGTTAAATTGTGCTGTTCTGGACATTAGAAAGGATTTGTTCAATAGCTATAAACTTTATTAGAAGTTTATTTTAGTTATTTAGTTTTTTATTAGTTATTTTATTAGTTATTAATTTTTAGTTATTTATTTAAGTTATTTAACTATTAGAAGAAACTATTTTCATGAGATAAAAGTGGATACATATTAATCACCATGTCTTCCTTAGTTCCCTTCTTCTTTCCTACCTTCCTCCATTCTTCATTTCTTCTTTCCTTGTTTTATTTCTTTTTTTCTCAGATAAGTTTTCCTTTTGCTTTTAGCTGTATTTGCAATAACCTGCAAAAAATATTAACATGGGAAAATAAAAATGTCTCAATGATATAGTCATTCATTAAACTTACTAAGCTGGATGTTTCCCAAAAAGGATCTATGTGTGTATGAGAAACAGATTAATAATCCAGGGTGGCTTACCAATAAACTCTTAAACCCTCAGAAAATATCTAAAAACTGCTTCAGTTAGTCTGAAATATGAAATGTGAAGTATTTGTTGAGTTCTGGTTGGAGCCCCTATTGGTGATTCTCTCCGTAACAGTGGCCATAATTCCTACTTCTGAGTCATCTGCATTTTGCTGTTCTCTGTTTGTGTGTGCACATGTGTGTGTGTGTGAAATAGCATTTAAAATAGATGGATTAAATTTCTTTCAAAGATGAATATATACAACGTGACTCTTCAAATACCAAGTCAGTGTGGAGTCTATAATCTTTGAATCATTGAGTTCCTGAGTTTTAATTAAAAGACCAAGAAAATACTTTCTTCTCAGTTCATTCATTTTTATTTGCAGCCAACCTCATGCCTAACTCTTTCTCAATATATTTTACTAATGATCCAGGCAATACCACAGAAAGAATTATGACATAATTTTCTATAAAATCTCACTCTTAAAATAAAATTTCTTCTCTTTGCCTATCGCGGACAAATATTACCAAAAATCTTTCCTACCTGATTGATTCTTCCCATCATAGGTACAGCAAAGTCATGGGTAAAAAAGACCTTCTAACAGGGCTGAGACATTTGATCCACTTCAGCTGTGCTCTGCCTCGCCTCATGATTTAAAAAATCAATGGTATATCAGCTTAGTAGTCACTGATCCATGAGGTAATTGCACCTTCTAATGTCTTCAGCACAAAGCTTCTGAAATGGACAAAGCCAATGACCAAAGGGTAAAAAACATGTTTTGTTTGTCTTGTTTTTTTCCAACTTTGTGACCAAATTGAGAAATAATCATCTTTGTTTGTATTTCTGAAGGAAAAATAATATTTGCCTTGGAGGTGTCAGCCACTATTAAAAAACTTTTATTATACTAAGATTATTATTCTTTTAAAAAACTGGCTTTATTGTCCTACATGTTATAGTTACCTGCAAAACGTGTGTGTAGGCTTCTAACCTAATTCATTAAAAAAGTACTCTGGATTTCATTACGGAGAACTGAGCACTTCATTTATTTGTTAAATATGGTGGGAAATGATCCCCACTGCTTTTGTTATGCTTCTTAGAGACATCTTAACTAACTAGATAGGAATTCTTCTTTAGGAAAGAGATGTGGGCTTAAGTAAATATTAAACAAATTGAATATTAACACACAGGGAGAAAGTAAGATTGATGATCTGACAAAACATTAATTAAAAGAAGGAACATTGCCAAGATTTTCTTGTATAATTCAATTCCACATAATTCAAAAGCAAAATTAATTTACTGTTCCTTATTTGACAACAAAGAGTGAGTTTCGTACTGATTTTTTTTTTAATGTGTGCACACATGACATGGTAAAACTCTATAATCGGAAACATGGTTGCTTAACCTCAGAGGTTTGCATTTAAATTCCAGAATTCCATAGAGACAAAACATTTCTTTGAAATGAAATGAGTTTATATTTATTTCTACAGGTTCCTAGGCATATGCAAACATCAAATACCAATTTCCGTATTAATTAAAGGAAATAACCCTAACATATTTGGCAGTTTTTACGTTGAGCACTTGCCAGTTTGCACAGCCCAACATATGCTGAATTTTTTATATAAAGTGATTTATTACAAAATTTACCAATGATGGCTGACACTATTTTTTAAAAGTTTATTTGCCCAAGTATTAACAGTTTAAAAGATTAAATATCATTATGTATTATAATGCTGAGTATACTTACTAATTTAATACTGAGAAAACTTGAAAATTATTTCACATCACTGTCATTTCAAAAATGTTATTTCCACAATAGAGATGTAGATGATTATTTTATTAACTTCCTGTCTTTATCTCTTTCAAGTATAGTTAAAAGTAATGAATCTTTTTGGGTTTCCAATGTTGACACTCAACTAAAATGTAAATAAATATGGCTTAGTAGGCTGGGCGTGGTGGCTCACGCCTATAATCCCAGCACTTTGGGAGACCGAGGCAGGTGTATCACGAGGTCAGGAGATCGAGACCATCCTGACCAACATAGTGAAACCCCATTTCTACTAAAATACAAAAAATTAGCCGAGCACGGTGGCACACGCCTGTAGTCCCAGCTACTTGGGAGACTGAGGCAGAGAAATTGCTTGAACCTGGGAGGTGAAGGTTTCAGTGAGTTGAGATTGTGCCATGGCACTCTAGCCTGGCGACAGAACAAGACTCCATCTCAAATATATATATGCTATATATATATATTTTATATATATTATATATATAAATGACTTAGTATATTGATCTGTTAAAATTTCCTATGATTCCATTTGAATTGCATAACTTAACAGAAATGTAATTTACTCATCTATAACAAAGGAACATTTTATCTCATTCATAATGTATATAGTTTTCTTACTCTTTCTTTTCACATTGAGAGTCATTTAAGCCTGACTTGTAACAGCCATATAATGGAACATTATGCAGCTCTTGGACAGTGAGGCATAGCTGCATATCCTCTTCAAGAACACGACCAAGATATATTAAGTGGAGCAGATGAAGTGCTACATAGTGTGTGTGGTAGAACAATATATGTCAGTGCTGTTGAATATGGTAGCCACTAGCCCCATGTGGCTTCTCAGCATGTGACATGTGGCTAGTTCAAATTGAGATGTGCTCTAAGTATAAAGCATACCAAATTTGATGACAATATTCAAAACATCAAGCACCTCAATGATGCCTTTTGATAATTTCTTGTGGAAAATGTAATATTTGGGATAATTGGGTTAAATAAAATACATAGTTAATTTTTTTGAATGTTATTTCCAAACAATCTTCTTTTCTGTGGAAGACTTCAGACAATAATTTTTGAAAATATTTAATTCTTCTGTATGATAAGTTTTTATTCCAAAGTCATGGCTAAATGTATAGCAATTAAGTGATGCCGAAGCGAACACTCCTCAAACTTCTAAATATCTAGAAACAGACCTTCCTGCAACAGACGTTTGAATTTTCTAAGAAACTGGTTAGCACTGATGTAGCTTAGAAGATGTAACATCATGGCAAACTTTTGAACTTTAAATTTCCCACCCTATCAATCAGAAAAACCCCAGGACCAGATGGATTCACTGTCAAATTCTGCCAGATACATAAAAAAAGGAGTTGGTACCATTCTTACTGAAACTATTTCAAAAAACTGAGGAGGAAGGAATCCTCCCAAACTCATTATATTAGGCCAGTGTCACCCTGATACCAAAACCTGGCAGAGATACAACAAATAAAAGAGAAAACTTCAAGACAATATCCTTGATGAACATAGGTGTAAAAATTCTCAATAAAATACTGGCAAACCAAATCCAGCAGCATATCAAAAAGTGAATCCACCACAATCAATTAGGCTTTATCCCTGGGATGCAACGTTGGTTCATATTACACAAATCAGTAAATGTGCTTACCATATGGAACTAAAAACAAAACCACATGATCATCTCAATAGATGCAGAAAGGGCTTTTGGTAATATTAAACATTCCTTCATGTTAAAAAAAA
Source organism: Piliocolobus tephrosceles (assembly GCF_002776525.5). Lineage (NCBI taxonomy): Eukaryota > Metazoa > Chordata > Mammalia > Primates > Cercopithecidae > Piliocolobus > Piliocolobus tephrosceles. The sequence continues at coordinate 102,546,942 of NC_045437.1, read as the reverse complement.
AAAAAATCCTCAACAAACTAGGCATTAAAGAAAACACACTTAAAAATAGTGAGTCATCTATGCCAAACCGACAGCCAAAATCATCCTGAATAAGTAGAAACTGGAAGTATTCCCCTTGAGAACCAGAAAAAAACAGGGATGCCCACTCTCACCACTCCTATTCAACATAGTACTGGAAGTTATATCCAGAGCAATTAGGCAAGAGAAGAAATAAAAGGCATGCAAATAGGAATACAGGAAGTCAAATTATCTCTGTTTGCAGATGATATCATTTTATATCTAGGAAACCCCTCAATCTCTGCCCAAAAGCTCCGAGATCTGATCAACAACTTCAGCAAAGTTTCAGAATACAAAATTAATGCATATAAATCAGTAGTATTTCTATACACCGATAATGTCTGAACTGAGAGCCAAAGCAAGAATGCGATCCAATTCACAATAGCCAAAAAAGAATAAAATACCTAGGAATACAGCTAGCCAGGGAGGTAAACAATCTCTACAATGAGAATTATAAAACATTGCTGAAAGAAATTAGATATGACATAAACAAATGGAAAAACATTCTATGCTTATGGATAAGAAGAACCAATAATTTTAAAATGACCATATTCCACAAAGCAATTTGCAGATTCTATGATATTTCTATCAAACTACTAATGACATTTTTCACAAATTAGATAAAAACAAAACTATTTTAAAATTGATATGCACCTTGAAATAGCTTGAATAACCAAGAGAATTCTAAGCAAAAATAACAAAGCTGGAGGCATCATGTTACCTGACCACAAAGTACACTACAAGGCTATAGGAACCAAAACAGCATGGTACTGGTACAAAAACAGACATATATATCAATGGAACAGAATAGAGAGCCCAGAAATAAAGCTGTACACTGATAACTACCTGCTCTTTGACAAAGTCAACAGAATCAAGTAACGAGTAAAGGATTCCCTATCTAATAAATGGTGCTAGGATAACTGACTGGCCATATGCAGAAGATAAAAGCTGGACCCCTTCCTTATACCATATACAAAAATTTACTCAATTTGGGTTGAAGACTTAAACGTAAAACCTAAATCTATAAAAACTCGGGAAGATAATTTAGGAAATACCATTCTGGACATGAGCCCTGGCAAAGATTTTATGATAAAGATACTAAAAAAAATTGCAACAAAAACAAAAATTGAGAAACGTGATCTATTTAAACTAAAGAGCTTCTGCACAGCACACAAAAAAATTCAGGAACAACAACAACAACAACAAAACCTATCAGCAGAGCAAACAGGCCATCTACAAAATGGGAGAAAATATTTGCAAACTATGCATCTGACAAAAATCCAATAGCTAGAATCTATAAGGAACTCAAAAGACTTAAAACTGAATTACCATTCAACCCAGCTATTCCATTGTTGGGTATATACCCAAAAGCGTATAAATCATTCTACCATAAAGACATATGCGTGTGTATGTTTATTACATCATTCTTTACAATAGCAAAGACATAGAATCAACCTAAATGCCCATCAATAGTAGACTGAATAAAGAAAATGTGATACATATACACATTAGAGTATTATTCAGACATAAAATGAAAGATATCATGTTCTTTGCAGCAACACCGATGGAGATAGAGGCTGCCATGCTTAGCAAACTAATGCTGAAACAGAAAATCAAATACTGCAGTTTCTCGCATATTGTGAGAGTGAAACACTGAGTACACATGGGCACAAAGAAGGGAACAACAGACACTGAGGTCTACTTGAGGATGAAGGGTAGAAGAAGGGAAAGAATTGAAAACTACCTATCACTGGAATAATAATGGAAATATGTAAGGAGCTCAAATAACTGTATAGGAAAAAAGTCTAACGATTCAACCAAAAAATGGACAAAAGATTTAAATAGATTAAAAAGAATACATACAAATAGCAAAAATGCATATAAAAAGGTGCTCAACATCAGAAATGCAAATCAAAACTGCAAAGGGGTGTCATCTTAACCCACTTATAGTGGCTTATATCCAAAAGATAGAAAATAGGCCGGGCGCGGTGACTCAGCCTGTAATCCCAGCACTTTGGGAGGCTGAGGTGGGTGGATCACGAAGTCAGGACTTTGACAACAATCTGGCCAACATGGTGAAACCCCATCTATACTAAAAATACAAACACTTATCCGGGTGTGGTTGTGTGCACCTGTAATCTCACCTACTCGGGAGGCTGAGGCAGGAGAATCACGTGAACCTGGGAGGGGAAGGTTGCAGTGAGCCGAGATCGCACCACTCCACTCCAGCTCAGGCAACAGTGCGAGACTCCATCCCCCACCGCCCCCCCCAAAAAAAAAAACAGAAAGAAAAAAAGATAGATAATAACAAATGGAGAGAAGTGGAGAAAAGAGAATCCTTGTACACTGTTGGTGGGAATGTAAATTAGTACAGCTGCTATAGAAAACAGTTTGGATGTTCCTCAAAAATCTAAAAATAGGAAATCATATGATCCAGCAATCCCACTGCTGGGCATTTACTCCAAAGAAAGAAAATCAGTATATTGAAGTGGATAAAATCAGTATATTGAATGGATAAAAAGAAATGTGGTACTTATACACAATGGAACACTATTCTAGCCATAAAAAAGAATAAAACCCTATTACTTGCAACAATATGGATGGAACTGGAAGTCATTATTTTAAGTGAAATAAACCAGGCACAGAAAGAGGAACATCACATGTTCTCACTTATTTGTGGGATCTAAAAATCAAAGCAATTGAACTCATGGAGATAAAGTATAGACGGATGGTTTCCAGAGTCTGGAAAGTGTAGTGAAGGCCTGGGATAGTTATGGGGTACAAAAAAAATACAAAGAATGAGTAAGACATACTCTTTGATTGCACAACAGGGGATTATAGTCAATAATAATTGTACATTTAAAAATAAGAGTGTAATTGAATTGTTTTAACACAAAGGATAAATGCTTGGGGGGATCAATACCCCATTCTCCATGCTGTGATTATCACACATTGCCTGCCTGTATCAAGACATGTTATATACACCATAAATATATGTGTCTATTATGTACCTACAAAAATTAAAAATGAAAAAATTGATGTGAAAAAAAAGAAAAGATAAACTACCTATGCGGTACTACGCTTACTACCTGGGTGTTCAAATAATATGTACACCAAATTCCTATGGTACACCATTTACCCATATAAGAAACCTGTGCATTGAACCTAAAATAAAAGTTAAAAAAAAAAAAAAAAAAAAATCCAGCTTGGAAATACTGCTCTTAGAAAGAGAATGTTAGAATGGAAAAGGAACTTTGAAAACTTGCTTAATTTGGCTCCACCAGAAATCAGAACTGGGGAGTAAACTCAGACTAAAATAATTACTAAATTAGGGAGTACAATCCCAGGGAAACAGAATACAAGAGAAAACAATGAAGCAGGGAAGAAGGAAGTCAATAAACAGATGTAGTACTGAGCTGCTACCTCATGGAGCTAAGTGAAAATGATTTCTAATTGGTGATATAATTAGGATTTGTGTCCCCACCCAAATCTTATCTTGACTTGTAATCCCCAGATATTGAGGGAGAGACCTGGTGGGAGGTGATTTGGTCATGGGGGTAGTTTCCCCCATGCTGTTCTTGTGATAGTGAGTGAGTTCTCATGAGATCTGATGTTTTTATAAGTGTTTGACATTTCCTCCTACACATGCACTCTTCTCTCTCCTGTCACCACATAAAGAAGGCCCTTGCTTCCCCTTTGGCTTCCACCATGATTGTAAGTTTCCTGAGGCTCCGTGACATGTGGTACTGTGAGTCAAGTAACCTCTTTTCTTTATAAATTACCGAGTCTCAGTTATTTCTTTATAGACTAATGTAGCTGGAGACTTCTTCTGAAAGGCTGTAGGATTACTGGTCCCAGGGAAGTCCATGGTGAGGTGGGGCAGAGAGTAAGAAAAAATGTATCTACCAACTTTCTTGATCTAAATAGGGAAATGTTTGCCCTGCAGGGTGTTAATTCCATACTGCTTATTTTTTTGTTTCCCACAAGCATGGCCTCCAGCCAGGTCTGAGAAGTCTCAAGCTTTGCTCTGTGTCAAAGAGAAAGTCTCAGGAAATAACTCAATAGAGGTGTGCACCCTGGCACCCAGGCAAGGTGCTATTGTGTTGTGCCTATGTGAAGTTAAGAGAAGTCATGCAGAGTTGGTCATTAACAGTGGTTAATGAACCAAAAAGTGACCAAAGCTCCAGAAGGCAAGTGAGGAAAACAACAACTAAGCGGCATATAAGAAGATATTTGTAGCAAAAGCAACTTTTTTATTCACACTAGAATAAAATTTAACATTTGGGACTGATTTATTAACCAACACTTCTGTAATTCAGAAGTGTAGCACCAGCTATACATGTAGGCACAATTTCTGAGTGAACCCCTTAAGGTCAGCTATGAACATTGTCCTTTATTTCCTTTATGGTGCTAATGTTAGTTTAAAGAAGATCGTAACCTACCTTGTAGGGCGGTTGTACACGTGACTACTAAGATAATTCTGAAGCTATTTGGCATTTTAAGATAGAAATAACATTAGATTTTATAAGATTAATATTATAGAACATTTGAAATTGAAGCAGGAAATTTTCCCTGACCTCTTCATGGGCAGGAACTGGAGTGCACAGGCCCTAGAACTAGCTGGCCACTTCAGTGCCAGCAGGGGTGGACTCCACTTGCTTGGTCCCACTGCCTTCCATCCCTTGCAAGAGGGGGAGTGTAGGTGAGTGGGGGTAGGAGCCAGGGCAAGTGCCTTTGGGCACCAGCAGGAGCAAAACTCTATGAGGCCCCACGGTAGCGTCTAGGGAGATGTCCACAACCCCTGAAACCCCAGAGTGTTACAATCAGTGTTCTTTTAGCTCTGCTGTCCACGGTCGGCTTAAGTGTTCACAGATCAATGGAGGGTCAGTGCGACAGCCTTTTGTACCCACACCCGAGTTCCTGTCTGGTGTCCAGGAGGAGTGAGGTCGCATGAACAAATTGGAGATGGTAAATGCGAGGGATTTTATTGCTGATGACAGTGGCTCTCAGCGGGAAGGGGAGCTAAAAAGGAGCAGGAAGATAATCTTCCCCTGTAGTCCAGCCATCCCTGAGGGATTTTATGGGCACAGGATAGGGTTTTATGGGCACAGAATGGGGGTGGGACAAGCCATGAGGGGTTTTGGAAAAGGCAACATTCAAGTCAGAAAGCAGGAGTGAATGTTCTCACTTTGGGTGGCAGTCCCAGGATTGAGGATAGGGCCGTCACTGGGGACCTGCCCTCTCTGCCCAGAATTTTCCTGCCTCCTGTCCCTATCAAAATTACTCTGACATTTTCAAATGAAGAAAATTAATTATGCTTTTTAAAAATATAACTTAGCTGTCTTTATTTTCTAAGAAAAAATGTAGTTTTTACTCAAAATGGTGCTTAACTGTGTAGCATTTATGCACAGTGACATCTATAGATAAGGACTAGCTGTTTCTAAAATCTAAAATCAAGTTTATTTTTGAAGATAGTTGTCATTTTTGGCAGAGCAAATGAGGGTGAATATATATTAGTAACCATGAAGAATAAGTAAATAAATACAATAAATAAATTTACTTCTTAGTTTGCATGGTGTATGTCAACTAATCATACAGTTTTCAGAAATGGCATTGTTTTATTATTTTATATATATATAATTCACATTGTTGCAATGTTTCTATTTCATTTTTACTTTCATCAGCTCTTAAGACTCTCTTTGAATTTTGTAATAATTTTATAGTTTAATTCATAAACATTTTATTTATAAAATACATATATATTTATATTATATAAATTATAAATTATATTTACATAATTTATATAAATTATATATAATAGTATAATTGTATAATCATATAATTTATATCTTATATAAATACAAATTATATTTATATGACTTGTGTATCTTATAGAAATATAAATTATAATATATAATTTTTTATTTTAGAAAAATATTTAGATTCTAATTGGACTTCCTTTCTTCTTCACTTCTTAAATATTAGAGTACAATCAAATATAAGTGAGAAAATTACATGACAACCTTCTAGTGTTTTGAATCCTCTAAATGTTCGACTTTCTCTATATAGTCACATTTACTGAGACCACATTGGTGACCTTTGCTTTTCCTTAAAAGGAATATCTGTTGACCATGTGGATTTCTGCCAAATAATTCTGAAGGAATTAAGAATCAAACACAGTACTGGAGCAAAACACTTACTAAGTATTTTTTTACTGCAAAGAAATTCCAAAAATTAGAAAATGAATTTAAATATGTCAAATATCAGCATCAATATATAATTTAGATAATTTAAAATTCTTCAAAGAGGCAGATTAGGGGAAAACAAAAATGCCAAGTTTGGGTTAGATTTTTACAAGAGAGCTCCAATAATGGCTTTCTGAACATTAACTTATATAACCAGTTCATGTATATTTATGGAGGATCTTAAAGGAAAGATAAACCATAATTGTACTCAGATGTATTTGAATAACCTGCTTATGTAAGCAAACTCTGCAAAAATAAGTTTATTTGAACTCAAGAAACAATACTAAATCTAATAATATGTCTAAATTTAATTTCAAATAATATTTTATATTATTTTAGAGTACTTAGACCCGAACCCTCTGTAAGCTCTGTGAGAATCTTTCAAAATTCAAGTCATTCACATACTCTTAAAATTTTATATCAATAAAGTAAAATAATTTATCAAAACAGAAAAAACTTTATTTACAAAATTGCTTTTGATTTTTTATAATCTAACCTCAGAAGAGACATGTTTTAATGCACTTTCCAAACCTGTCTCGTAGTGTCTTATTGACTGAAGATTACATAAAATAGACTAATGCATTGTGATGGTAATTAACAGCAAAATGGCAGCCTGTAGGTTTTATAGAATAAAAATCCTAAACTAAGCTCCCCAAAGAGTAATGATTAAAGGAAATTGTGTTATTTATTTTATTTTCCTTTACAATTTGACAAAGTTTCACTTTAAGATTTCAAATTGCCTTTGTTTGAAAAACAAAACTAAGCAAAAAATAACTTAGCAGATTCATGCTACTGTATCAGCAAATTAACAATATTTAGTTCTCAGCATATTAAAAAAAATGAATAGGAATAATTGATACAGGCAAAACGAATCACAGTATTGGTTTAATCTGACAGTATAACCAGTTAAAACTGGAGCAAGGGGAATATTTTATTCTAGGTATTATCTGACAATTGAGAAAACCATTTTTACAACTCAACCCTATTGCATTGACAGTAATAATGCAAGTCTAACGACAAATTGTCTAAATTTGAGAATGTTATTTAAAGGCCACAGGTTTTTTTTTTTTTTTCTTTCCATAAAATGAGTGTAAACAAATGAAATGCATTTCTGGATATGTTGATAGTTTAAAATTGCAAGTATTCGGTGGCTCAAGCCTGTAATCCCAGCACTTTGGGAGGCCGAGACGGGCGGATCACGAGGTCAGGAGATCGAGACCATCCTGGCTAACACGGTGAAACCCCGTCTCTACTAAAACTACAAAAAAAAAAAAAAAAAAAAATTAGCCGGGCGAGGTGGCGGGCGCCTGTAGTCCCAGCTACTCGGGAGGCTGAGGCAGGAGAATGACGTGAACCCGGGAGGCGGAGCTTGCAGTGAGCTGAGATCCGGCCACTGCACTCCAGCCTGGGCGACAGAGCAAGACTCCGTCTCAAAAAAAAATAAAATAAAATAAAATAAAATAAAATAAAATTGCAAGTATTAAAAATAGATTAAGCAATCTGAATTATAACTCATTTTATAAAGCTTATAGTGCTTTAGAGAAAAAAAAATGTACCTGTATTCACAGCTAACATGAGATTTGCAATACAAAATAAGTTAACAAGGAAACGGATGACATAAGCCCTAGGGTAATGCTACGTGGTAGAACAAAAGAATACCACGTAATAATTCCAGAGAAGACTGCATCTACACAGAACATACATTTAAAAGAAAACAGTAACATCCAGAAATGTTGCCACGTCACACAAAAATTTATCATCAGATTTAGCACATTTCATGCATCAGAACAATATATGAAAAACAAAGATATTTATCATTTAAGTGACTTAACTGCTCCTCAATTTGAATAAAAATAACTTGAGTTTACTTGAGAATTTCCTACTACTTTATAATTTCTAACACCTAAATTATAACCATTAGGCATTTTTTCTCCAACTCCACCACAATCACATGCCTCATTAGTTGAGAAATGAATCCTATCAAATCAGTATTACAGTCAATGTCATTAAATCCTTTGCTAGGAATGTGACTTTTTGAATTTGTTTTCAAAACACGATACCCTTCTTGAATATGTGCTTAAATTTATCTTTGCACTGTTATTATAAACTGTTTTGCACTTCACATATTGTGAGGAGTGTGTTTGTCTGATTAAATATTTTCTTTCAGCACTGAATGATCAGTACTAGACTAGTAAATGATGCATAAAAGCAAAAATGAGTGTAAATACCCTATAATATATTCTGGCCACTTCCTTGAAAACAGAAAAAAAAATTAAAATTATTTCATCTATTTTTTTCTAGTGATTGCTCAATGGCCTTGTTTGGCAGTTTCAAAAGTAATACATCAATCTATTATGAATTTTAGGAATTGATGTTTGCATCTTAGAACTTATTTTAATCACAGATATTCCTGTTTCATGCCTATGAACAAATGTATTCTTGTAGCAACATTCCACATTATAACAGTGGTACAAAAGGATATATTAAAATCACAACATTAATTATCTCAGGTAAATAAAACATTTAATAATGTCTTGTATAGCATTTATTCTGCTGAAGTTGTATTATATGAAAGTACAAGTATTATATGAAAGTATTTGTGTTAAAGTACTGACCGCATGCAAACATAAACATTATTAAACCATGTTATCGTTAAAATTATGTTAACAATAGTTCAATCAAATTATTCATAAGCAAAATAGTCAAATTGCCTTTGTATAGGTGGTTAATTAGTACAATGAGCCAAACTGAAAGTGACAGCCAAACATTTATTTATTATCTGTGACAGTACAGGAAAGGTGCAAAAGAAAAAGTCGCTAGCTTCCCAGTGTTCCATTTTCCCACAGAACCCTGTGGGACTGTGAACAGATGACATCCAGGACAGATAGGGGCAAATGCCTCAGTCAAGGTTTTTCTACAAAGACATCTCTGCAAAGGTGGCTTAGAAGTCTCAGCCAATGCCCCTGATGAGGAAGCTTTCAACAGGAAGTGCCTGGGGTAGACACTTAGATATGCACATGAGCTTCGTTTGTCTAGAAGTGCTAGGTCCTTGACAGGAGCTCTTTCTGGAAAAGTGCAAGCACTGACTGTACTCCAAGACTGGTGAGGGAATGGTAGTTTCTTATTAGGCCTATCAAACGAAGCCTTATAATATTTCTGAACAATATTGCCCATGGTTAGGGTTGAAAGGTCACAAATGGGATTTTGACCTGGTCCTGGTTTTTTAAAAACAATTGTTTCTTGCAAATGACAAAATATAATCTGATTCATCCATTAATCCATTAAACACATTGAAAACTAACATAACAAAATTGTTTGGTAATACAAAATTGTAAGGTAATATTAAGCAATATTTTTTAATTTGTCATTCATTTTCAAATACCTGGCTTAGAAGAAACGTAATATTTGTTTGCTGTTTCTATTGTTCAGAAACTTCTCACCTTATGATTAGCAAATTCATAAAACTCACTTTCTCAGCTTTCTTTGCAATTATGTTGTAAACACATGATTAGACTTTTCTAACTTAGAGTCGTATTTGAACTGAAGTGAAAAAGAAAGTACAAGTTTTGCCTTCTGTCACTGTGAGCAGTTAGATATGCTGACAAAACTGTTTCTGAAACTAATGAAAATGTTTAATGAAATATTAAAAACATAATTTCAAGTGAATTGTTGTTTGGACCAGAAAATAAGAAAAATCTCAAAAGCCACAAATGAATTAATAGTTGAAAAGTGAAGTAAAAAAGAAAGCGAGAGAGAGGAAGAGAGATCCCAGGAGGAAAAGAGGCAGGTAAGGAGAATTGAGGAAAGGAAGGAAGAAAGAGAGAAAGAGAGAATGCAAGCATTGTCAAAGTCAAATACAGTTGAATCACTCTCTCAATAAATCCATGAAGTTACAGTTAATACAAAAAAATCTTGTCAACTCTATACTCTGTAGCCAATTTTCTCTTTTAAGATCTTACATCATCACAGTACATTTGTCACAACTAATGAAACAAAATTGGTACATGATGTTTAACTAAATTTCACAATTTGTTTTCCATTAGCTTTTACCTAGTTTTGTCTATATCTAGATCTTATCCAAGATACCACATTATTTTAAGTTGGCATGCCTACTAAAGTACCTCTCTATATTAACCATTTCTTAGACTTTTCTTGTTTGCAATGATCTTGAAACTTTTGGAGATTACTGGTCAAGTGGTGTGTAATGTCCCCGCAATTTGGGTTTGTCCACTATTTTTCTCATAGTTACACTGATGAGCTTCTTTATTGAGGCTTATGAGGGAAGTCAGGGGGCAGATAATAAAGCCAAAGGCCTATCCAGGGTGTGAGTTCCAATAAGCAAGGCTTGCATATAGCTAAGTCCTGAAAGCAATACATTCTCAATATGAGGATAAAATTGAACCACATAAAGCATCTCAGAATGAAACTGAAAAATCTGTATTGTCTTAACATAGGGACTGAGTAGAGATTAAAAAAAAAGTATCTCCTGAGATTACATGATTAAAACCTTGACCTTAAGGTTTGCTTCTCAAGTTCACAAACCTGTTGCATTAAAAAGAAAAAAAAAAGTCTCAAAGCAAATATGTTTTTAAATTGGTTCTAGTATAATTGTTTTCCAATTACGTGGCAAAAATGAATGGGAAAAACCTTTAATACCATTCTTTAACCAAGACCCATATAAAATAGTCCTAAGTGGCTGAGTTCACCTGAACAAATAAAATAAAATTAAAACAAAACACACTGGGATAAAGGCACTAGGAGCAAGAGTCAGCAGAATGAGGAGAGACAGCCAAATCATATCTATAATGATTTCTAATGTCTTAATTAATAGGCACAAAGCACAAAATATGTATGTTGAATATGGTTAAAATAAAATAAAATAAAAAAGAGGAAAGAACAAAAAACATTTTGGTTAAAAGGGAGTACTTTGTGGCAGATCAACATTCCTGCTGAGAACAATCAGAACAACTGTATAAAATCCAAACATTAATTATCTGTGTAGCAGAATCAGAAAGCTATAGAAGAAAGCAGCTAGAGAATTGAGGTTCCAGGAAAGAGGAAGACCACAGAGACAAATGCGTGCTCTCTGTTATTGTTGTTGTTGTTCCTGGGAAAATTTACTATCCATATGTTTAAAAAATAGTAGATTACTTCCTAAGAAAATATATAAAAACTAATCACTGGTAGATAAAATAAAATATGTAAAAGCAACAATAGGAAAATTTACAGTAACTATATTGATAAATATATTTATGATTCAGAAAGCCTCATTCTGTAAATAATAAAACATTCTATATCTTTGTGGTTTGTGTGTAATATCAGCAATCTCAACCTCTGAACCAAGTTAATGATTCAGAAATAGCATGTTAGGATTGACCCTGTTTCTGCTGTATGGTCACAACAGAATAGCTTTAAAAGTTTCCTAAAGCACAAACAACAAAGAAAACTTTTTGCATTAAAATTAGAACTCTATTAATTAAAAGGTGTAGAATGGGAAAAGACAAGTTATATCCTAGGAAAATATATTTACAATTTTGACACACTTGAAAAAGGAAAACTGTTTATAAGCATAGATAAATTTAACATACAGTTTTTAAAAGCCCACGTGCTGAAAATAATAAATGAACAATGATTTAACTACCTATTTCGCAAAAGAGGAAATATAATAGATGAAGAAAATTAGAGGAAAAAAGCTCAACTTCATTAATAATGGTTAATATGTTCATTAAAGCCACAATATGAAAAACATTTATATTCACCATTTAGCATAAATAAAAATCTGACAATAATAGGTGTCATTGGTTATAGAGCCACTGGATGTGCTTGTGGAAGTATGTATTAGCACACCATTTTAGAAATTAATTTTGTATTATTTAAAAAATTGAATATATATATAGCTTTTTGCCTGGTAATTCTATTACAGAATCTTGGTATAGTGTTCTACCTTTTCTCATTTCTGAGGTTGTCACCTTAATGAAAACCCAACATCAGTCTCCACCCAGTCATTCTCCATCTTTTCGTGTATCTTCTTCCTGTTTACCTAGTCTATGTTAAAATGTTATGTTTATTTAATTGCTTTCATATTTATTATATGTCTATAACACTGGTTATAAACTTATAAATTTATTCAACATCACAAACCTCAAGCTAGAAAGTATCTTGCACAAAGTATTTGAGCAATAAAATGTGTTAAAATTACTTAAATGAAAGAAGAAACTAGCTCCCCTCGTTTGTCTGAAGATGGCTTTATTATCTCATGTATTAACATGCTGAAATGTTTTGAGGATTTACTGAGATAATATATGCAATACAGTACAGTGTCTAGAATACAGCCTGTCCTCATTAGATAGGGGCTGTTTCTAAATGGAAATTTACAATGAATTTGGATGCTTTATTTCCTTATGATGGGTAGGAACAGGAAGTTAATTGGACATAGGTTTTAATTTTGTTCCCTTATCAACCTTTAAAACCAAGATGTACACATTTTGTACATATTAGGTAGAGGTGCATCTTTATAAATTTTCTTTTGTCAATAAGCATTAAAAGAAACTAGTATAAATAATAATTGTTAAAAATAAATCATGTGTCACTTTGAATTGCATTTTTGTAATGTATCTTACATTGTGTTTTCTCCTCAGTGTTCAGATTTTTAACTTGTACAACAGATCAAACACTAGATACCTATTTGGAATTAATGTAAACCATGGACCCATTGAAGACACTTCAAAAACTATTTCTAATTTACCTATAGAGTTGACCTTATAATTCATTTTTGTAAAATAATTTTGTTTCTTTCCTTTCTTGTATAAAAACATAAGGCCAAAATTGCCATATGTCTCTAATTATATTAATTATTTACTCAGCATTAAATGTTATCCTCTTAACTACTTACCTAATATAATCTGTCACATGCAATTTGCTCTTTATAATCTGCAAAAGAGAGGATAGCTAATGTACAAATAATCCCCCCAAAAAAGGAAATCTAAGAAGGATTTTTGTTTGTCTTGGTGCTGTATCTTGATGATTTATTTCTCGCTATTTTTTAATCATAAGTTGTTGGGAAAATAATAACATTTGTATAGTGGACCTTTGCTTATAACTTTTCAATATGTATTTTTTGTTGTTGTTGTCAGTAACTCTTGAAAATTTTTTTGGAAAGTCACCTCTCTGCCAAATCTTAGCCCAATTTTAGTGGAAATGAACTCACAACCAGTTCCAGAGAGTTAATGATTCAGAAATAACATGTTATGTAACAAACATGACACAGAGAAACATTTCCTGGGCACTGGGGAAAATTAGTTTGGACCATTTCCTACTGGTCTTGGTAGGCTAACATAGCAGCATGAAAGAGTTAAAGTTATCTTCCTGAAACAGCCAGAGTAGGAAGCTAACTAAAAATAAAACAAAACAAAAATGCAGTACAACCCAGAAATGTGTTCTGGTGATATCATTTGGGCTCTGAATCAAACCACATTCAGTGTAAACCTTATGTATGTATTTTGCAGTTACATAATCCAATAAATTCATGTGTTTTCTTTTCATTTTGTTTTGTTTTGTTTTAATGTGTTTATATTCCATTTTTATTCATTTAGTCTGAAAAGATTCCTAATTTATGAAGTTTTTAATTCTAAACTAGATAGCCTTTGACATAAGTATAAAAACTGAAAAAAATATGTAGATGGCAGGAAGAAGTTACTGTTAAGTATACTATTGCCAGTATTTTATAGGCATGATATTCGTGTGATAGTGGATGATTGTACATTCACTTGCAAGAATAATTATGTGATAACCATACGCAGTAGAATTTTGGATAAAAATGTAGCAAAAGTCTTACCCAACCGAATATTTGGAGCAAAGAACTTATATATACATACATATTCCCATTGACTCATCTCTGTACCACTCTTTTTCTCTCATAATATTTACTTAATTATTTTCTGTTCATAGACTATTCTTCATGATAGACATGTTGAAATAAATTAGCAGTTGCATAGGTAGATCTTATTTTATCATCTGTTTGCCATAAAATCTGAACCAGGAGCCTAGGATGCTCTTATTCTTATTGTTCCAGTGATTAGCCGTAAAGTTGAACAGAGCACAGAGGTGTTCTATTTTTCTACAGAAGTTTATTCTTATAATATGCACTCAATAAGGCTGGAAGCCTAGAAAATGCGCATTTCAGACCTATTATAAGCAGCATAATTGACTAATAGCCCCAGCTGCTGTCCTGGATCTACCAGTGCATTTGTGTAGATGTCACACTTCCCAGCTGATTACTGATTACAGTGAGCGCACTAATGAAGGCCAATTGTGACAAGGAACCTCTCAATCAGCAGGTTTCACTCAACAAATGCCCAGCAGTCTTGCCAAAATTAGAACTGCTATTCTTACTGGACTTACCCTTCCTCACTGAAGTCTTCAGTATGCATACTTCCAGTTTTAAAATTGATCGTCCCAGGATGTTTCCATTAAGATAATTCAGCAATATTACATTCCTATATAACAAACCCAATTATCTACTTAAATTTTATTATGAATCAGTGTGTCTGAATTCCTGAAATGTCATCAGTGTGTCTGAATTCCTGAAATGTCTTTGAAAATTTTATGCCGAATTTAAGAACATCTAAGTCCTCAGCTGGATAAAAAATCTACTGCATCTACCTTTGATGCTCACACATGATACTTTTTCCCATTTTTTTTTTTTTTCTAGTCTATAGACATGAATATTTTAACACATCCCCTAAACTAACATTTATTAAGTGTCTACCTTATATGGTACTCTGCTTGATTATAGGGTTAGAAAGACTAATAAGGTATGACAATACCAGTTGATTAGTAGAGTAGAAAGTCATTTCAAATATTGGCTTATAAAAATTCAAATGCTATAGTAGAAGTCTATACATGGTAATGCTATGAAAATCTAGAAAAGGTAGTACAAACTTACTTGTAGATTTTAATAAATAATGTTAACCAAAAACAAACTAAACAAACAAAAGAAAGCTTGTGTGATAGCTTGGAGCAGTATTTTAAGTGATCATAAAATAACCATTTATTTTTTAAAAGGTTATCTGAACATAACTATCTAAGTGATCTTAAAAATAATTTGAGAGCCAGGTATCTTTTTAATTGAAGCACCACTAATTTTTCCTATTAATTGCAAGCTATTTTGGCAAGCATCAAAAAGCATCTCTATGTTTCATATATATTAGTATCTTTTTTGTCATTCAGATTAAAACAGTTTATGATGTCTGTTTTGATGTCCTTTCTGGCTCACAGGTTATTAAAATTTTTCTTTAATTTTATGTGTTAGTCTTTTTTTCTAGTTATTTTTTGTTGTTGGTATCTTAGTTAATTTTATCACTGTCAGAGGTTATAATCTGAATTGCTGACATTTTTAAGGTTGTTTAAATATTCTGACAGTTTTAAAATATATTACATGTGCACTTGAATATAATGTAAATGTTGCCACTTATAAGTGAAGTTGTTCTAAAGTTGCAAATTAGGAAAAACTTGCCAATATTATTGTTCCACTCTTTTATATTCATATTAGAGGAATGTGTGCTTATTTTGTCATCTATTGAAAGAGATATATACTTAACTTTTTTTTTGATGTGGAGTCTCACTCTGTCACCCAGGCTGGAGTGCAGTGGCACAATCTCGGCTCACTGCAACCTCTGCCTCCTGGATTCAAGCAGTTCTCCTGCCTCAGTCTCCCAAGTAGCTGGGATTACAGGGGCCTGCCACCACGCCCGACTAATTTTTGTATTTTAGTAGAGACAGGGTTCACCATGTTGGCCAGGCTGGTCTGGAACTCCTGACTTCAAGCAATCTACCCTCGTCGGCCTCCCAAAGTGCTGAGATTACAGGCATGAGCCGCCATGCCCAGGCCGAGATATACTTAACTTTCTAATCAGATTTTGAATTTGTAGATTTCTCCTTATTTCATTAATTATTTTGCATATGTTGAGTCCTCACAATTTTAGGATTATTATATTACACTCTGGATTTACCCTTGTATCATCATCAAATATTCTTTTAATACTTCTTGTCTTAAAGTTGGCTTAGTGTCTAATATTAGTGTGGCTACACTAACTTTTCTTTGCTTAGTGTTTGCATAGTAGCCCATATCATTTAAAATTGGTTTGAAAAATATAAAATATCTCAAAATAAATCTAACTTAAAAGTTATAAGGTCTCCACAATAAATTTCTTTGATTGCCGAGGGAAATTAAAGAAGACCTAAATAAATGCAAGAGTATACCATATTCATGAACTGTCAGACTCCATATTATAAAGACGAAAATTCTCCTCACTTTAATACATGAATATATAATATGTAGATTCAATATAATCCCATTCAAAACCCTAAATTTTCATTTTCTTTCGCATTGTTTGTCAGATTATAAACTTTACATAGTCATGCAGATACTCTACAATATTCAACTGAGCCTTTCAGAAAAAGAACAAAGCTGTAAGACTTACGTGACCACGTAGTAAGATATATTATAAAACAATAGTAACTACAGCAGTGTACCATTTATTTAATTTATCCAACTAAATGGAATCACATCAATATTCTATAAGTAATACCATATTAATTTGAATGGCACAAAACATTAAAGCCACTGATATAAATTTTTTTTAGAGTTTATATAATTTGTTCGTAACAAATGAGAAATGTTTTGAGTGGCATGCTTGAGTCGTGTTAAATAGTGCTCTTCAAACAGTTTTTAAAAGTGTGCATTTTACTCCATCATACATTCTTCTTAGGAAATATAATACTTATAAATTGAAATCCAAAAAGCCAGTTAGCAATCTAGTAAACATATGCTGAACAGATCTTATAAAAATGAATATTCATTAGGAATCGTAATGAGTGGTTTCATGGTTTGTCATGAAATGAACTATCAATATAATTCACCAAATTCACCAGTTAAATTGCTTAGTAGAAAAATGCTGTGAAAGCATGAAAATATGCTCCACAAAAATTTGGTAAAATTTAATAGGCATTAATATCAAAAGAAAAAACCCTCAATAATGTAAGAATATAAATAAAAATTTCTCAGCCTAGCAAAAACTATTTCTCAGAAACCTAGAGTTAATAAGGATGCACAGAATGAGGTATATATAACCTGTGACTGGAAGTATAAATTGTATATTTCTTTCTGGAAGAAAAATGTTCTGTATATGCTGACCTAGAAGAATCAATGAGAGTTATGCAAATGGCCACATCCAACTGTCTGTCAATATTATTTTTAACAGTTCTCAGTTGCTATATGTATTCCTTCATTAACCTCTTGTCATTGTTTCAAAGAATACTTAGCGATAATTAATTTTTTGCAATATATCACAATAAATATGGGTGCAGACAAAGGACAAGTCAGATATAGAACTTGCTTTCAAATAGGTTGTAAATCATTTGATCTGTATGTATGTGTTTCATAAGTACCTATTTTTGTCTACATTATCTGTATTCATACATAGTTATATCAGGTTGTTTATGATAATTTTGATACTTTTATGGGTGTGCATGTCTGTGTGCATGCATAGGCAGATAGAGAGAGAGCAAGTGGGAATAACTTAATTGAATTGACATGCAAAGGCTAAAATTAAAGTGACCCATCTAAAACCGTAAATGTAGGTGTTTATCTTAAAAAAGAATTTACTAAGTAATTAACCTTATATGTTCATTACTAAATTCATTAAGAAAATATATGAAAATATGTTACAAAACACAGTAAGTATGTAAACTTTATTGCAATAATAAATTGAAGCAGACACTGGGCTTCTGAAGTTGAATAACATAATTTAGTATTTTCTCACTATGACAATCAAGATAATATGTATGTGAAATATAATGGTACTTCCAGAATGCACAAAGTATAAAATTTCTTAGGATCGTCATATGCTTATAATTATTGTTTTATCAATCTGTCCCTTTGGGTGAATGTTTTAACTTAATTTTGACCAAATTAAATGCCAGAAATAACATATTGTATTTCATATGCTACTACCTACTAAAATCATAATGCTGATTTATTGCTGTGATCTCCTATTTAAAGCATGAACAAGAACTATTAAACTCTCCTTCCAGAAGGCAAATTTTTATTATTAACAGATGCAGTCTAACTGGGGAGTCTCACACTGCCATGAAATACGAGTCTTACTTCAAGATGCATTTATTCATTATGTGTGTGTAGGGACCAAAAGGTGGGGCAGCTCCAGGCCCAGGCTGTAGTCTTGGCTCCTGTTGTCATCAGTTCCCTAAGTGATTCTACTTCCTTTTTCCCCAGTGGCCTGCCCATTGTTGTATTTCTTCCTGAGTAAACACTGTTCTGCAGGAGCAGATGAGCACTCTCTCCTCCTCCCTACTTTGCTCTAATAAAATCTCCATTTTTCACAAACAGGAGGACATTCATTTTTCCCGCCTCATTTTTCAAATACCAAATCATGGCATTTCAAATTTTAAGTAAACAGAAAGTCCAATTTTTCATAGTGACAGCAACTGCATTGATGTATGAACCTGAAACACTAAATGACTTATTCTTGATGATATTTGAAGAAGCCTCTTATATTTTTAAATCATGTCAGAATGATTTGTTTTAGCATTGCATTATGGCTCTTGTTTATTTAAGTTCATAATAGGCTATGTTTCATTATCCAGGGTGTAGGCCCTTCTTATAAATTGGATTATATCTGCTAAAATCTCCTCATTAGAGGTTCAAAAGACAGGTAATGCCATATACTCTTTACACAAATGAATCTCTTAAGCTTGCAGGCTGCCTGATTGACTTACAGAGATCTTGGAAGCAGTAGCAATAATGACAAGCATGAAACTTCTTTTTTTTTTTTCTTTTTTCTTTAACTTTTAGAGTGAACTGCAGTACAAGTATGTCTAACCAATCTCCAAGATGGACAGAACCTGTTTGCTTGTGTGGATATCCTGAGAGAGAAAAATAGGTGTCACAGCAATTGTCTTTTCATTTTTGTTCCCATCACAGAACCGTAGGGATGTTTATTGAGAAGAAAATACTTGTAGCGGTCAACATAAAGCTGTGCCCACACCCTGTACTGCCCCATACGAGTGGACAGTGATGAATGGCAAGGGCTATGAGAAGCTAGTGCTCACTTATATCTGAGGCTCCTAATGTTTCAAAAGTGATTTTCAGTGGTTTATGGAGTGCCAAAAAAATACTTACTATTGTTCTTTCCCATGACTATAGTGGACTATAATGATATTGTTCAGTGGTTAAGAGGTTAAGTTAAAGAGTTAGAATGCAAGAATGTGAAGTCTTCCTTCAGCATCCTTTACTCTTGCAGTTGGTGGAGGGGTGTCTCTTGACCCCTAATCTCATTTTTACGCTGATGTGTAGTTGACATGGAAAAACAGCACTGGGCAAGTGTGGTGGCTCAGACCTGTAATCCCAGCACTCTGAGAGGCTGAGGCCAGCAGATTGCTTGAGCCCAGGAATTCAAGACCAGCCTGGGCAGCATGGTGAAGCCCCATCTCTATAAAAAATACAGTAAGTAAATAAACAAATAAATAAAAAACAGCACATATTCAATGTGCAGTTATTGAAAGTGTGGAATTCGTCATGTTTTGATATATTTCGACACCTATGAATCCATCACCACGGTGAGATAGTGAACATATCAATCACTCCCCAAAGTTTCCCTTTGCCTTTTTGTACTTTCTCCTCCCTGCCCCTTACTGTCTTAGGCAACCACGTGTTTGATTTATGTTACTGTAGATTAGTTTGTATTTTGGAAGCTCTAAATAAATAGAATTAGACTAAAATACAAAAAATGTTCAAAAGATACATACATACGCAGACACCTGCACACACAGTCCCCATTTATGATGGTTTGACTTACAAATTTTCAACTTATGTTGGTGCAAAACCATTGCAATTTGAAAGTAGTATACAGTATTCAATACAGTACATGAGATATTCAGTACTTTGTTATGAAATAGACTCTGTGTTAGAGGATTTTGCCCAATTGTAGGCTACTATAAGTGTTCTGAGCACATTTAAATTAAGCTAGGCTAAGCTACGATCTTCGGTAGATTAGGTGTATTAAATGCATTTTTACAATAATATTTTCAGCTTGTGATGGCTTTATTGAGATGTAATCCCACCTTAAACCAAGGAAAAGGGGAGCCCCATCTTAAGCCACGGAGAAGACCCCACTTCCCAACACTGTTTCATTGAGGATTAAGTTTCCAATACATATTTTTGAGGGACACATTCAAACTGTAGCAGGTTGTTAATATTTTTCTTATTAGTATTATGTTTAAACATTATATATTCTAGATCCACTGTTAGATGCAATAAGCAAATTTTTTTTTCCAGTTTGTGCCTTGATGTTTCATTTAACAGTGTCTACCAAATAATTTTTAATTTTAATAAATTAAAATTTACCTCATTTTATGAATTCTGGTTTTAGAATCATATCTAAGACAGCTTTGCCTAATCCAAACTTTATGTAGAATTATACTGATTTAGTTTTACATTTAGGTCTCTGATTTATTTTTGAGTAAATGTTTTTATATGGTGTCAGAATGAATAAAAGTTTATTTTTAAAATATATGGATATTCCATTTTTTGGTTTAACTTGTGGAAAAATAATAGGCATTCTCCACTAAATTACCTTTTATAACTTTGTTGAAAGTCATAAACTGACAATTGTCCATATATGCCATACATGTGCAGATTCATTTCTATATTCTCCATTCAGGTACATTGATGTAATTTGAGTATCTTTAAGACAATATAATATGTTAGAATATGTTAGAATACATTTTATAATAAGCAAAGCCTTAGAGCTGTATACGAAGTCTTAAAATCAGATGTCTTTGACTCTCTTATTTTGTTCTTTTTTGAAGTATGCTTTGAGGATTTCTAGGTCTTTTATATTTCAATATAGTTTCCACCTGGGAATTAAAAAAATTGCTGAGATTTTTGTTGAGATTGTATAGAATATATAGATTATTTATAGGAAAATCTTAAAGCAATTGAGTCTTTAGTCCCATAAATCAGTTACATAAGTCTATATACTTAGGTCTTTAGTTTCCTTCAGTGATGTTTTGTCATTTTCTCTGAACAGGTCTTATGTATCTTCTGTCAAATCTGTCCTTAAATATTTCATACTCTGTATTATAAAATCAAATTGGAACGAATTTTGAAATTTTTGTATCTGATCATTTTTACTAGCATATAAATTTTTTTCTACAATGTTGATCTTATATTCTACAACCTTGCCCAACTCACTTATTAGTTCTGGTAGACTTTCTATATATTCCATCAGATTTTTTTATGTAGATGATCATATTATCTGTGCATAAAGACAATTTCACTTTTTTTCTCCAATCTGCATCCATTTTATTTGTTTGTTTGTCTGTTGTTGTTTTTGGTACTGTCTAGAACCATGAGGACAATGTTAAATACAATTGTGAAAGTAGATTGTCATGCCTTATTCCTAATTTTAGAAAGAATGTATTCGGCATTCTATAATTAAATATAATAATATCTGTAGATTTTTTGTATATACTTTTATCAGGATGACAAAGTTAGCTCCTATTCCTAGTTTGCTGAGAATTTTTATTACAAATAAATATTGCAATATATCAATTGTTTTCTCTGTTGTGATCATCATATATTTTATTTATAGTTTTTAGTCTATTAATATTGTGAATCATGTAAATTTTTAATGTTAAACCAACCTTAATATCCTGAGATAAATGCCACTTGATTATTATAATTTACCCTTGTCATATATTGTTGGATTGGAAGTGCTAACATTTGTTTAGGATTTTTGCAACTAAGTTTATGAAGGAGAGAGGTTTATAGTTTTATTGGTTGTTTCCTATACGTTTATGTAATATTAATATCAGGATAATAGCTGCATAAAATTCTTCAACTTCCTGAAAAATCTTGAGCAGAATTGGTATTACTTTCTTCTGAAACATTTGTTAGAATTTACCAAGGAATTCATTTGAGCCTGTCGTTATTTTTGTGGAATAGTTTCTAACTACATATTTAATTTCTTTAAAATATATCATGTTACTCAGGTTATCTATGTCTTCTTGAGTGAGTTTAGGTAGTTTATTTCAATGAATTTGCCCATTTCATCTACATTGTTAAGTTTATTAGCATAAGGATTTTCATAATATTTTTAAATTTTCCTTTTATTATTTGTGTATTTATAGTGATATCAACACTCCCATTCCTGATTTTGTTACTACTTGCTCTCTCCCAGTTTTTCTTCATGAGTCTGATTAGAATAAAGGTTCACATTTTTGGGTAAGAATCAGATAGTAAATATTTTGGGCTGTGGCCCACATCAGGTCTCTGCTATACATCCTTCTTCACTTTTATTTATTTATTTTTTTTCTAAGCCCATGGAACTGAGTTGAACTTTCTTCATTTTTTGTTTTTACTTTTTTAACAACCCTTTAAAATCTATGCCTGGAGAGAGGACAAGATGGATGACTAGCCACAGACAGGAAACATCACTCCCACTGAGAGAGACCAGAATATTGAGTAAACCAATATACTTTGAACAGACCTTTGGAGAGAAAACATTAAGAGTTTATAGAGAGGTAACACAGACACCAAGGCCAGAGAGGGAGGAAGCTGGGAACTCTGTGCAGGGTTGCCAAGTGTTAGCCCCAAGAAGAGCTCCTAAAGAAGGGGTGATTGAAGGGGCAGCAGGGCAGCCCACTATTGCTGCTGGCCCCTGGGATCCCAGCTCTAAGAGAGCTCATGACCCCTGTAAATATTTGAACTAGCCAGAGGATCTTCCCAGAGAGTAGGCAGAGACAGACCTCCAGCCTGCACAGAACCAAAGGGATTTTGCACACAGGAAAGTTGCAGAAGAACACAGCCACAGGGACCTGTTCCCAAGGCTCCTCATCTTCCTTCCAGTTGTTCTAACCCCAGCTTACTGCAGGGCCAAGAGTGAGCAGGGGTGTCTTTCCTGTGGAACTGGGGCACATCTGATTTGCAGGTCCTCTGTCTGCAGCCTATCCCAAGGCTTCTGCTTCGTTCCTTTTGCAGAAGTGTGTGTACAGCATAGCCTCCACTGCCCAGCCTAGATGCCAGTAGCCCTGCCTGAGTACTTCCTAGAGGTCTACAGGCATTTCATATCTCCCAGCACAGCTGGTGCCTGACTCCAAGGGACTGGAGGATGGAGTCCCAGGGGTATAGCATGCAGCTCAGCACTGCCAAGCAGAAATCTGTGTCTGGCACTCACACAGAGGAGGAACCCGCATTCTCAGGACACTGAGAAGGGTAAGACCCATGGGCTTATGGGCTAACATGGGAGCAAGGCATGCCTTCCTCCATAGGGCCAATCTGGGAAGGCTATGGCCTGTCTGCTAGTCATGGAGTCTGCCCGAGAGAGTCCTATGCCCAGAAACAACTAATAAAGATAAAGTCGGTATGGTGGCACTTAACAAAGGAGCACCCCCAAGGCGCAGGAGCAGGCCTGGTGAGGGAGTCATCTCTACTCCTACCCCCTACTAGAGAGCACTGCTGTGAATGCACAGAAATATAAAGGAGCCCCATGGTTAAGCAGGAGCCTATCTGCTGGTCATTACTCTTTAGCACTGTCTGCTGCTTCACAGCCCAAATTACAACACCAAAAATATTCTGCCAATATACATAACCTGTAAAATTCAGGGCAAGGACTTCTAATACTATGTTGAATAGAAGTGGTGAGAGAGGGCATCCCTGTCTTGTACCAGTTTTCAAAGGGAATGATTTCAGCTTTTGCCCATTAGGTATAATGTTGACTGTGGGTTGTTATTGATGGCTCTTGTGTTTTGAGGTCTGTTCCTTCAATACCTAGTTGATTGAGAGTTTTCGACATGAAGGATGTTGAATTTTATCAAAAGCCTTTTCTGGATCTATTGAGACAATCATGTGGTTTTTGTCTTTAGTTCTGCTTAAGTGATAAGTGACATTTATTGATTTTCATATGTTGAAACAACCTTGCATCCCAGGGATGAAGTCTACTTGATTGCGGTAGATTAGCTTTTTCATGTGCTGTTGGATTGTTTGTAAAATTTTGTTGAGGATTTTAGCATCAATGTTCATCAAGGATATTGATCTGAAGTTTTCTATTTTGTGTGTGTTTCTGCTAGGTTTTGGTATGAACATAATGCTGGCCTCACATACTGAGTTGAGGAGAAGTGCCTCCTCCTTAATTTTTTGAAATAGTTCTGTAGGAATGGTACCAGCAATTCTTTGTCCATCTGGTAGAATTCAGCTGTGAATTCATCAGGTCCTGGTTTTTTTTGTTGTTGGTGGTGGTGGTAGGCTACTTATTACTGATTCAATTTTGGAGCTCATTATCGGTCTGTTTAGAGAATCAATTTCTTCCTGGATCAGTCTTGGAAGGGTGTGTGTGCTCAGAAATTTATCCATCCTTTCTAGGTTTTCTAGTTTATGTGTATAGAGGTGTTCATCATAGTTTCTGATTGTTGTTTTTATTCCTGTGGGGTCCATAGTAACACACCCTTTGTCAGTTGTAATTGTGTTTACTTGGATCTTCTCTCTTTTATTCTTAATTAGTCTAGTGGCCTCTCTATTTTGTCATTTTTTTCAAAAACCAGCTCCTGGATTCATTGATCTTTGAAATGTTGTTCTTGTATCTTGATTTCCTTCAGTTCAGCTCTGATTTTTGTTATTTCTTGTCTTCTGCTAGCTTTGGAGTTATTTGTTCTTCTTCTCTAATTGTTTCAATTGTGAAGGTAGTTTCTTAATTTCAGGTATTTCTAACTTTTTGATGTGGGCATTTAGGGCTACGAATTTCCCTCTTTACAGTGCCTTATCTGTATCCCAGAGATTCTGATGTGTTGTATCTTTGTTCTCATTATTTTCAAAGAACTCCTTGATTTCTGCCTTAATTTTATTTACCCAAAATTCATTCAGGAGAATGTTGTTTGATTTCTGTATAATTTTATGTTTTTGAGTGATTTTCATTGTGTTGACTTTTATTTCTGTTGCAGTGTATCCCAAGAGTGTGTTTGGTATGATTTTGTTTTTTTTTTTACAGTTGTTAAAGATTGTTTTATGTCAAATTATGTGGTTGATTTTGGAGAATATGTTTCATGTGGCAATGAGAAAAATGTGTATTCTGTTGTTTTTGGGTGGAGACTTCTGGAAAAGGCTATCAGATCCATTTGGTCCAATGCTGAGTTTCGGTCCTGAATATCTTTGTTAATTTTCTGCCTCGATGATCTATATAATGCTGTCAGTGAAGTGTTGAAGTCTCTCATTGTTATTCTGTGGGAGTCAGTGTCTCCTTGTAGGTCTCTAAGAACTTGTTTTATGCATCTGGGTGCTCCTGTGTCGAACACATGTATATTTAGGATAGTTAGGTCTTCTTGTCAAATTGAACACTTTACCATTATGTTATGCCCTTCTTTGTCGTTTTTTGATTTTTCTTGGTTTGAAATCTGTTTTGGCTGAAATTAGGACTGCAATCTCTGCTTTTTTCTGTTATTCATTTGCATGGAGACTTTTCTCCATCCCTTAATTTGAGACTATGAGTGTCATTATGCATGAGATGAGTTGCTTGAAGACAGAATACCATTGGGTCTTGCCTGCTTGCATTCCATGTCTTTTAAGCGGGGCATTTAACCTGCTTATATTCCAGGTTAGTATTGATATGTGTGAATTTGATCCTGTCATCGTGCTGTTAGCTGGTTATTTTGTTGGCTTGTTTGTGTGGTTGCTTTACAGTGACACTCGTTTGTGGGTTTAAGTGGTTTTGGTATTAGCTGGCAGTGGACTTT
The DNA here is from genome assembly GCF_002776525.5 of Piliocolobus tephrosceles. Taxonomy (NCBI): domain Eukaryota; kingdom Metazoa; phylum Chordata; class Mammalia; order Primates; family Cercopithecidae; genus Piliocolobus; species Piliocolobus tephrosceles. Next base: position 102,520,837 of record NC_045437.1, on the reverse strand, counting down.
CCTTTCTATATTTAGTGCTCCTTTCAAGATCTCTCGTAAGGCAGGTACAGTGGTAATTAAATTCCTCAGCATTTGCTTATCTGAAAAGGATCTTATTTTTCCTTCACTTAGGAAGCTTAGTTTAAATGGATATGAAATTATTGGTTGAATATTTTTTGAAAATGTTGAATTTAGCCCCTCCAGCCCCATCAATCTCTTCTGGCTTGTAGGTTTGCAGCTGAGAGGTCTGTTGTTAACCTGATGAGGTTCCCTCTGTAGGTGACCTGCTCTTTCTCTCTAGCTGCCTTTAACATTCTTTCTTTCATTTTGACCTTGGAAAATGTGATGATTATGTCTCTTGAGGATGATTATCTTTCGTAGAATCTTGCAGGAGTTCTCTGTGTTTCCTGGATTTGACTGTTGGCATCTCTAACAAGGTTGGGGATGTTTTTATGGACAATATCCTGAAATATATTTTCCAAATTGTTTGCTTTCTCCCCCCTTTCGTGAATGCCAGTGATTCATAGATTTGGGGTCTTTACACAATCCCATACTTCTTGAAGGTTCTTTTCATTCCTTTTCATTCTTTTCTCTTTATTTTTGTCTATCTTATTTCAGAGAACCAGTCTTCAAGGTCTGAGATTCTTTCCTCAGCTTGGTGTATTTTGCTGTTAATACTTGTGATTGCATTGTGAAGTTTGTGTATTGTGTTATTCAGCTCTGTCAGACTTGTTAGGTTCTTTTATATGGGCTGTTTTGTTCTTCAGCTCCTGTCTCACTTTATTGTGATGCTTATTTTCCTTCAACTGGGTGTTGCAATCCTCCTGAATCTCAGTGATGTTTGTTCCTTTGAATATTTTGAATTCTATTTCTGTCATTCCAGCCAGTTCAACCTGGTTAAGAACTCTTGTTGGAGAAGTGTTGTGGCTACTTGAAGGACATCTGACACTCTGGCCATTTGAGTTACCAGAGTTCTTGTATTTTGGTTCTTTCTGCTTATGGGTGTCCCTCTAACTGCATTGTAGATTGAGTACAGTCAACAGACCTCTTTTCTGGATTTTTCACTGGGCTGAGGGCTTTACAGTCGCAGCCATGTTCTCTTTCACTGCTCTGAAAGCATGGTTTCTTCTTCTCTTTGAATGCCGGCTGTACTTGAAGACTTGGCACTCCTGGCCTGCCCACTGCAATTCTGGAACCACCTCAGTGATTGTGTTCCTTCCCTAGTTTAGAGGCAGCAGAGGAAGAGATCTCAATAGTGGTTGTGGCCACGGCTCATTTCTTGACTCCTGAGGCTCTACTGCTGAGAGATGCAGGTCAGTGCAAGCCCAAGATGGAGGGTTTGTGCTGTGGGGCCAGGCCAGAGCTTCCCTGTGTAATGATGAGCTGTTGGGGATGTGTCGGACCCATGGGAGATGGACAGGCTTCCTCTCCTTGGATCAACTGCAGCTTGATGGAGGTGTGAATAAGGTACTCAGGGTCTTTGATCCTTTTTTAGTCTGAGGGTGGTAAGTGCAGTTCCACTGCAGAGGTAGTGGTAGAGAGGCTTTCCATTGCCACTGGAGGCTCTGTCCAGGGAGTTGCTGAATTGATACTGGTTTGATAATTCTGGGAGGAGGTGGTTGGAGACCCAGGCCTGAAGGACCTGCCTGGTGAGCAGATATGGGAATAGGCACCCACATAACAGTCTGGCCACTTTTCCATAGGGCTGCTACGGTATGGTTGGGGCCCACTCCAGTCCCTAGGCACCTTGGATTTTCCAGAACCTGAAGGTGTCTTCGCTGAAGGCTGCAAAACAGCAAAGATTGCAGCCTGTCTGTCCTTCTGGGAGCTTTGTCCTGGGAAGGTATGGACCTGTTGCTGACCAATGACACCTGTAGGAAGTGGCTGCAGACCCTAGTTGGGATGTCCTGCCTGGTAAGGAGGAATAGGATCGAGACCTGCTTAGAAAAAGCAGTCTGGCTACGTTGTGGTAGAGCAGCTGTGCTGTGCTGTGCTGGCAACTCACTTCACCCCGCAGCCACCTCAGATACTTCAAAGCCCCAAAGCTAGAATGGCTAAGTCACCCAAACAACAAAGGAGGTGGCCTGCCCCTCCCAATGGGAGTGCCATTCCAGGGAGAATTCAGAACTCTGTTGGCTAAAGTGCTTCAGCAGGTATGGCTGGAGGTGTCAGTTGGAAAGTCCCATCCAGTGAAAAGGAATGGAATTGGGAACCCACTTAAAACAGCAGTTTGGCCATATTTTTGTAGAGCAATCATGCTGTGCTGGGGTATTCATTCCACCCTTGGTCAGCTCAGACTCTTCAAAGCCAGAAGGGTAGAATGGCTAAGGTATCTGAACAGCAAAGATGGCGGCCTACCTCTCCTCCCAGGAGCTCCCTCTTAGTGAGGTGCAATGCTACTACTGGGAGCTGGCTGGAATTCTAAGCCAGTGTGTTTTATCTTTTGAGGTGTCATGGAAGTGGGGCCTGCAGGCTTTTGCTGCTCATCCCCCTGGATTCAGCCTCTTCCCTAAGGGTATTTACAGAACTCCAAACTCCCACTTTGCCAAAGCTACAGCTACTTTTGCTGGAAAGCCCAGGTATCTAGGACTCCAGAGTCTGTATACATGCCTGAGTGGCTGCTCTGCCAAGACTCCATGTAGTTCTGTCTGTCAGACTGAAAACTGAAGGTCCTGGTGGAGTGCATTCACAAGGAGATCTCCTGACCCAAGGGTTGCAACGATCTATGAGAGAAGCATGGTTTCCCAGGGTTGCTCATTCACTCACCACTTCCCTGGGCGGGGGAAGATGGATTCTCTGTTGTTCCCAGGTGGGCTGTTGTCCTGTTTTGCTTTTCTTCATTCTCAGTGGGGCAAGTTGTTTCCTTGACTAGTCCCAATGCACATACCTGAATGTTTCAGTTGAAGGTGTTGTATTTACTTTTCCCTTCTGTTCCTTTCTGTGAGAGCCATGCACACTACCTGCTTCTAGTTGGCCATGTTAGCCACTCCCCCAACTCTGTCCTTTAATTGGAGTGGTTTGGCCATTTATCTTGTTGTGATTATTAATCTGTGTAGCTTTGAATCTACAATATTGCTATTTGTTTTTATACTTGTACCTCTATATTTTGTTCTCTGTTTTCTTATTTAAAAAAACTGAGTATTTTTTATAAGCCTATTGTCCTCTTTTTATAGGTAAGTATTATTTTACAGGTAAATAAATATAACTATTTGTTTTGTTATTTTAGTTGTTGCTTTAGGGCATATATTGTACATCTTGAACATCACTTTTTTACCTTTAAGTGACATTATTCTACTTCATACATTGCATAGAAATCTTTAAATATTATACTTCTGGTTTTCCACTTGCTGTCTTTTAAATATTGTCCTCACACATTTTAATTATACATTTTTAAAATTTACACAATACAGTGCTATTATTTCTGTTTAAGCAATTATCTTTTAAGAAGACAAGTAATTTTTGTAAAAATATTAAATATTTACTAATATGGTTTCTATTCTGATACTCTTTGTGGCTTTGTGTGTACCCAAATTTGTATCTGCCCTTGTTTTCCTTCTGCCTGACGAGCTTCCTTTGAACTTTCTTGCAGTGTAGGTCTGCTTGTGATGAATACTTCCAGGCATATCTGAAACTAATTTGAGACAAGCACGGCTCCCAAGGTGAAAACATTAGGAGGCATTCCAACTCTGACTACTATAAGTGCAGGTTCAGCCCTGAAGTGGATGCCTCCCTAAATTTTGTGTCCTGTGGGACTTGCTTGGCTTATTCTAATCCCAGAGCTACTTTGAGGTTTTCAGGTCTGAAAATGTCTTTATTTTGCCTTCTTTAAAAAATACGTTGAACTAGTTTACTTTCCCACTAGTAGTGTAAAAGTGTTCCCTTTTCACCACATCCCTACCAATATCTATTATTATTATTATTATTATTATTATTATTATTATTATTATTATTATTTATTATTATTATTTTTATTATTGCCATTCTTGCAGGATTGACGTGGTATGACATTGCAGTTTCTGTTTGCATTTCCCTCATAATTAGTGATATTGATCATTTTTTTCATATGTTTGTTGGCCATTTGTTGGCCAATATCTTCTTTTGAGAATTGTCTGTTCATGTCCTTAGTCCACTATTTGATGGGATTATTTTTCTTTGCTAATATGTTTGAGTTATAGATGCTGGATATAAGTCCTTTGTCAGATGTATAGATTGAGAAGATTTTCTCTCATTCTGCAGGTTGTCTCTTTACTCTGTGGATTGTTTCTTTTGCCGTGTTTCTTTTGCTTTTTCACTTAATTAATTCTCATCTATTTATCTTTGTTTTTGTTGCATTTGCTTTTGGGTTCTTGGTCATGAAGTCTTTGGCTAAGCCAATGTCTAAAATAGTTTTTTCAATGTTATATTATAGAATTGTTATGGTTTCAGGTCTTATATTTAAGTCCTTGATCCATCTTGAGTTGATTTTTGTATAAGGTGAGAGATGAGGATCTGGTTTCAATCTTCTACATATGACTTGCCAATTATCCCAGCACTATTTGTTAAATAGGGTGTCCTTTCTCCACTTATGTTTTTGTTTGCTTTGTTGAAGATCAGTTGGCTATAAGCATTTGGTTTTCTTTCTGGGTTCTCTGTTCTGTTCCATTGGTCTATGTGCCTATTTTTATACCAGTACCATGCTGTTTTGATGACTATGACCTTATTGTATAGTTTCAAGTCCGGTAATGTGATGCCTCCAGATTTGTTCTTTTTGCTTAGTCTTGCTTTGGCTATGCAGACTTTTTTAGTTCCACATGAATCTTAGGATTATTTTTTCTAGTTCTGTGGAGAATGATGGTGGTATTTTGATGGGAATTGAATTGAATTTGTAAATTGCTTTGGTCAGTATGGTCATTTTTACAATATTGAGTCTACCCATCCATGAGCATGAGAGGTGTTTCCATTTGTTTGCGTCTTCTGTAACTTCTTTCAGGAGTGTTTTGTATTTTTTCTTCTTGAAGTCTTTCACCTCCTTTGTTACATATATTTCTAAGTATATCATTTTTTCACAGCTACTGTAAAGGGGGTTGAGTTCTTGATTTGATTCTTAACTTGGTTGCTGTTGGCATACGGCAGAACTACTAATTTGTGTACATTAGTTTTGTATTCTGAAATTTTTCTGAGTTCATTTATCAGTTCTAGGAGCTTTTTGGAGGAGTCTTTAGATTTTTCTTGGAATACGATCATATCATCAGCAAATAGTAACAGTCTGACTTCCTCTTTACCAATTTTGAGGCCCTTTATTTATTTCTCTTTTCTGATTGCTCTGGCTAGGACTTTCACTACTACTTTGAATAGAAATGGTGAGAGTGAGCATGCTTCTCTTGTTCCAGTTTTCAGGGGAAATTCAACCACTATGAAAAACAGTGTGGAGATTTCTTAAAGAACTAAAAGTAGAGCTACCATGTGATCCAGCAATCCCACTACTGGGCATCTACCCAGAGGAAAAGAAGTCATTATACAATAAAGATACTTGGGCAGCACAATTTGCAATTGCAAAAACATAGAACCAGCCTAAATGGCCATCAATCAACGAGGGGATAAAGAAATTGTTTATATATATATATATGTGTATATATATATATATATGAATATATATGTGTATATATTTATATATATATATATACAAATATATATATATACACACACACACACAATGGAATACTACTCAATCATAAAAGCAACAAAATAATGGCATTTTCAACAACCTGGGTGGAATTGGAAATGATTATTCTAAGTGAAATAACTCAGGAATGAAAAAACAAACACCGTATGTTCTCACTTATAAGTGGGAGCTAAGCTATGAGGATTCAAAGGCATAAGAATGGTACAATGCACTCTGGAGACTCAGGGAAAAGGGTGGGAGGGGAATGAGAGATAAAAGACTACACATTGGATACAGTGTGCACTGCTCCGGCGATGGGCCCACCCAAATCTCAGAGATCACCACTAAAGAACTTATTCATATAAGCAAACACCACCTGTTTCCCAAAAACCTGTAGAAATAAAAAATAAAAACAAAACAAAAAATACAGCAATTGTAGATTCACATGCATTTGTAAGAAATAATGCAGAGAAATCCCATGTACCGTTCACTCCAGTTTTCTCAATGGTAACATTTTGCATAGTATAATGTCAAAACTAGGAAATTAATATTGATGACATCCAGAGAAATTATTCAGTGTGCATTTACATGTACTCTGTATTTGTGTGTTATTTATGTCTCTGCAGTTTTATCTCAACTATAGATTACACTAAACCACTATATGGAATCAAGATTTGCAAAAATTTCTTCACAAGTATTCCTCATGTTACAATTCCTCTTCCTACTGCCAAATAACTTATGACAAAAGTAAATCTACTAATTTTGTCACTTCAATAATGTTATATAAATTGGATTATAAAGTGTATAACCTCTTGAGATTGCCTATTTTTCGTAAGGATATTACTCTTGAGGTTCATTCAAGTTGTTTTATGCATCAATTCTTTGTTCCTTTTCATTGCTGAGAAGGATTTCATGGTACAGATGTACCACAGTGTGTTATTTGTCCATTAAAGGACATTTAGATTGTTGCCAATTTTTCGCTATTATGAACAAAGATGCTTGAAACTTTTATGAAGATTTTGTGTGCAAAGAAGTTTTTGTTTCTCAGGATGAATGTCAAAATGCAATTGCTAAGTTGTATGAGAAGCACATAATTAGCACAGTGAGAAACTGCCATGCTCTTTTCCAGAGTGACTGTAGCATTTTCATTCCACCAGAAATATATAAGTAATCGAGTTACTCTGTATTCTCCTCAGTATTTTGTTTCATCACTATATTTTTATTTTAAGTATACTAAGAGTTAGTGACATCTCCTTTGGTATTAATTGATATTTCTCTGATACTGATGATAATATATTTTTATGTGATCATAGTCAAACATCTATTAATGTGTTTTGTCCATTGTCTAATGACAATGTTTTGTTTTGAATGTTTACTATCATGTTTTGACAATTCTTTATGTAATCAAAATAAATGGTTTTAATTGGATAGCTAATGTGCAAATATTTCCTCTGGCTCTGTGTGACTTGTCTTTTTATCTCCTTTATGGGGTCTCTCACAGAACAATTTTTAAATTTGAATAAGGCTCTAATTTACTGATTTTTCCTGTTAGAAATAATTATTATAGTATCAGATACGAGCACTCTGTAGCTAGACCTAGGCCTCAAAACATTCTTTATGTATTTTCTCTAAAGATTGTATAGGTTTACATTTTATCTCTATGATCTATTTTAGTTAATTTTTATATGAAGTTCAAGATTTGTTTTTGGCCTATGAAGGCCCAATTGTTTTAGTACTCAATGTCTAAAAGGCTATTTTTCTTCCATTGTATTACTTTTGTGTATTTGTCAAAAATAGGTTCAGCATATATGTGTCTATTAGCGGATTCTATCTTCAATTCAATTGATCTCTGTGTCCTAATTACTACAGCTATATTATAAATTTTAATATGCAGTAATGATTCCTCCCACTTCGCTCTTATCTTCAAACTACTTTTAACTGTTGTAGGCCCTGTGCTTTTCCATGCATATTTTAGAATTAATTTATTTATCTCTACAAAAATCTTGCTGAGATTTTGATTGGAACTGCATTAAATCTATAGATCAGTCTGAAGGGAAATGACATATTTATAGGTTGGTTCTTTCAATCTATGAACACAGTGTGTCTCCCCATTCAATAAGGTATTTCCAATTTTGTTCATTAGAACACTTTAATTTTCAGTATGAGGATCACTTTAATTTTCAGTATACTTGCACAGTATGTTCATATTGTGCAAGATTTATACCTAAATCTTTTTTATTTCTTTGGAGCAATTTTAAATGGCATTTTGTTTTTAACTTCATTATCCATACGCTTCCTTTTACTGTGTAATAATACAGTTTATTTTTCTGTGTTATCTTGTATCATACAACCTTGCTCTATTCATTACTTCTTTTGTGTGTGTGTGTGTGTGTGTGTGTGTGTGTGTGTGTGTGTGTATTCTTTGGGATTGTCTATGTAGATAACCATGTCATTCACAATGTCATCTTCCATTTCTATCTTGATGTATTTTATTTCTTCTTGCTTTAGTGTATAGGTTAGAAGTTTCAATACTTAGTTGAAAAATAATAAAAACAGAGGACACTTTTGCTTCTTTTCCAGTCTTAAGAGAAAGCATTCAGTCTTTAAGCATTAAGTATGTTAGCTGTAGTTTTTGTTGTATATATGTTTTTATTTAGTTAAGAAAGTTCTCTATACCTAGTGTGCTGAGATTTTTTAATAATAAATGATGTTGGATTGTATCAAATGCTTTTCTTATGTCAATCAATCATATTATTGTATGAATTGATCATTTTATTTTTCTTTGAACCACTTTATTAAGGTAAGATTGACATGTATAAAACTGTACATGTTTAATGTATACAAGTCAAAATGTTTAGAGATAAGTATATATCCATAAACCATCATCCATCATTGTTTAACCTGTTGCTATTGTAGATTGATTGCCAAATGTTGAACTAGCCTGGCACACCGGGAATAAGTTCCACTTGCCCAAGCTGTGAAATTATTTTTATACATTGATATATATGACTTACTAATAATATATTTTTAAAAGATTTTTGCATCTAAGTTCACAAGAGCTATTAGCCCACTTTTAAAAATTATCTCATATCTCTCTGTATGGCTTTCTTAATTTTGAAAAATATTGAAGTTTCTAAAGAATGCAAGGTTGATAGGCTTTTTTGCTTTTGTTCTTTTAGTACTTTGAAGATCTTACTCCACAGTCTTTTACTTACATTGTTTTCCGATTTTAAAAAATCTGCTGTCACCATCTTTGTTACCTTGTATGAAAAATTTCCTTCTCTCTGGAGACTTTTAAGACTGCATCTTTATTAGTAATTTTGAGTAATTCAATTATTATATGCCTTGGTTTACTCTGTTTCTTCTTGTGCTGGAGTTCTTTGACCTTCTTGAATCTGTAGGTATATATTTTTCAGCAAATTTGGCAAATATCAACCATTATTTCTTCAATTATTTGTTTTTCTTGCTTCTCTTTATCTCCTATCTTTTGGATACATTTTAGACATTTTAATATATTTTTAGACGACTCACTCTTCATTTTTTTAAATTCTTTTTTTCCTTCTGACTTTTATTTTCAAGAGTTTATCCAGCTATGTGTCCAAGTTCCTTGCTTCTGCCATATCGAATTGGTCATTAATTACATTCAACGTATGTTTCACCTCAGACATTGTACTATTAATTTCTAAAAGTTTAGTTTGGATTTTTTTATCTTTCTATCTCTACATAAATGTTTAAATATGTGTAGTGCAGTTATAATAACTGTTTTTACATTCTTGTTTTCTAATGCTAGTATCTGCGGCTATTCTGAATCCATTACAGTTTTTCACCTCATAATGGGGCATATTTTCCTCCTTCTTCATGTAGTTGGTAATATTTTATTGACTGTGAAGCATTATTAATTTTAATTTACTGGGCCCTGGCTATATTTTTATTTCTACAGAAATTCTTGAGCTTTCTTAAGGTAAATAATTGTTATTTGGAAAAAGTTTGATAATTTTGGGTCTCTTTTAAAGTGTGTTTAATGGAATCACCACATTTACCTGCCAAACTGATGTAAGCGGCTTCTGAGTAATCTATTATGAATTATGACTGTTGCACTCTGGCTGGAAAATAACATTAGATATAATTTTGTCTAACCCTTTTGGTGATTTTTTTCCTCAACTTTAGGTAGTTTCTTCACACATATGCACTCTACTGGGTACTCAAAGACATTTTTTTCCAGCTCTTAGAGAGTTTTTCTATATGCAGCTCTATTTTCTCTAGTTCTCTGTCCTTTAAACACTGGTTACCTTTGTCTCCTTAGATTATACTATAAGTTTTAAATCATTTTTTAGGACTTCCTTTGTGTTCTGACTTGGCTTCTCTCCTGGCATCACAGTTGGTATACAGAGCAATTAAGTAAGTAATACTTAATAGAGAGTAAGTAATACAGAGCAATTTTTGGGGTTGGGTCATTTGCTTTCATTTCTACAGACCGCTGTTCTTGCCTGATGTTTCGTCTTGAAAACTATTATTTCATATATTTTGTCTGCTTCTTTTGGTTGTTTCAGAAGCGGGGGGATGGTTGAGGGACGTAAATTCAGTCCTCGTTACTTCATTTATGGAAGAAAACTTCCTTCTTTACTTTTTAATATCTATGTGCCCTCATATAAGTCACATCACTTTCAGCATAGCAGTTTCTGTTTCGCAGCTATAAAGTACAATACAAGCAAGAATCTTATATATTAAATATGTTACCGAGAACATAAAATAGAAATATGAACTCATTCTTAATATTAGTATTTCCTTAAATCAGAAATTTCTAGAAAGTGTTAATATTTCTCTTTACACAATATTAACAAAGCATTAGTCAGGCTTGAGAATTCTTAAACATAATTACAATATGTAAGTATCTAAATTAATAATCTCAAAACGTTGGTGAGAATTAAAACAACTCTATGCTGGAAGGCAAGTAAATTTGATAAAATTATTATGGAGGTCAATAAATATTATATCAGCTTAAAATGTTTATAATTTTTGAGCCAGAAATTCTAACTTCAGAATATTTTCCTAAAGGAATAATCAGAAATTACCAGAAGGATGAATGTATAAGGATGTTAGGCACTGCTCTTTACAATACAATGTGTTTACTTTCCATTAAGTATCTGAAGTAGGAGTCTGTGTGAATAAATACTGGCCCATTAATTGGATCAATAAGATGAGCTGGATTTCAATATTCTATAGCCATTAAAGATCATATTCAGTGGCATAGAACTTCAGCTTGTTATTTGCTAAGTTCCAAAATTGTTATTGTATGCCTTAAATTGTTCCAGAAGTTGCATACTAAAATATTGAGTGTGATTATCTCTGAATGGTCTAATTATGGTTAGATTGTTTTTCTTTCACTAAATGTCATATTTTGTAATATTTCACAAATTTACATATATTATTTCTATAACCAGAAACCAAGTATATTAGACAAATGGGCAAGCAGTTTTTTCACCCATAGTTTGAAATGAATAAAAAATTGTTACTAAAAATCAAGCTCTTCAGATATGAAGCCAATAATCCACTGATGTTTGAAGACCATGCTCTGGAACAGAAAGTCCTAATGTCAAGTCTCAACCCTACCTCTTGAATCTTGTGCTTAGCTTTACTCAATCTCTGCTTGCTCATTTGTACCTTGGGATGTAATGGTTTCATTATACATTACTGGTGTGGATCCAGCTAATATAACAAACATTTGACTTAGAGAGCATTCTCAACACATAGTAGATACTATTATTGAAAGATCCAAACCATCTCCAGGATTTGGTTTGAGTCAGCATCCTTCAGACCATTTGTACCAGTAGTAGTTTCCAAAGTAAATGAATCAATTATATATGTACATGTATGTGTATCTGTATATATAAATATGTGTGTATATATGTATATGTGTACATATATAAATATATATATATATATATACACACACATACACACATATCTATTTATATGTGTGTATCTATAGTTAGAGAGAGGAGAGAGATATTGATTTATTGTAGCAAATTGGTTCATGTGATTATGGAGGATGGCAGGTCTGAAATCTGTGTGGCAGTTTTTTTAGGCTGTGTACTAAGGCAGGATTTTAAGGTACAGTATTGAGTCTGATTTTTTTCTTCTCTAAGAAACCTCAGTATTTTCTCTCAACACTAAACTGATTGCATCCAACTGATTGATGAGTCCTACCCACATCATCAAGGGCAATCTCCTTCATTTAAAGTCCACTGATCATACATGATTGCTAACTAAATCTACAAAATACTGTCACAGCAACACCTAGATTGGTATTTGATTAAATAACTGGCACTATAGCCTAGCCAAATTGACACATAAGAATAGCATCTCATCTTTCATTATGAATCTTCTCAGGAGAGGGAGGTCAGGAAGAACAGTTTCTGCACTATCTCTTTAAGAAATAAACACTTATTAAAAGTGTTATTTTAATTCAAGCTTCTATCTTAATTTTTTTTCTTTAGAAAAGTCTAATATCTCAAAGGTAATTAGAAAAATTAGTTTGAGATTTTTCCTAAAGCAGATAATAACTTATTCAGAACCCAGAGAATACTACATTAGAATACACAAGCGATTACCAAATACAAGGGAAATAGGAGGAAAAGAAAGTTTCAAGTCAAATATGATGCAGGTAAATTAATAAAATTTCATTCAACTATGGCTGTTGTAACAAATTTCCTCAGACTGGATGGTTTAAAAATAATCAGTTGATTTTATCACAGTTCTGAAGGCCAGAAGTCAAAAATCAGTATCACTAGGCTGAAATTAAGGTGTTGACAGGAGCAGTTTTCCTCCAAATGCTCGAGGGGACAATCTATTTTTTGCCTCTTCCAGCTTCTGGTGACTGCTGGCATTCCTTGGCTTGTGGCCACATCACTCCAATCTCTGCCTCTCTGTTCAATAATCTTTATTTATTTATTTATTTATTTATTTATTTATTTATTTATTTATATTTTTTTTTAAAGCAGGGGCAGAGTGTCTCACTCAGTTGCCCAGGCTGGAGTGCAGTGGTGTGAACACAGCTCACTGTAGCCTCGACTTCCTGGGCTCAGGTGATTCTCCCACCTCAGCCAAGTAACTGGGACTACAGGCATGGACCACCACAACCAGCTACATTTTTGTATTTTTATAGAGTTTTACTATGTTACCCACACTGGTCTCAGCAATCCTCCAGCCTCAGCCTCCCAAAGTGCTGGGATTACAGGTGTGAGCCACCATGCCTGGCTACCTTTTTTTTGTTTGTTTCCTTTTGTATGTAATCTTCCTCTGCTTCTCTCTTGCAAAGATACTTTTGATTATATCTAGGACCCACCTGGATAGTCCAGAGTAGTCTCCCTATCTCAGGATTCTTAACTTAGTCATATCTGCAAAGATCCTTTTTCTAATATAAGGAAACATGTATAGATTTCATCATTAGGACTTGATAACTTTGGGAACCATTATTTCATCTACTGCATACAGTTTTGTTCATTAGTTACTGCAATAAAGGTGTTGTAACACAAGTAGAATCAAAATCTCAGTTACTGTATTTCAACTAATTTCCACATAATATGGCCATGTTAGACTGTCCCTGGACTTCATTGCCTTCAGTGTGTATGTTCCATCATGAGTCTACCTAATAAATCCCAAGAATCCCCAGGCTTCTTTTCCGGCATAGGTATGAAAAAAAAAAAAAAATCTGTTTGTATTTAAACCCAGGTAGCACTCTTTTCTGAAGAAATTAACTACACTATAGAAAAGACATGTGAAAAATAATATATTTGTGTTTCCAATGAAAAACCCAGTTGTTAACTAATTATTTTTTAAACTCATCAGTCAACATATACTACTCACACAGAATTTCTAATCAGTATTTTAGGACTTTACTCTGTACAATGTGGGCACATTGATTGTAACAAATATACCATTGTGGTGCAGGATGTTGATAGTGAGGAAGGCTGTGCATGAGACAGGGGGTAGATGGGAACTGTGCTGTTTGTGCAATATTGCTATGAACCTAAAACTGCTTTAAAAATTAAAGATACTATTTTTTAAATGAACAGTCAACCAAAACTCTCTAGTCATTAGAATAAAAACTTGATGAAAGATAGACCTTAAGAAAGAATTAAGATCAAGTAAAATTAAGACAACTTAAAATCATTAATTAATATCCTCATAGAGATATGTAAGATCCTGTATCCATGAAAAAAATAAATATATGTTAAAATAAGAACAACTAGAAATCTAGTAAGATAGTCATGGAAATTAAAAACAATATAATTGAGTTTAATAAAAATAACCAAATTTTAGAAGATAAAGGGAAACAAATTTTTCACAATGTAGAATATAAATATAAACTCAGTGTTAATTGACAAAGCTCTATATTCTCTAGAGTATATCTATGATGAGAGAAGAGAAAAAAATTAGCAAAGAAACTAGTGAAGAGGAAATGTCTCACTAAAGAAGACTTTTTTTTAGGTTAAAAAGACCTATCAAGTGCCTCAAAAAGGAAAAAAAAAAAAAAAAAATGGCCTGATAGGTTTATTGAATGCATACCAAGAAATTGAGGGATAAGAAAAGAATGTCTTGTCAATTGAGAAGGAAGAAAGATCTTAGATAATGTGTCTCAGTCTTTCTGAAGAGCAAGATGTTTTGTTCCGTAAAAAGTGCTTTGTTCCTTGAACTTGGATTAGAACATATTCTTAGGAAAAAAAAAAAAATAAAATAACTTCTGACATTCAGCCTCTCAGTGTCAAGGCAGCAATAAACCTTGTTCCAATAAGTAGAAAAATGAATGAAATTTCTTTACCCTTATATAACACAAAGGCATATTTGTAATAACAGTTGTAATAACAGTAATTCTTGCTGAGAGGTTATGAGGCAGGGGAAAGTTTCTCAGAGAGGAGGACTTCCATTTTTATTCAAATCAGTGTATAACAATATGGGAAAAAACACCAAAAAAATGATGCTATTAATAGTAATAAATTCAACTCCATTTTTAGTGAAATACTTCAAAATATCAAACCAGTGTTTTGCTAAGTATCTTTCAACCCCCCTTCACTAAATGAATGTTTTTCTTGTTTGTCTTTTAAAATATCTTTTATTTTCTTAAATTGATGGATATAATTGTTTTACTGTGTACAACATGATGTGTTGAAGTACACATACAATGTGGAACGGTTAAATCTAAGTTACTCATAAATGCATTATCTTACCTTGTTATTTATGTGGTAAGAGCATGTAATTTATATTAATTATCTTTACACATTTTAAGAATACAATATATCGGCCGGGCGTGGTGGCTCAAGCCTGTAATCCCAGCACTCTGGGAGGCCGAGACGGGAGGATCATGAGGTCAGGAAATCGAGACCATCCTGGCTAACACGGTGAAACCCCGTCTCTACTAAAAAAATACAAAAAACTAGCCGGGCGAGGAGGCGGGCCCCTGTAGTCCCAGCTACTGGGGAGGCTGAGGCAAGAGAATGGTGTGAACCCGGGAGGCGGAGCTTGCAGTGAGCTGAGATCCGGCCACTGCACTCCAGCCTGGGCGACAGAGCGAGGCTCCGTCTCAAAAAAAAAAAAAAAAAAAAAAAAAAAAAAAAAAAAAAAAAAAAAAAAGAATACAATATATCATCATTAACTCTAGTCTCCTTGCTGTAATGTAGCTATCTTGAAAAATTTTGCTCCTCTCTAACTGTAATTATGTATCCTTTAACTAACATTTTCCGATGTTCACAGTCCCCCTAACCACCCAGCCTCTGGCAATGACCTTTCTACTCTACTTCTGTGTAATCAACTTCATTAGATTCCAATAAAAGTGAGATCATGTGGTAGTTGTCTTTCTGTGTCTGGCTTATGTCACTTAACACAATACTCTCCAGGTTCATTCATGTTGTCACAAATAGCAAGTTTTCGTACATTTTGGGGCCTAAGCAGTATTCCATTGTGTATATATACCACATTTTCTTTGCCTATTCATTCACTAATAGACACCTAGATTAATTCTATGTCTTGGTTATTTTGAATAGTACTGCAACAAATACGGAAGTACAGATATTTCTTCAATGTACTGATTTTAATTCCTTAGGATATATATTTAGTAGTGGGATTGCTGGATCATATGCTGGTTCTATTTTTGAATTTTTTAAGAAATCGTCATGCTGTTTTCCATAATGAGTGGACTAATTTACATTCCTACCAATAGTATATAAGGATTTCATTTTCTTCACATTCTCACTGGCACTTATCTTTTGTCTTTTTGAGAATGGCCGTTCTAACAGATGTGAGATGATCATTGTGGTTTTAATTTGCATTTCCCTGGCCATTAATGAAGTTGAACGTTTGTCTGTATACCTGTTGGCCTTTTGTATATTTCATTTTGAGAAACGCTTATTCAAATATTTTGCCCATTTTTAATTGTGTTATTTCTTTTATCTTTTCTTTTTTTTTCCTATTGAATAGTCTGAGTTTCTTAGATATTTTTTATATTAACCCTTTGTCAGACATGTCATTTTCAAATATTCTCTCTTATTCAGTATGTTCTTTTCATTCTGTTGATTGCTTCCCTTGCTGTGCAGAAGCTTTTAAGTTTACTGTAATCTCATTTGTCTAATTTTGCTTTTGTTTATTGTGCTTTCGACGTCATATCCATAATATCCTTGCCCAAACTAATGTGATAAAGCATTTCTCCATTTTTTATTAGTTTCAAAATTTAGTGTCTTATATTTAAGTCCTTAATCTATTTTGAGTAAATTTTTGTATATGGTGCGAGGTACGAGTTCAATTTGATGGGTGCTGCAAACCACTGTGACACGTGTATACCTATGTAATAAAACTGCACGTTCTGCACATGTACCCCAGAACTTAAAGTATAATAATTTAAAAAATTAAATCATCCCTCTAGGGCTCTGCCAGTGGCTCATGCCTGTAATCCTAGCACTTTGGGAGGCTGAGGCAGACTGCTTGAGGCCAGCCTGGGCAACATAGTGAGATCCTATCTCTACAAAAGATTTAAAAATTAGCCAGGCTTGGCGGTTTGTACCTGTAGTCCTAGCTACTCAGGAGGCTGGATCACGGAGATCACTTGAGTCCAGGAGTTTGAGGCTGCAGAGAGCTGTGATCATGCTCCAGCCAGGGAAACAGAGCAAGACCCTGTCTCAAGAAAAAAGAAAAAAAATCATCCCTGTAGGAAAACAGTCTGGTTAACGCTGTTTCCTTGGCACTGTATTTTTCCAAGTGGAAACCCAGTTTGTATGTATTCTTTTCCTATTGTTGCTGTAACAGATTAACCAGTATACCAACTCAGTGGCTTATGACAGCAAAAGTTGATGAGCGTAACAGTTCTGAAGGTCAGAAGTCCGAAATGGGTCTCGTTGGACTAAGATCAAGGTGTCAGTGGGGCTGCGTTCCTTCCAGAGACTCTAGAGGAGAATGTGTTTCCTTGCATTTTCCAGTATTGAAAGAGGCCGCCTGTCTTCGTTGGTGCCCTTACTCCATTAAAAAAAAAAAAAAAGAAACAGATTTCAGTTTGATTCTTCTGCATGTGAATATCCAGTTTTCACATCTCCATTTTTATTTATTTATTTATTTATTTATTTATTTATTTATTTATTTATGGAGACAAGGTCTCCTTGTGTTGTCCAGGCTGGTCTCAGCAATCCTTCCATCTCTGCCTCCCAAAGTACTGGGATTACAGGTGTGAGCTACCATGCCCAGACACATCTATGTTTATTGAAGAGACTGTTATTTACCCATTGTGGGTTTTTGGCAACTTGGTCAAAAATCAATTGGCTCTAACTACATGGATTTATTTCTGGCCTCTCTATTCTGTTTCACTGATCTAAGTGTCTGTTTTTATGTTGATATCATGTTGTTTTGGATATTATAGCTTTGTAGGATACAGTAAGTCCTCACTTAATGTTGTAGATAGGATCTTGGTAACTGTAACTTTAAGCTAAACAAGTAGAACAAAACTAATTTACCATAGGCTAATTGGTACAAACAGTTATATTCTTACAATATATTTCTCATTACAAAAACGTCACCAAACTTCTAAATAAGGATTGAAAACACTTCTAATATTAAACATTAAAGTAAGTGTGAGCTATATGTATACTTATGAAAGCATAATAAAAATAAGTAAAATAATTATTTACCCAATTTTTGGTGAGTCAGTGAGTGATGGCAGTGATAGTGGTGATGGATTAAATCAAGGAGTAAGTGTTTGCTAAGTGAAAATTCTAAGGAGTACCTCCTCCCATCACAGTTTGAAAACAAATAATAACAAATATGGCAAGATCACTGAGTCCTTTCATGTCACATCATTTATTGTCATGCAATTGGATGATTATTGTTTGCTTTATGGATTTTATTTTACAATAATTTGTATTTATTCACTTATTCATTTTCTAACCTGCTTATTCCCATTCAGGGTCACAGGTGGCCAAACCCTCTCTTGGAAGCTCAAGGACCAGGCAGAAACCATCCCTGGACCGGACACCATTCCATCACGGTGGGTATTCACAAATCCATACTCACTCATAATGGCACAATTTAGATATGTCAATTAACCTAACATGCACATTTTTGGGGATATGTGAGGAGACTGGTGTACCTTGAGAAAACTCATGCAGACATAAACAGAACATGTAAAGTTTACATAAACAGTGTAGAGTTCTGGCATCGGCTGGAAATATTGGTTTTTCCTCACTAACATTACAATACAACAACATTAAATGAAATGATGTTATTTAAGGACCTACTGTACTTTAAAGTCAGACAGTGTGATGCCTTCAGCTTTGTTCTTTATACTCAAAATTGCTTTGAATATTTAGGGTCTTTGGTAATTTTGAACAGATTTTAGGATAGTTATTTCTATTTCTATGGATAATGTTATTGGTATTTTGATAGAGATTGCATCAAATTTGTAGATAGCTTTGGGTGGTATGGAACATTTTAATTATGTCAAATCTTTCAATAAATGAATATGGAACATCTTTTCATTTATTTTGTCTTTTCAATTTATTTGATTAATGTTTTACAGCTTTAATTATAAAAATATTTTACCTTTTTTGTTAAATTTATTTTTAGGTATCTGACTTTTGTAACTATTGTAAATGATTTTGTTTATTTCTCTTTCAGATAGTTTGCTATTAGCATAGAGAAATGAGTTTTGAATGTTAATTTTGTAATCTGCAAAATTACTGAAATTGAGTATTAGTTTTAACAGCTTTATAGTGGGATGTTCAGCGTTCTCTATGTATAATATCATGTCATCAAAACATAATGGCAGTTTAACAACATCTATACCAATTTGGTTGCCTTTTATTTCTTTTTCTGGCTTAATTATTCTGACTAGGACTTTGCATATTACGTTGACTAGAAGTGGAGAAAGTGGACATCCTTTTCTTATCCCAGATGTTAGTGGAAAAGTTTTCAAATGTTCCCTCTTCAGTATGATGTTGGCTGTGGGTTTGTCATATATGGCCTTTATAGTGTTGAGATACTTTTTTGTGTGTAACTACTTTGGTGAGAGTTTTTGCCATGAAGCAATTTTGAATTTTGTCAAATGCTATTTCTGCTGCTATTGTAATGATTATATATGGCTTTTGTCCTTCATTCTGTTAATGTAATGTATCACGTTTACTGATTGACATATATTGAACCATCCTTGCATCGCTGTTATAAATCCCATTTGGTAAATAATACTTTTATCATGGATTGAAATAATCCTTTTAATGTGTTATTAAATTCAATTTGCTAGCATTTTCTTGAGAATTTTTGCTCCTGTGATTATCAGGAATATTTGAGTGTAGTTTTCTTTTTGTTTTTGTTGTGTCCTTGTCTGATTTTGGTATCAGGGTGATGCTGGCCTCACAGAATGAGTTTGGAAAAACTCCCTTTGTTTCAGGTTTTTGGAATAGTTTAAAAAGAATTGGGATTATTTCTTCTATAAATCTTCGGTAGAATGGTAGAATCCAGCAATGAAACCATCAGGTACTAAGCTTTTGTTTTGTTTTGTTTTGTTTTATAGGGGACTTTTTGTTACCAATTTCATCTTATTTCTGGTTATTGGTTACAGATCTGTTCAAGTTTTCTATTTTTTCATAGTTCAATCTTGTTGGGTTGTATGTGTCCAGATATTTATCCATTTTCTTTATGTGTTCTAAATTGTTGGCATGTAATTGTTCATAATAATCTCCTATGATCATTGTATTTCTTTGGTATCAGCTGTAATATCTCCTTCTTTATATAGGATTTTATTTAGATGTCTCATTTTTTCTCAGTCTAGCTAAAGTTTTGTTGATTTTGTGCAGTTTTACTCAAATGTTGCTTTGCTGTTTCTCTGTCTGGATGATTTGTCTATTACTGAAAGTGGGGTGTCAAATATTTCTACTATTATTGTACTGCAATATATCTCTCCCATTAGATCCATTAACATATGCTTTAAATATTTCAGGTGCTTTGGTATTGGGTGTTTATATATTTATATTGCTTTATCCTTTTGTAAATTGACACCTTTATCATATAATGACATTTGAAGTCTTAATACAGTTTTTGGCAAAGTTATTTTATCTGATATAACTATAGTTACTCCTGTGCTTATTTAGTTTCCATTTGCACATAATGTATTGTATTTTTCCATCCCTTTACTTCTAGTTTACATTTGTTTTTTACAGGTGAAGTGACTCTCTTTTAGGCAGTACATATAACTGGGTTATTTTTTAAATCCATTCAGTCACCGTATATATTAGTTGAAAAATTTAATCTACTCATATTCAAATTATTGATAGGTAAGGACTTGCTACTTTAATTTTGTTATTGGTTTTCTAATTGTTTTGTATATGATTCTCTCTTTCTTTCTCCCTTACTGTCTTCCATTGCTGTTAAGTGATTTTCTCTAGTAGTATGTTTTGATTCTTTGCTCTTTATTTTCAGTGTATTTATTACATGTTTTGGTTTTGTGGTTACAATGAGGATTGCAAAAATTTAGTTATAAAAGATTATTTCAAACAAATGACAAGTTAACTCTGATTACAACTTTTTTTTAAGTGAGAGTAAACTCTACTTTTTAACTCCACTCCCCCAGTCCTGCATTTTTCATGTCATAATATATATCTTTTTATGCTACATACCTCTCAGCAAATTGTTGCAGTTATTATTTTTAATAGTTTTGTCTTTCAGTCTTCACACTAAAGCTATAAGTGATTTACACACAACAATGAGATTATTAGTATATTCATAATTTGACTACCTACTTTCACCCAGTAAGTTATGTACTTTCAGATGTTATGTTACTTATTAGCATCCTTTTCTTTTATCTTGAAGAATTCCCTTTAGCGTTTCTTATAATACAGGTTTAGAGGTGATGAACTCCTTCAGATTTTGTTTATTCAAATCTTTATCTATTCTTTATTTCTGAAGAACAGTTTGAGTATATTATCCCACTGTTTCCTGGACTGTAAAGTTTTGACTGAGAAGCCTGCTACTAGGCATATTGGGACTCCCTAGTGTGTTTGCTTTTTTTTTCTCTTGCTTCTTTCAGAATTCTCTTTTTGCCTGTGATATTTTGATTGTAATATCATGAGGTAGTCTTATTTGGATTGAATCTTACTGGAGGCCCTTGACCTTTCCATTCCTGGATATTTATATATCTATCTATATTTGAAAAGTTTTCTATTGCTATTTCTTTAAGTAAATATTCTACTCATTTCTTTTCTCTACTCCCTTTTAATCAGATTGAGCCATAAATTTGCTGTTTTTATGTTTTGCCTAAATCCCATAAGCTTTTTTATTCCTTTAAATTCTTTTCTCTGTTTTCTTCTCTGTCTGTATATTTTCAATCTGTCTTTGAGTTTAAAAATTCTTTCCTCCACTTAATCAATTCTGTCATTGATTCTCTATAATGTAATTTTCACTTTGCTCACTGTAATTTTTAGCTCCAGGATTTCTTTTTTTTTTTTTTATTATGTATATTTCTGTCACTTTGTTACATTTTGTTTTCTGATAAATTACTGTTTCTGTTTATTCTTTTGAAGTCCACTAAGCATACCTAAAACAACTACTTTGAATTACTTGTCAGGCAGTTGATCTATCTCTGTCTTTTTAGGGTGAATGACCGGCACTTTATCACATTAACTTGTTGACATTCTCTTTCACTGATTGGTCTTGGTCTTTGTATCCATGTGCCAATTTTTGTGCATTGATGTAGGTATCTAATGAAGTCTTGACAATCTGGCTTTATTTGGAAGACTCTTTTAGCAGTCAGTTTGACCAGAATTTCAGGGCAGGTTGACTGGTGAAGTCTTTAAGTATGTTACTACTTCATCTGGTGCCAGTGTTGATAGCTGTTGTGAAACCTTGGTTCTTATCTTGTTATTTTAAAAGAATTTAAAGAAGAGACACACAGCAAAGGAAATACAGCATAAAGCAATTTATTGCAAAGGAGAAGGAATATTTTGAAAGCTAGGTGCAGAATAAATAGTATACCCTGAGAGAGGATTCAGGGTTTGTTGCTCATGAATGGCAAAAGTGGCAAAAAATGGCACTGGGGAAACTCCCTTCATGGGAGTCTTACATGATTATTCATAAGTGAGTGGGAAAATGTGATACTAGTAAGCATGTTCTGGGTGATCCTCTGGGTGAACATGCACAGCAGCTGTGCGTGCTTGTTTACATATGGCATCTCAATAGCACCTTTACTTTCCATCCGGGGTATTTTTTTTACTACTATAATGACCAAAGGGTCAGACTAAGGACAGGTAAAATCAAAATGTGCATTCTCTCTACCAGGGAAATTCTCTTTGGAGATAGTTTTGTTTGAATGAGATTAACTATAATGCAAATGCTGAGGTTTAGTGTGTTGATTATATAGTCACCATGGTTGCCACATCCCCAGCACATGGTTACTTCCTTGACTATGTATCCTGCCTCACCAGGGTCATGATTCCTGTCTGTCACCAGGAAGGACATAGTGGCTTCTTTTACATGTAATGGCCTAGTTTAAGGAACTGTAGGATTCTGCCCAGTGCTGAGTTTTTCTGTGGCTGGCCCAATATTGGGTTCCAAGCCAAAGGCCTATGCTTACTTTCCCTTCCTTCCCCCAAGTTGATGGTGTATCTACCTATGCTGTGCTGCCTAAAATTGGGGCAGGGATGTTGTGGATAATGCAGACCTGTACTTTCTACCCTGCTGAATGCATCTCATCTTATTATTATGCTAAGACCAGATAATTTGATGTTTCACCTAGTTTCCTTAACTCTTATGAATTTATTTGTATGTGTGGATAGTTGTCATATTGATGTTTCTGTTAAGAAGCAATCACTGGAGAGTTCTCTGACTTCTAGGTTTGTTCCTCTTTGAATGAATGCCTTAAAGTAAAAATAGTATATTTTACATTTGCCTTAAAAATCTTTACCTTCCAATATAATGATAAAAATTTATACTTACTATATTGACTTGATTGATAACTAGAAAGATTCTCTCTAGATTTCTTCCTGGAGAGATACAAGAATAGACTATTTTTAACAGACAGGATATTAAAGAGATTTATTTTCTTTTTCTTTTTTACTCTTTACATACCTAATACTTGAAGAAACTAAATAGGCAACATAAAATTATACATTACAAACAATCATACCGCTTGTTATGATAATTTCACATTTAGCATGTATTCTCTCAAAAGGAAATAGGTCAAAGCCAACATTTCCAACTATGGGGAAAGACATATATTTAAAAGCATCTGCTCTTTGAGGATTTTACATCAGATTATTTTTTAAATACCAAGTAATGACAATTTTTAAAAGTTACTCCAATGTGGTAAATAGTAGGTTGTTTACTTGGTGACTTATTTATTCACAATCTTTATTAATCTTCTTTGAGGTGCTAATTACTGTGCCACGGATTGTATGCTTTTTTTTTTTTTTTTTTTGTACTTCCACAAGACTCTTAAAATACTGAAGAATCAAAAAAGATAGCTGTACTTTTTATAAATCAACACAGTAAATTCAGTGATCAATTGTTCTTTGAGAAAATGAAAGTCAAATATAATAGCTTGGGGTTTCAGTAGAGCAATAAACCTGTACTATTCAATAAAATAATTAATAGTATTATACTTAAATGAAGGATTCAGATCATTCCTATTGCGTTTTTACTTTGGCTTTGAGATGAGATAACTTTTAAAGATTTTTTTTTTTTTTTTTTTTTTTTTAATTTACAGAAAGTGAGGTAGCAGAAGAGAATAATAAAGATGTATGGAAGTTAAAGTTCAAAGCTATAAAAACATAACTTTTACTAGTTTGCTTTCTTTTTTAGAATAAATGTTTCAAAAGCATAATCAGTGGGTTAGAGGTTAGCTTTGTTTTGAATTCAAATGCATGGCCACATAATTTCTTAAAAATCTAGTACAGATTCTATTGAAGGTAACATAGAAGTTAGAGAGTGATACATATTTAAAATCTGAGATTAGACTTTTGTTTCAAGGGAAACAATAGGCAGAGATAATTTTCTTCATGCAGAAATTTAAAAGAAATAAGTAAATTGAGTGAGAAAAGTAAGAAAGCAACATGAATATAATTAACTGCTGAAAAGGCAACCCTTAGTTTTTTCTAAATTAAGAGACATTTTGGATTTCTAAGTCAGTGTTGAATTAAGGACCCATGAATTACATTATATATTGCAGAATGAAGAGTATTTGTTTACTATAATTATTTAATGTATTGAAAGAAAAAGATATAATGGAACAAAGTGTCTTAATAATTTAATTTGCATTTGAGACATTGAATTTACTAATTTCTTTACATCTCTCTCTGCCATATATGCCTTTTTATATGCTCTGATACAGAAAGGGGTATTAACACAATAAAGTAAGTGATGTAAATGAACATAGGAGAAAAGATTAGACTGGTTATATAGGTGAATTCTGATTTTAAAAAATTCTAAAGACATACACACATTGTTAACTATATATATATATTTTGTCTTATTCTTGTAAAAAATAGTTTTTTGTAAATAAGGTTTTCTGTACTTTTTAGTTTAAGAATTGATTACAATACACAAGAATGTGTTCTGTTTAGGTACATAGTCTTAGATTCTTAGATTTCTTTAAATGATGAAGGTTAGCACTGATATTGTTTGCTGTGTCCCTACTCAAATCTCGTCTTGAATTGTACTCCCCAAATTCCCATGTGTTACAAGAGGGACCCGATGGGAGAGAATTTGAATCATAGGGGAAGTTTCCCCAGACTCTTCTCATGATAGTGAATAAGTCTCATGAGATCTGATGGTTTTATCAGTGGTTTCTGTTTTGCATCTTTCTCAATTTCTCTTGCTGCTACCATTTAAAAAGTCACTTTTGCCTCCCACCATGATTCTGAGCCCTCCCAAGCCATGTGAAACTAAACCTCATTTTCTTCCCAGTCTTGAGTATGTCTTTATCAGGCAGCAGCATGAAAATTGACTAATACAGTAAATTGGTCCCAGTAGAGTGGGGCACTACTGAACAGATATCTGAAAATATGGAAGTGACTTTGGAACTGGGTAACAGGCAGAGACTGGAAGGAGGACTGAGATGAAGAAAGGAAAATGTGGAAAAGTTTGAAACTTCCTAAGACTTGTTGAATTACTTTGCCCCAAATGCTGATAGTAATATGGACAATAAAGTCAAGGTTGAGGTGGTCTCAGATGAAAATGAGAAACTTGTTGGCAACTGGAGCAAAGCTGACTCTTGTTAAGTTTTAGCAGAGAGACTGGCAGCATTTTGCCCCTGCCCTAGAGATTTGTGGACTTTTGAACTTGAGAGAGATGATGTAGATTATCTGGCAGAAGAAATTTCTAAGTAACAAAGCATTCAAGA
Organism: Piliocolobus tephrosceles; assembly: GCF_002776525.5. Classification (NCBI taxonomy): domain Eukaryota; kingdom Metazoa; phylum Chordata; class Mammalia; order Primates; family Cercopithecidae; genus Piliocolobus; species Piliocolobus tephrosceles. Next base: position 102,495,353 of record NC_045437.1, on the reverse strand, counting down.
GGTGAGATGGGTGCTGTTAACAGCATTCAGTTTTATAACGTAAGCAGAGCACAAAAGTTCAGAAAATTTGCAGCTGGACAATGTGATAAAAAAGCAAATCCCATTTTATGTGGAAAAATTCAAGCCTGCTGCAGAAATTTGGATAAGTAACAAGGAGCCAAATGTTAATCCCCAAGACACAGGGAGAAAATGTCTCCAGAGCATGTCAGAGATCTTCACGGCCACCTCTCCCACCACAGGCCTAAGGCCTGGGAGGAAAACTTTGTTTTGTGGGCTGGGCCTAGGGTCTCCATGCTGTGTGCAGCCTAGGGACTTGATGCCCTGCATCCCAGCTGCTCGAGCCATGGCTGAAAGGGGCCAATGTAGAGCTTGGACCATGGCTTCAGAGGGTGCAAGCCTCAAGCCTTGGCAGCTCCCACATCGTGTTGCACCTCCCAGTGCACAGAAGTCAGGAATTGGGGTTTGGGAACCTCTGCCTAGATTTCAGAAGATGTATGAGAATGCCTAGACGCTCAGGCAGAAATTTTTTTTCAGGGGTGGGATTCTCAGAGAGAACCTCTGCTAGGCAGTGTAGAAGGGAAATGTGGGGTTGGAGCCCCCACACAGAGTGCCTTCTGGGGCACCGCCTAACGGAGCTGTGACAAGGAGGCCACCATCCTCCAGAACCAAGAGTGATAGATCCACCGACAGCTTGCATTGTATGCCCAGAAAAGCGACAGACAATGCCAGCCCATAAAAGCAGCCATGAGGGAGGCTGTACCCTGCAAAGCCACAGGGGTGGAACTGCCCAAGACCATGGAAATCCACCTCTTGTGTTAGCGGGACCTGGATGTGAGACCTGGAGTCAAAGGAGATTATTTTGGAGCTTTAAGGCTTGACTGCCCCGCTGGATTTCAGACTTGCATGGGGTCTGTAGCCCCCTTTTTTTTTTGGCCAATTTCACCCATTTGGAATGGCTGTATTTACCCAATACCTGTATCACCATTGTATCTAGGACGTAAGTAGCTTTCTTTTGATTTTACAGGTTCATAGGCAGAAGGGACTTGCCTTGTCTTAGATGAGACTTCAGACTATGGACTTTTGGGTTAGTGCTGAAATGAGTTAAGACTTTGGGGATTGTTGGGAAGGCAAGATTGGTTTTGAAACGTGAGGAAATGAGATTTGGAGGGACCAGAGATGGAATGATATGCTTTAACTCTGTGTCCCCACCCAAATCTCATCTTGAATTATAACTCCCACAATTCCCACATGTTGTGGGAGGGACCTGGTGGGAGATAATTTGAATCATGGGGTCAGTTTCCCCCAAATTTTTCTTATGGTAGTTAATAAGTCTCATGAGATCTGATGGATTTTTGTTGGTTTTTTTTTTGAGACAGAGTCTCGCTAGGTCGCCCAGACTGGAGTGCAGTGGTGCACTCTCGGCTCACTGCAACCTCCACCTCCCAGGTTCAAGAAATTCTCCTGCCTCAGCCTCCTGAGTAGCTGGGATTACAGGCAGACGCCACCACGCCTGGCTAATTTTTGTATTTTTTGGTAGAGACGAGGTTTCACCATGTTGGTCAGACTGGTCTCAAACTCCTGACCTTATGATCTGCCCGCCTAGGCCTCCCAAATTGCTAGGATTACAGGCATGAGCCACCACACCCGGCTGATCTGGTGGTTTTATTAGGCGTTTGTGCTTTTGCATCTTCCTCATTTTCTCTTGCTGACACCATGTAAGAAGTGTCTTTCACTTCCCGCCATGATTCTGAGGCCTCCCCAGTCATGTGGGACTGTAAGTCCAATTAAACCTCTTTTGTCTTCCCAGTCATGGGTATGTCTTTTTCAGCAGTATGAAAATGGACTAACATAAACATCTTAAAAATGGTGAGTCAGAATTAAATATATATAATTTTACTTTAAAAATTACATTAAAAACTGGGCGTGGTGGCATATACATGTAGTCCTAGCTATTCATGAATCCGAGGTGGGAGGATTGCTTGAGCCCAGGAGTTCAAGGCTGCAGTGAGCTACGATTGCTTCACTGCACTGTAGTCTGGGCGACAGAGCAAGACCTCATCTCTAAAAATAAATAAATAAATAAATAAATATTTTTAAAAATAACACTATCAAAATGTGTAACACCTCAAACATGTCTTTATTGCCAACAACAATTTACTAAACCTATATGTTTTGTAATCTTACTTTCCTAATGATTTAAACTGAATTGTAGCATATTTTATTGATATGATTACCTGGAAAAAGCTGGTGTTTGTTGACCTGCAGAGTAACAATAACACTCCACAAGAATTGCAGGTTTTGCACAAAAGGACTTTCATTTCTTGGCACAAGTAAGGAGAGCACTGGGAGTATTCTCCAAAGCAGTGTCTCTCCAAGGGAAAGGGGGGTTTAATGGACAATGGAGAGGGAAAAACATTCATCAGAGAATGTAGATGGGAGGGGTCCCAGTTGTACAGACACCGTGAGTCACTGTGCAGCACACAGGTCACATGTCATGGTAATGAAGCTATAGCTCCTCCTGGCGTGAAAACCTTAACTTGGTAATAAAGAAAGTTCACTCAGGTTCATCTGTAGGTGGCTGGGTTTTGTCAGGAACTGATTTCAACTGACTAGGTGACTGCATTTCACATAGGATTTGGGAAAAAACAGCCTACAGGGCAGGAGGCTGTAAAACAGGTTGATTGCTGAGATTAAATTCCTACAGTCCCTGGAGACCTTCGCTGTCTACTTACAGTATACCAAAATAGCAAGTAATCTATTCATTTATTCAATAATCATTGAAAACAAATTATTTACTAGTCCAGGCACTGGGCAAAATGTAGCTCTTCTTTTCAAAACCTTTTCACATACTGGGTAAGACAGATAACTACATTTCGAGTTGATAATTACAATGATGATTATAATCAAATATGCATAAGAAAGAGAGCAATAAGAATAAACACTGAGAGCTATCTGATTTTTTACAAAAGTGTTACTTTTAATCAGTTTGACTGAAAGTAAGTTTTTTCTTTTAAACTGGAGTTTCAGCAAAGAGAGGAGGAGAAAAATAGCTCCAAATGAGTTCATCTATTACGAAAATCAACTGTAGAAACAATTTCTCCAGAAACCAAAGCTATATTGCGAGGGGATAATTTAGCATATTTTTTTCAATGGCTTTTTAAGGTCCTTATCAAAATTACGTTGCTGTCTGGATTTTTCCAGCTTCTAACTCTGGGCTTATATTCAGGTCAGAACTGAATGACAATAAGTTATCATCCTTTTAACTAAAGATTATTTTAAAAAATTAAAATGACAAGAATTTTTCTCTCTTTTTTCTCTCTCCCTCCTCTTCCCATCACCACTATACTTTATTTTTTCCTTCTCATTTTTTTTCTTCTTCTCCTCGTTTTCCCCCAGAAGGGTAAAGTATATACAAAAGGATAAAAGTAATTAAAAAATTTAAAAAAAAAAAAATTCATCTGGAAAAGGTAGAATAACATAAAATTACTACTATAAAGATAATTATTGTTTCCAAATATTAAATATTTACTTTTCTCTGCTGGCTGTGTCTAGATTTTTTTAAATTATGGATATCTCATGTTTTGTTTATCTCTTAAAAGCTAGACTATTAGAAAGTAATGCAAGTCCCTCATTTTATAAATGAGAAAAAAAGAGGCTCCAAAAATATAAATGGTTTATATGTCAAAGTAAGGCCCAGTTTTCCAAAGTTTCACCTACATAGGTCAAGTCTCTTTATTAAAGCAGACTTAGGGTTAGATGTGGTGGCTCATGACTGACATTCCAGCACTTTGGGAGGCCAAAACAGGTGGACTGCTTGAGCTGAGGAGTTAGAGTCCTGCCTGGAAAACATGATGAAAGCCAATCTCTACAAAAAATAACAATACAAAAATTAGTGGGCATGGTGAGTGGCATGCACCTGTAATCCCAGCTACTTGGGGAGTTGAGGCTGGAGGATTACTTAAACACGGAAAGTCGAGGTGGCAATGAGCTGAGAGGCCACCACTGCACTCCAGCCTGGGCAACAGAGCAAGACCCTCTCTCAAACAAATTAATAAAAATAAATAAAATAAAAATAATAAAGAGGACTTAGATGACAAGAAGGCAGGTGAAATCTGACAAGTCCAGAAAAGGCCATTAGTAGAGCCAAATTCTGCTATATATTTATTTAAATATTGTTTTTGTTTACCTATATGATAATATATTAAAAAATTGAATAGCTAAATAGTTGAAATCACTTGGAATTATGAAAGCCAAACATTTGTATGACTAAGTAAATTTTTCATTTCTCTTTGTGCCTCCAGCTCTTCTTATTCAGTATCTCATATAAGTATGGCTTTGCATTAATATATTTTCTGAACTTGAACAACTTTATATTGTAGATAATTCTAAAAATCTATCTTCCCAAACGAATCCTTTTTCTCTGTATTTTCCTTCTAGAGACATGTTTTATGGTGGCTGCTTTCCTGTCTAAAATGTACAAAGCCAAAATTAAAATAAAACACAAATGCACACACACATATGTGTGTGTGTGTGTGTGTGTGTGTGTATGTGTATACACATATATATGTTGAAATATAGGCTGAAATATATTGGTTGAAATATATATAAATATATATACACATATATTTAACATTCAGGTAGGTTACCTCTATTTCAACCAATTTCTCCACAAGTCTTTCCCATGAGGTCCATTTTTACTACTTTAATTTGAGTGTTTTTCTAAGATTGAAAATAAGGTAAGTGATCAGGACAGAAGCAGAAGAGAAATTTGCCAGCATGGGCATCAGTGTGACTTATTAAGGACATAGCTGAAATCTTCTTCAGTCCCAAGTTCTAATCTACTATAAACACATTAAAGGCAATTTTCACATTTGCCTTTAGAAATAGATTGTGTAGAAAAGGGGGAAATAAAACCTTTTCATCTACTTGCCCAGGTTCCCTGGCTGGGGTCCTGTGAAATAGATTGAAAAAATATACATTAATAGTAGAGACAAAAAAAAAAACAGAGTTTATTAACACATGTGGTGCATACACATGGAAAAGAAATCATTGATGAGTAACTCAAAGTGATGGTTAGAACTTGGGATAATATATTATCTTAACAAAAGCTATGACTTTGTAGAGACATGACCAGACAAAGGAAGGAGGTTTAGGCTCCCAAGGATGGTGAACTGTTGGAAGGTATATAAATATAAGTAACAGAGCAAGGTTTGTTTAAATCCATCTCAGCACTCACTTCTCATCTTCTTCATGGGCATAAAACTTCCCTTAGAGATGGGATTTATAGTAGTCCACATTTCTCAGAAGTTTCTGCTTTTAGTCAGATAAGGAAAGCTCCAAGAAAGCCTTCTTTCTGCCATCTAGCAAATCACAAATATCGTCAGCTCAAAATAATCCTTATGCCAAAATGGCTTACTTTGGGGTGGCATATACTGGTCTTCTACAGTGAAAAAAAAAAAAGGATACAACATGACAACTCAGAATGACTGTCACAGAGCTCAGAGAAGTAAATAGGCAGAACAGGGTTGGAAATGGTGGCTCACGCTTGTAATCCCAGTACTTTGGGAGGCTGAGGTGAGCAAATCACCTGAAGTCAGGAGTTTGGGACCAGTCCGGTCAACATGCTGAAACCCTGTCTCTATTAAAAATATAAAAATTAGCCAGGCGTGGTTGCGAGTGCCTGTAATCCAAGGTACTCAGAAGGCTGAGGCAGGGAGAATCACTTAAACCTAGGAGAAAGAGGTTGCAGTGAGCCAAGATTGTGCCACAGCACTCCAGCTTGGACGACAGAGCAAGACTCTAGACTCTGTCTCTCTGTCTAAAAAAAAAAAAAAAAAAAAAAAAAAAAGGTACAAAAGGGCAAAGGGCAAATAGGTAGAATATCCATGGAGATGAGCATCCCATGGCCAGTCAGCTAACACGACATCAGCCAAGACAATAGCTCCCTTCTTTAACTGTCACTGGTTTCAGCAGTTATAACCTCAGCTTTGCATGCTGAAAATATGGTGCATGATGGAAATAACCAGTTCAACCCTTTCTTAAGGAACTTTTCTTCCTCTTGTAGTTTGATTGAATGCATATACATAGTTGCTTTCTATTTTATAAAAATAAAAGTTTTAATAGCTTAATAGCTTCTATAGAATAAGAGCTATTTAAATGAAGACAGAAGGTGTAAGAACTTTGTTTCTTCTTTTCTCTTAACTACCAGCATTTACATAAAAGAATAGATTCAAGTTTTGCAGGCCTGAAATTCATGTATCTGGCAACCCTCTTTAAGAAGGAGACAAAAATAAGACTATATAATTGAATAGGGAACAATATTTATTTAGAATGAGAAAAATGGAGACTTGAGATTCATGAAAGAAAGAGGCCAAGAAGTTGAATTTTCATGAGCTACGTAGTATACCTTCCTCTATTTGGCTAATCCTGCTGTCCCTTGGCAAAAAGCCATGATTATTAGGTATATTTTATCATATTGTTTCATGCTTCTGAACTATTTATTTAACTAAAATACTCCTTTCTAAACCTTGAAAGATATTAGTATCTTCCAACATATTCATTTTATAATACTCAGTGAGATACCAGAGAGCCTAAATAGCTTTATTGATTTTCATATGTTCTCTACTGTGGGAAAAACTAAAGGAGTAATTAATTTAAACAAGAAATTAAGGAGTGCTAGTGGACTTATTTGTCAGATTTTGATTAAGAAAGGACACACAGTAGAGGTAATACTTCTAAGAGAGGAGGCCACCCCTCATATCGTCTTATGCCCAATTTCTGCCTCCAAAGAAAGAAGTAGTAAAAAGTAAAAGGCAGAAATGAAATCCACAGGCAGACAACCCAGCGCCGCACCCTGGGCCTGGTAGTTAAAGATCGACCCCTGACCTAATCGGTTATGTTATCTATAGATTACAGACATTGTATAGAAATGCACTGTGAAAATCCCTATCTTGTTTTGTTCTGATCTAATTACCAGTGCATACAGCCCTCAGTCATGTATCCCTGCTTACTCGACCCTCTCACATGCACCCCCTTAGAGTTGTGAGCCCTTAAAAGGGACAGGAATTGCTCACTTGGGGGGCCCGGCTCTGAGACAGGAGTCTTGCCGATGCCCCCGGCTGAATAAACCCCTTCTTTCTTTAACTAGGTGTCTGAAGAGTTTTGTTGCGACTCGTCCTGCTACATTTTTTGGTTCCCTGACTGGGAAGTGAGGTGACTGGCAGATGGTCGAGGTGGCTCCTTAGGAGGCTTAAGCCTGCCCTGTGGAACATCCCTGCGGGGGACTCCGACCAGCCCAAGCGACGCGGATCCTGAGAGCGCTCCCAGGTAGGCATTTGCCCCAGTGGGACGCCTCGCCAGAGCAGGGTGTGGCAGGTCCCCATGGAGGATCAAAGCAGTGGCTGAACACCAGGAAGGAACATACACTTGGAGTCTGGACATCTAAAATTTGGTAAGACTAGTCTTTGAAACTTGCCCACTCTGTTTGAGTGGAAGCACGGCCTGATCACCCACAAGTTGCCTTTATCGGCACTTTGGTTTTAGTTTTGACTCGGTTTGAATTGCTTAACAGGATTGGTCTTGGGAACTTGTCTACTCCATTTGAGTGGAAGTGTGATCTGATCACCCACGGTGGGCCTGTACTGGCACGTTGGTTTTTGTTTTTAACTTGACTTGGCTTGCTTGATGCTTTGGTTTTGGATTTGACTTGGCTTGGATTTCTGGATACTCTGATTTTGGTTTTGATTTTGGTTTGGTGCAAACTGCAAAAGTATGTGTGTGCCCTTGTTACCCTTTCTTTGTTTTGTGGTGTGCATGTGGTGTGAGTGTGGCATTTTGTCTCGAAGAAGTATAGTTCAGGCACAAATAAGCCCACCCTACTAGGAACTATGTCGAAAAATTTCAAAAAAGAATTTAAAGGGCACTATGGAGTACTATGACACTAGGAAAACTTAAAACTTTGTGTAAGATAGACTGGCCAACAATAGAGGTAGGTTGGCCATTAGAAGGAAGCCTGGGCTGGGCACGGTGGCTCATGCCTATAATCCCACCACTTTGGGAGGCTGAGGCTGGCAGATCACGAGGTCAGGAGATCGAGACCATCCTGGCTAATATGGTGAAACCCCGTCTCTACTAAAAATTCAAAAAAATTAGCCAGGCTCAATGGTGGGTACCTGTGGTGCCAGCTACTCGGGAGACTGAGGCAGGAGAATGGCATGAACTCAGGAGATGGAGCTTGCAGTGAGCCAAGATCGCGCCACTGCACTCCAGCCTGGGCGACAGAATGAGACTTCATCTCAAAAAAACAAAACAAAACAAAACAAAAACTGAAAGTCTTTTAGCATGTGTACCACCCCTAGAATTTCCGGTAAACCAGCACCAACCTGAAGATCACATTTTCATCAAAAGGTGGAAAGAAGAAAAACTCGAGTCCACCTGGGAAGGACCCTGCCTTGTGCTGCTAACCACCAAGACTGCTGCTCGTACAGCAAAGAAGATGGACTCATCACACCTGAGTCAAGAAAGCACCACCCCCTCCAGAGTCGTGGCCATAGTCCCAGGGGAAAACCCTACCAAACTGAAGCTAATAAAAATTTAACTCTTTTCATCTATTCTATTACTCTTTCTTCTTTCCTCGTTCTATTGCTGACCATCTAGTTATTAACATAACCAAGTCAATTTCACCTCAAACTATTGCGTTTAATGCTTGCCTTGTTATACCCTGTGGGGAGTTGCCAAGTCAAAGACAGCTTTCTACTTCAGAAAAGTACTTCTGTCCCTTCTGACTCTCCTCAGACTGGGCATTAGTAAACTAGGACCACTGAATCCAGGGAGATTTCAATAAAGACCCCAGTGCCAACTAGGAGTCTTGCTCCCCCATGTAGTTGCCATAGTTGGTCCAACATTCTGTGAACCACTAAAGAGCAAGGATGGACTGCCCCAAATGGTTTTTGTAATTTCCTCAAACCATACATTCATTTTACTAGAGGATCATAGAAGGTAAAGACTTAACACAAATTTTAGCAATTAAGATGGGGTACCAAGATGAAAATGCCTGGTTAAAATGGATCAAATATTCCATCTGCACATTAGACAAAAGCAATTGTTATGCTTGTGCACATGGTAGCCCAGAGGCCCAGATTGTCCCCTTTCCACTAAGGTGGTCCTCCAGTCGACCAGCTGTGGGCTGCATAGTAGTTCTTTTCCAGGATTCTACAGCCTGGAGTAATAAGTCATGCTAAGCTCTCTCTGCTGTATCCCAAAGTCTGGCACCCTGCGGGTCAGCCCCCAAAGGTCATCCAGCCTCCATCTCCCAACACTAAGTTCACTTTGTGTCTCTCATGACAGGGAGGAGAGTTAACATTCTTTGGAGACCAGAAAGGATGCAGTGAGCTTAAGAATTTTCAAGAGCTTATCAATCAGCCAGCCCTTGTTCATCCCCGAGCGGATGTGTGGTAGTATCGTGGTGGACCTTTACTGGGCATAACTGGAGTGGCACTTGTATTTTGGTCCAATTGGCTATCCCTTTCATCCTGGCATTTCATCAACCAGAAGGAAAAAATAATAATAAGACATCGTAAAGTGAGAGAAGTCCCTTATGGGTCTTTCGATTCTCATGTCTATTTAGATGCAACTGGAGTCCCACGAGGAATATCAGATCAATTTAAAGCTTAAAATCAAATAGCTGCAGGATTAAGTCAATATTTTGGTAGGTGACAGTTAATAAAAATGTAGATTAGATAAACTACATCTATTAAAACCAACAGCAATGAGGTTTTCATGAGTTAAAAGAAAAACTCATGTTGGCCCCAGCCCTGAGGCTACCTGACCTGATGAAACTCTTTACAATCTACGTGTCAGAAAGAGAAAAAATGGCAGTTGGAGTTTTAACCCAGACTGTGGGGCCCTTGCCAAGGCCAGTGGCCTATCTCTTAAAACAACTAGACAGGGTTTCCAAAGGCTGGCCCCTAGGTCTAAGGGCCCTAGCAGCAACGGCCCTGTTAGCACAAGAAGCAGATAAAGTAACCCTTAGGCAAAACCTGAATATAAAGGCCCCCTCATGCTGTGATAACTTTAATAAATACCAAAGGACATCATTGGTTAACAAATGCTAGATTAACCAAGTACCAAAGCTTGCTATGTGAAAATCCCCACATAACCACTGAAGTTTGCAACACCCTAAACCCACCACCTTGCTCCTAGTATCAGAGATCCCAGTTGAACATAACTGTGTAGAGGTATTGGACTCAGTTTATTCTAGCAGGCCCAACCTCCAAGACCATCCTTAAACATCAGTAGACTGTGAGCAGCATGTGGATGGGAGCAGCTCCATCAACTCCTGCAAAGTGACTCTGAAGAAGATGACAAGCCCTGCTCCAGTCACACCTGGAAGCTGACTGGTCCACACATGGCCGAAGCATGAGAAAACTCATTGCAGGACTCATTTTCCTTAAAATCTGGACTTCTACAGTAAAGACTTCAACTGATCTTCCTTAGACTGAGGGCTGTTCCCAGTGTATACATCAAGTCACTGAAGTAGGACAAAAAGTTGCTATAGTCCTATTATTTTATGGTTTTTATAAGTGTACTGGAACTCTAAAAAGAACTTGTTTGTATAATGTTATTCTATACAAGGTATGTAGCCCAGGAAATGACCAAACTGATGTGTGTTATGACCCATCTGAGCCCCCCATGACCACAGTTTATAAAATAAGATTAAGAACTGAAGAGTGGTAAGGGCTCATAAACGATACGGGTAAAGTGTTAGCCAAAACAGAATAAAAAGGGGTGCCCCAACAAGTCACCTTAAAATTTGATGCCTGTGCTGTCATTAGTAGTAATAAGTTAGGAAGGGGACATGGCTTTTTTATTTGGGAAAAAGGCTATATGACCAAAAATAAGTACATTTGTCGTGAATTAGGACTGTGTGGAAATGAACGTGGATACTGGTCGTGTGTCATTTGAACCATTTGGATAAAAAATGAAAAGAATCCAGTCTACATTCAGAAAGAAAAAAAATGGCTCTTCCTGTACTAAGGGACAATGTAACCCCTTAGAACTAGTAGCAACCAATCCCCTTGATCCTCACTGGAAAGAAGGGGAGCGTGTGACCTTAGGAATCTATGGGGCCAGACTGGATGCTCAAGTAAATATCTTGGTTCAAGGAGAAGTTTACAAACACTCTCCTGAGCCAGTGCTTCAAATTTTCTATGATAAACTAAATGTACTAGTACCAGAAATTCCAAGCAAAACAAGAAATCTGTTTTTGCAATTAGCTGAGCATGTAGCCCAATCTCTCAATGTCACTTCATGTTATGTATGTGGAGGAACTGTAATGGGAGATCATTGGCCATGGGAAGCCTGAGAATTAGTACCTACAGACCCAGCTCCTGATGAATTACCAGCTCAAAAGAATCACCCTGATAATTTCTGGGTCCTAAAAGCCTCAATTATTGGACAATATTGCACAACTAGAGAAGGAAAATAATTCACTCACCCCGTAGGACGACTTAGTTGTCTGGGACAGAAACTGGATAATGGTACCACAAAAACAGTCACTTGGTGTAGTTCACATCAAACAGAGAGGAATCCATTTAGCAAATTCCCAAAGTTGCAAACCGTGTGGACCCACCCTGAGTCCCAGTGGGACGGGACAGCCCCCACTGGATTATACTGGATATGTGGGCATAGAGCTTACACCAAATTACCTGACCAGTGGGCATGTAGTTGTGTTATTGGCACTACTAAACCATCTTTCTTCCTACTGCCCATAAAAACAGGCAAACTCCTGGGTTTCCCTGTCTATGCTTCCTGCGAAAAGAGAAGCATAGCTATAGGAAACTGGAAAGATAATGAATGGCCCCCTGAGAAAATCATACAATATTATGGGCCTGCTACTTGGGCCCAAGATGGTTTGTGGGGATACTGGACCCCCATTTACACGATCAATTGAATCATACAGTTACAAGCTGTCTTAGAAATAATCACTAATAAAACCGGCAGAGCCTTGACTATTCTGGCCCAGGAAGAAACTCAGATGAGAAATGCTATCTATCAAAATAGATTGGCTCTTGACTACTTGCTAGCAGCTGAAGGAGGGGTCTGTGGAAAATTTAGCCTTACTAATTGCTATCTACACGTAGATGATCAAGGGCAAGTAGTTGAAGACATAGAGATATGACAAAACTGCCACATGTGCCCATGCAAGTGTGGCATGGATTTGATCCTGGGGCCATGTTTGGAAAATTGTTCCCAGTGCTAGGAGGATTTAAAATTCTTATAATAGGAGTTACAATAATAACAGGAACCTGCCTACTGCTCCCTTTTTTGCTACCTGTACTTCTTTAAAGGATAAAAAGCTTCATCGCTACCTTAGTTCACCAAAATGCTTCAGCACAAGTATACTATATGAATTACTATGGATCTGTCTTGCAAGAAGACATGGGTAGCGAAAATGAAAGTTAGAACTCCCACTAATAAAATGAGTGAGAGTCTCAAAAGGGGAGAATAAGGGAAGAAACCACCCCTCATATCGTCCTAGGCCCAATTTCCACCTGCAAAGAAAGAAGAAGTAAAAACTAAAAGGCAGAAATGAAATCCACAGGCAGACAGCCCAGCGCCGCACCCTGGGCCTGGTAGTTAAAGATCGACCCCTGACCTAATCGGTTATGTTATCTATAGATTACAGACATTGTGTAGAAATGCACTGTGAAAATCCCTATCTTGTTTTGTTCCAATCTAATTACCAGTGCATAAAGCCCCAGTCACGTACCCACTGCTTGCTCAATCAGTCATGACCCTCTCACACGCACCCCCTTAGAGTTGTGAGCCCTTAAAAGGGACAGGAATTGCTCACATGGGGAGCCCGGCTCTTGAGACAGGAGTCTTGCCAATGCCCCCTGCTGAATAAACCCCTTCCTTCGTTAACGTGGTGTTTGAGGAGTTTTGTCTGCGGCTTGTCCTGCTACACTTTCCCAACACATAAACTTCCTTTGCATTTTTAAAATTGAAAAATTATTTTACTTGTTAGCTGAACAAAATAAAGATGACTGCTCATGTTACAAAAATCTGGAATACTTGATAGTTTCATGCTACACAAAATTGAAAGTAAGATCATGCTTTTCCCTCTGATTGCTGTAATATATTATATACCAATGGTGTATCAAAATTATTGATTATTTTGAGATTTTGGTTGTAGAGAAATGAATCATGCAGTCAAGTCTCTATAAATCATCTTTACTACTATAGTCTAAAGTTTCCCTACTGAGTAGGCAAATGAATTAACCCTACTAATAAGGTAAACATTTAAACAAATAAATGATGCATTTTAAGAACAGAGGATTTTTTTAAGCTTATCCTTTTTCTTAGATAACTAGTCTTACTTCCCCCAAAATAAATTATAAAATATTTCAAATAACATAAAAAGATATCAAGCTTACTAAAATATTATGATAACACATATATTTCAGGCCTAGAAGTTGTCAGGTAGGTTTTAGAAGATGCTTTCGCATGGCAGTGATTTTTCATCCTCCAATTTTACTAAAATAATCACCTGCATTATAATCACTGAATAACTTGCTAAAATAGTGGTGTAAGAGTTTTCTTTCACCCAGTAAACTTGAATCTTCAAGGGTAGGTCTGACGTAGCTCATTTTTAAAAGATGTCCATGAGATTCTTTTATTTTTATTTGTTATTTCTTCAAATTTTTTTATTTCTTATTTTTTTTTAAATTGACATTGAAACTTGTATGTATTTCCAGGGGATTTTTTTATATGTTTTATGAACCACATAAAATCTATAATCTTGTTGAATTTGATTAATAAACACGTAAAGGTCATTATTTAACTATTTTTTACCTTTAGCTAGAAATATTGAAATGTAAAATCAATCTTAGTTTAAAAAGCAAAGTTTACCAAAGTGCTACAGATATTTGCCAAACCCTTATTTTTATATTCTTATATACTTATTAGATTAAGATTCTTATCACTTATAGATTTGGATATAGAACTCAACAATCAGATTAAAATGAGTCTTTTTCAGGAAGCATGAGAGATATTAATTTAATAATAATGACTGAAAAATTATTATGAAGATCTTCTAATTCATGCCATAGAGAGTATGATTAAATTAATAATAATACTGTAGGCAAGATAGTATCATGATTTCTAAACAAAGCAGAGGAAAGAAATGATGTTTGACAAAATCTGCCAAGTTTTGATAATATAAATTTAACTATCTAATTTAGAAGGAAAATGGGGTAAGTCTGGAGTTAGTTTATATGAACCATTACTTTATATAGTCAGTGGTTAGCCAGAAAGATATGTATTAGGATGGTATTGCAAACCTCTGTAGGCGTATTCAAAGAAGCTATCTGCAAATAACTTATGATTCATAGAATTCAAGTAGAGATGTATTTCTTTACCTATTCACATATTTTTAATCTAACCATCTATTGTCTGTTTCCCATTGCTCCCTTGGCATTGTTAGAGTAAATATAGATCAAAAATAAAAGTTACCTAAAGGTTATTCCATCACAAATATACATAGATTTCCAACATGGAGAGATCAGTGACCTCAGGGTTGGTCTGTGGTCCGCATCTCGGGGTTGAGAAGCAGCTCAGAATGCTTTTTGACAGTTTTAGCCTAGTGTGCTCTGTCCTATTCCAGACCCTGGACACCCTTCCTTTGCCAGAATGACTGCTTCTAGAAAGTAATTTTGGATTGAATTAGAGCTTTCTGAGAGAGACAAAACGTACTTTACAGTAGGCAAATTGAATTTCTCTGGTTCAGTGACTTGCTGTGCCACGGCGCCTCTCAGGAAGATTTTCACATTATTGAGAGCTGGTAGATTTCCTTGTAAAATAGCCATAGGCAGCACACACACTACGCAGAGCATCCTTTGTCTGCCATTTCTCTCAGAAATATTTCTATCTCTCTTTCACATATATACAAAACTATTTAAATGAACCATACAAAGAGATGACATAAATTATTGTATCTTTCTTTGAAAAGAATATGTTTCAAGTGGTTACTAATTCATGCAGAGGTCTCCATGGAAAGGTTTAGCTTCAGTACCTGCTATTGTGGAAACTCAAAGTGTTTTTAACGGAGTTAAATGGAAGGAATATTTACTTATCTCACGTAAAACTATGAATGAAGAATTGGAAACATTTGCATTGACTTGATAAGGAATATTGTGTGGTACCAGCTGTGGGAGATATCTATTTATCTTAATAGTGTGCAAATAAATGGGCCTCTTCTTTTTCATTTTCCCTGTTGGGACATTCCTAAAATGTACAGACTGATTTGACTTTTAAAAAGATGTTACTTTTAAAATATTTTCATTCATATAAGCCAGGAATTTCTGAGCCAGAATTTTCTTGAGTATTCAAAGTTTACAGATATGGAAAGTACTTTGGTAGAAATCAGTATCAGAAGAACTGACAGCACTCATAAGAAACAATACCATACATTCCAAGTCTCATTGTTTACTCAAACACATTTTTTATGACTAAAATATTTCCTCATGAAGACAACAAGTTTTGTTTTGTTTCCACAGATAGGGCAATTTTTTTTTTTTTTTAATTCATCGTTCTTTTATTTTTTCTGTCAATATTGTCTTTTATTTCTTAAACATCTCATCTAGCTGGTGATTTTGTAGCCACATTACCCCAAGAAAAGCATGTCTTCATACCTTCCTGTCACTTCTATGTGGCATGAAGTGACACAGTCTAATTTACACTGCCTTCTCCTACATGCAATGCCGCTTTATATATCTCAGGTAAAATTTCATGCTAGAAAAAAAAATTGTCAGGCTCATTAGGCAATGAGGAGCATTCATTCTGACATAGGGAAGAGGATGGCATTTAACCAGAAAATACAGAGTGCTTTGTGGTGATTCTTCTCTCAGAGGTCCCCTTAGGCTGGGAGCCCTAGGAGCAGATGTGATCTCAGGCCTGGTTGAAAGAGATCAAAGCCATGGGCGGAAATACCTTCCCCTCCATCAGTGAGGCAGCTCCTGCCAGAAGCAGCTTTCTCACCAGAAGGACCCTAGAATCATTGCCAAATTAGAATCTGCCTGGTGAGAAGTCACTAGGCATAAAATCTCCAGTGATTTGGTACTTGTTCACTGAGCAAACCAGAAAGCACATGTGAAGAATTCAGGACAGAGCTTGTGAGCCTGTACCATAGCCACTAGGGGTGGGGGTCTTGTCGGCTTCCCTCCTAAAAGCGTTTTCTTGGAGTTGCTATATTCTTTGAAACCTCTGGCAAAACTAGGGTGTCCAGAACATAACGGCTTGGGAAGGTTGATATTATGCACTTTTTCTTTAATTTTGTTTGCCTCAATAGTTTTGTTTGATTGTGTTTTGTGAAGTAGGACAATAACAAAACCATCTGGTTTCTATTTTTCTTTTCCCTTTTTTAAGTATAAATAGGACCTTAAGAAGAAATTTGAAAACACACTCTAATACTTAATATGCCTAGCAAGATATAAAGGGGCTCTATAAATAGAATCACTGTATAAAGTAAGATTCATTATAGAAATATTTTAACTTTCACTTTAAAGTAGTAACATAACATTCAGGGGTTTTGCCTTAAATTATTACATTATAAAACTTATTGGTGTAACCCCTGCAGACCCTCCACACACAGTGGCATAAAGAATTCAAAAGTGATAAATGCACTGATACATTGTACCACACAATGCCGTGATGAATATAGTTTACATTTTAGCTACCTGGCTCCTTGGTATTTTAGATACTTCTGTCAGAAAAATGCCTGGAACATTTTATTTTGTTTTGTTTCCTTTCAGCGGCCAGGCATTGGCCAATTTAACAGCAGAAGTTACATTCTTACTGTTTGCATATTAATCAGTTATTTAGAACACCCCTGCTGAGAAATATCATCATAACAACAACACCATTTTAATGGAGCAGTGCAAAGATACCCGGGAGAATCAATTACAATGAAGGCCTATGAAAATCTGTTTTGCTTTTCATTATTTTATGGGGTTAGGAGGACAGTTGATGAGGTAATGAGACCTGAAGCATTTCCAATACTTCTAATGGGAAATGGAGTTCAGTTGGATCAGAATTGTTAGCAAAGAGCTACTAAGTTGGAAATCTTGGCCTCTATGACTCTGAAAATGGAGAAGCAGTCCCCTGTTCTGCCATATTAATGAAATAACACGATACACCTCAAATAATGGTAATGGTGCCACAACCAAAGTAGTACTTGGTTCTGCTAGTTTGTTTTCAGAAAAGGAATTACTAAATAAAATACTGACTGATGTGACGTTCTGAATTCTGTACCAGGCAAACTTTCATCAGATCCGATCTGAAGGAAGTTGGTAAATAGTGATTTTAAAATCAGCTACTAGGAATTACTTATCTAATCAAAAGTCTTCAGTATATAGTTGAGAATCTTGTTTTAATGTTTTTCAGTCGGGGTGTATTTCTCAATAGATGACCAAGACAATATAACCCAAAGATAGCAGTGAAGCCTATTCCTGGAAAATTTTCCAGTGCAATTCATTTCAAGTAATAGGAAAGAATGAGATACCAAGTGTTTCCTGGAACGATTTTGCAAGACTAAATACGAGATAGCTTTCTTTTAATCATGTCTCAACTTACATTTTGAACCTTGCCAGAAATCCTTCTGTCCCCTACTCTTTCATATCATATACATCATTTCTGCTCCTGCACCATCCTTTAAACTCCCTTTGACCTGGTGTCTTTTCTCCGCCCCAGAGTAAAGTGCCTTTCCCTTATTTTTAATTGCTCGATGCATGCTTAGTTTTCAAGTCTTAGGACTCCTTTTTCCTTAAGAATTCCCTAATTCTCCCAGCTGAAAGTAATTGGCAAAGGGCATAGAATGCTGTGATAGCAATTTGTAAAGTTCTCAAAATACTTAGCACACCCTGCTTTGTGTCTAGACATGTACCACTCCTCAATTCAACTAGACTCTAAGCTCCTTGCGGATAAATATCACACCGTATCACCCATAATATGAAACACAATAATTGTAAATTTAATAGGTGTTTAATGTAATTTTGTATTAACTAGGTTAGTAATTATTAAAACTATGTCAAAAAGCACCCATTTATTTTAATTTCTATACTTAACAAAACTTTCTTTGGAAAACTTACAAAATTTTGGAAAGTTCTTATTAGTGTCTAAAGTAAATGATGAAAATTGCAGAACTTTTTCACCAAAAATCTACCTGGTCAGATGAATAATAGCATATTCATATCAAGTATGAAGTATCAAGTAGCGCAATTTCCTTTTGGCAAAACACGTGGCCCTCACTGATGCAACATGAATTATTATAGTGTAAATTAAACTACAAAGATTAAATTCTAATCTTTATTATACTTTCTGAAAATAAAGTGAAAAGTAAAATGATATGAATAAAAATAGTCACTTATCCAAAATTTGACCAGATTACCAAATCTGGGACTCATTAATAAATTCTTAGCATAGCTGGGAGTGATTTTTTGAAAGGTGGATGGAATTATAGCTGACAGATGCAATTTACATAATGGCGAACAAGAAGACTATTTCTTTAGCTTTTGAGGAGGTAATCCATGCCTGGTGATTTGCAAAAATATATTGAAACTATAATTACATCTTGTTGAAATGTGTTTGCTTTATAAAATACTTTGTAATATAATATTTTTATCAGCAAGGGATTTCATTGTAGGAATTAATCATCATTTATTACAAATCTCTAAAAACTGGGCACTTACTATATGCAGGAATATACTTCAGGTAGGCCTGAAGCCTGTGGTTCTTAAGAGCAGGAGCTCCAGGAAGACAGGCTGAGAGACTGACCTCCTTTTTACCCTCACATAAGCACTCAGGAATGTGTTGACTTCCTCACCATTTATCTGAAGCAATGGGCTGAAAGAAATATACTTAGGGACCCCATAATATTTCAATGAATATGAATGACTTTCCACAGTTCCCCTGGCCTCCACACAGTACCTTTACTGCTTGAAAGGATCTGAAAGAAAACGTAATCTCAGGACATTTTGTGGTAACTTGAAAGACCAGGAAGGTTTCTTTCCTCCAAGGAGGACAACATAGTGGAGTCACCTTATTTTACATTGTCATTGTACATATTATATATATATTCACATATACATATGGTAGAAATTTATATGTATATTCTCTTATATATGGTACTATATGTGCACTATGGTTCTTTTGATTTATTTTATACATTCTTATATTATTTTATCGCAATAAATTCTTAAATTTGAAGTAGGGATGTGAATAGGGGTGGGTGAAGGGGCATGTACGCACTGCTTGTTGTCCTATATATCTTCTAGTATGAATTTATGGTTTAAATACACTATATATTCTGTAAATTTTTAAACATAGTTGAGCAAAAATATTTTCTCTGTGTTTTTGATCTGATGCTTTCCAATTTTTTACTTTTGATTTGTATATTCTCTTTCTTCTTATTTGAGTATGCCAAAACTATTTTGAAATGCATTTTTCAATACACAAGGCATATATTTTGTGGAATAAACTCCATAGCTCACTGGTAGGGTTTGTTGGCATTCTCCTGGAGATATGTCAAATATAATTGTTGTTTCACAGAGATAACCTCAGGAATGTTCTTGGATCAGGCTGCTTTCTCCAAGAGTATAAAGCTGATAAATCAGAGCATTGTTCACTCAAGCACTGATGACTCCATAAAATCTTACTTTGGATTGTCTACAGCTGAGAGCAATGGAGTACATTTCACCCAAATAAGCTGTCCTGTCTTACGTATCCAGACTATACTAAGTTCAGAACTTCTCCACATGTATTGGAGAAGCTATATTTTTGCCAAGACTGGGCCTTAAGAGAGGCTGTTGTGCTCCAGGTGTTAGTATTTAAACATCTGCACCCTTTGGAAATCTCTTTTTGTGTTTGTGAGCTGTTCTATGTTTGTCTGTTGTCATTTGTGAATTCTATTTACTCTTTCATTGTTTTCTGATGCGGAATTATTAAATTACTCATAAATATTTCTTTCATTTGAAACTTATTTTATTATTATGTTGCTAGCATTTTGTACAGTGGATTACTTTATCTACTTTTTTTTTTTTTTTTTTTTTTTTGAGACGGTGTCTCACTCTGTCACCCAGGCTGGAGTGTAGTGGCATGATTATAGCTGACTGCAGCCTAGGCCTCCTGGGCTTAAGCTCTTCACACCTCACCCTCCTGAGTAGTTGGGATCACAGGTGTATGCCATCATGCTGGACTGATTTGTTTTTTTCTCCATGGAGATGGTATCTGCCTATGTCATCCAGGCTGGTCTCAAACTCCTGGGCTCAAGCAATCCTGCTGCCTCAGCCCCTCAAAATATTAGCATCATAGGCATGAGCCACTGCACCTTATCTTTTTCATTGGCTTGTTTGTGACAGCACCTTAGTTATGGATTTCTCCCAGTGCAGTTATAGATGTCCCCTAATTTATTACCTTTTATATATTTAAATTTTCCTTACTTTCTAAATAAGTTTCAAAAACCATTTGATTTCTTCCTTAACTCAGGCTATCAAGTGAGATGTTTAAAAAAAAATTTTCCTGCATTGTTTATTGTTTTATATTAAAATCTAACATAATTACATTATAGTCAGATAATATCTATATGTAGTATTACTTTTTAATACATTGAAGTATCATTTAACTTAATCCACAATCAATTTTTATTACATTTCACGGACATTTTGAAATAATGCATTTCTCTCTCCTCTCTATATAGAGTGAAGCATCTCTAATTCTCACAAGTTGGTCTATGGGTAACTGAGATTCACATATTTAAACTTTTTGAAGTGAGCACTGCTCATGTTTGACAAAATTGAAGCTAGATCTCCTGCCTCTCTCTAAGGGTTATCTATCATTACTATTTCTTAGGATCTTCCTTTGGGATCCAGGAGATGAAAATACACAGTTAAAGTGGATGAAAGAAGGCGGAATATTGCAATAAAGTACCAGGACACTTGAGAGAAATTAAAGAATAAATCAAAACACTGGCACAATATATAAATATAAATATAAATATAAATATAAAATATATGAGCATATCAAGATGAAAATAACTAGGTGCAGTGGCTCATGCCTTTAATCCCAGCACTTTCGAAGGCCAAGATGGGTGGATCATGAGGTCAGGAGACGGAAACCACCCTGGCCAACATGGTGAAACCCCGTCTCTACTAAAAATTAAAAAAAAAAAAAAAAAAAAAAAAAACATTAGCCGGGTGTGGTGGCATGCGCTTGTAGTCCCAGCTACTTTTGGAGCTCTTCTGGAGGCATACAATTATAGGAGAAGAGGAAGACAGAGTTTAGCCCTGCATATATGTCTTACATCTTCTGTGCTTGGGAAAATGGTGATATATAGAAGTAAATAACAGTCCAAAAGAAATAAAAAGGCATTGAGCATTTGGGGAAAAAAAAAACGTCGTCGGTATCTCTATTATCTTCTATAAATATCTAAATATCTTCCTTTTAGAGTAGAGATGGAGAGCCAAAAGTTATGTAGCAGAAGGATATGAAAATGTATTTCATCATGCAGAACCAGAACGCTTTAGTACAAATATGTGTATTTTGAGTTAACAAAATTATTTTGATAAGAAATTTCGCTTTCTATTTGTTTTTATTTTCTTAATTTATGACCTTTGTAAAAAAAAAAAAAGAGTTTAAGTTATATGACTTTCTATACAACAGAGATTTTTAGATCACATGAATTCATGAGGTTGAGAAGAAATTTTGAATGCTTAAATGTGACTTTAAAATAATTTATTTAAATAGTGAACACATGGACATGGTAAAAAAAAAAAAAAAAGAGCGTTAACTAGTACAGAATAATATATAATAAGCAATAGTAGGCTCTTTTTTTGTACCCTAGCAATAAATAACGCCCTGTAGATAAACTTGTTTTGTTTAGAATTTTATTTTTAAATATCAACAAGCTATTTTTTATTTTTAATTATTATGGGTACATAATAGCTGTACACATCTATGGGGTACATGTGATATTCTGAAACAAGCATGCAATGTGTAATGATCAAATCTGGGTAGTTGGGATATTCATCACCTCAAACATGTATCTTTTTTGTGTGTGTTGGGAACATTTCAAATACACTCATTATTTGGAAACATATGATAAATTGTCATTAACTATAGCCACCCTATTGTGCTACTGAACACTAGAACTTATTCCTTTTAACTAACTGAATTTGTATACCCACCAGCAAGCTATTCTTACTATCCATTGTAGCGGACTTTTTTCTTTTGCTTATGGAAGGTGGACAAAATAGCCTTACCAAAACGAAACAAACAAAACAAGTGCTGTGTGTAAGAGAAATGTGGGTGAATGCCAGGATGAGGAACAGTGTAAAAGCGAAGAGATCAGAGAGTACCATTTAAGTCACAGAAGCATCTCTCTACAGAGCTGCCAAGATTCCATACAGTTTTGGTTATTAAGCCACATTTGCTACTGCCCAATTTGTTGATTTGGGGATTATGGGGAACTCTGAAACTCAGGGGCACCTACACCAACCTACCAACAAGAACTATCTCATATGATACAAGTGAGTAGTATTCTATATATCTATTGTTAGTAACTTTTTAAGAGTTTTGTATATCCACTGCTAATAAACTGTACTCTGGTTGCCTTTTAACATAAGAAGTCTTGTCCAACAGAATTTGATTGATTAGAGGAAGCAGTTCACAGGACAACATGAGTCTTTGTGCTCATGAGACATTTAACAATCACTCATATAGTGCTTGCAATTCAGTTGCAGCTGAATAACTTCTCAGGGATAATCATTGCAAATAAGATGTAGGTCTTCCTGATCCCTTCAATTCTCTGACTTTAGCACGAGACGTCATTAATAATAAGCAGCTGTAATGATACATTTTTGAATTGATATCAATATGTATAGTGTTGCAATTCTGAATACATAACTGAAGCATATTTCTGCCTCCCTGCATTTTGGTATGCTTGAATCAAGGAAGAGATACTTCTTGGCTTAGAAATGAATTTATGGGATAGCTTTTTTCAAATTCTACTGTAATGGGGTATTAGCTCCCAGACTGTTGCTTTCCTGATGTTACACGCTGTATATATTGAAGAAATCCCTAGAGCCATATGTATTCTTGTGTTATGATAATGTTACCATTAGTCTTGATTGCTTTTGAAGATAGTTTCTGGTTACAGAATTGCTCAAAGCAAGAAGTTTAGTTTGTTCACATTTTTCCCCTTAATTTGGGAGAGTGTTTTTATTTCACTTTTATTTGAAATGAGTTCCTGTGCTGTTATTATGGCATTTTATGTGGCTTGTCATTGTAGTAATCAATTTTATATTTTCTTCACGCCAGTTCAACATTCTGCTCTTGACGAGCACTTTGTCATATTTACTAGGGTTCTTGTCATACATAGGAAAACACTTCCTCTATTTGTCTCCTAAATTTTCTTTTTCCCTTGTTAGTAATTTTGCTATCTCTATATCAATGTTCTGGCTGGTTACAATTACAAGTTTTCCCAGCTGGGAGCTTGTAGCATTTTCTCAGTCTCTGCAACGTGCTGATCTATTCTGATATGAGTTCCAATTGTTTCACCTCCATGTTCTGCATTTTTACCATGGTTTGTTGAAAAACAAAACTGTTGAAATTTGAGAGGGTAGCCATTTCCTTTTTGTGTTTTTCATCTGAAACAAACCTCGTATTACTCAAATATCTTAGTTAGATGGAGTCTACTTTTAGGTTAAGCTCTTGGAATTGCTGCCTAGGGATTACAATTCAAGTTTAATCTATACAATTGTCAAAGGCAAAAAACAATTCAGTTCAAATCCTTAACGGGAAACTAATTAACCCTGTCTATGACAACTAGCAGAAAAAGGTTCTTACTTTCTACTCAGTGATATTAAATATCTGTGTAGGTATGTGCACATATGTGTATAGGTATATATTCTCCTTGAGATCAAAGTCTTTAACCATTGCCACAAATTGGTACCATTTTTCTTATATATTTTTTTTTTTCAAAAGCATTCTGTTGACAGTAAAGATGTTCATCTAATAGAGTGATTCTCAAACTATACGAGTCAGAATCACCTGGATAGTTGGTTAAAACACAGGGATTTAAAATTAGTAGGTCCTGAGTGGGGCCTGAGAAATTGCATTTTTAAGAAATTTCCATGTACCGCTGAAGTTGCTGGTTAGGGGACCCTACTTCTCTAAGCAATGAGGAATTTTAAATTAATTGGTCCTAAGTTTCTAAATCAATACCTCTCATAGTTTTTAGAAGATATTTGAATACTTTAGGCATAATGGTAATCAAGAGAAGGCCAACACAAGCCATAATTACTACTAAATTTAATATTTGAGTCCAAAACTTTAAGTTAGACACCCACAAATAGACACATACTTCTATGAAAATTCTATAAATTTGGATATGTTATTGATTTGGCTCAACAATTTACTTCTGATATAACATAGATTGAAATAAATAAATACTTATCTGCAGTGCTCTAAACCATTATTTCAAAAAGCATACAATAGAAAGCACATGCACAACAGTGAAAGGAAATTTGATACTAATAATTTAATTTGAAATGACATCAAGGCAAGTTTTATTTACTACTGAAAGTCATTATTACTTTTCAAGCTACAAAAAATTGCCTGATAATCCAGTTAACATAAATATTTTTTTTAAAATTTGATTAGTGAATGTCAGACAGAACAAACTCTATGTTAAAAGAGTAAGAAAAATAGAATTTTTCTATATTAGAACACTTTGGAGACTCAAAAGTTAGGGAAATAATGGCAGATTCACAGAATAATAGTAGATTCACAATTATTTATTTTATTTAAGAAATTCAAACTGGCTAAAACCAGTCATTAAAATAACTAAGATAACTTTTTAAAACGTGGTTACAATACTACTCTCATACCATTTTCTTAAATATTATTTTGATGTTAAATAACCTGTATTTTGATCATAATATGAGAAGCTAAATCTTAGAGATATTGGGAAAATGAACTGAAAGGACTGAAAACAGTCTTTGGAAAATAGAAGAACATCTTTTTTTTTTCTTTTTTCTCTGATTTAGACTGTTTCACACATCTCAAAAGTTATGCACAAAAGTATTTGTTATAATTATTAATATTTCTAGTTATTTTAATTGCTTTCAATCATTTATTATCTAACGACTATTATTTTTAATAATTGAGATAAAACTGACATACAATAAACTGTATGTACTTAAAGTGTACAATTTGGTAACGTATGCATATATGTTTATTCCTGTGACATTGGCAAAGCAATCAATATAGTAAACATACTCATCAGCCCTCAGATTTCTTTCTGTCTCTCCATAATCCCTTTCTCTCACCTTTCCTATATTTCTCCCTGTCCCCAGGAAACCAAAGATCTGCTTTCTGAAACTATATATTAGATTGTATTTTCTAGAATTTTATATAAATTGAATTATACAGCACGAACATATTTTGTCTTTCTTTTAAAATTCACCTGAATGATCTGGAATTTCATCCGTGTTATAACATTCATTCAGAACTTTTTAGTGTGCCTTTCCATTCTTACATTCT
This sequence comes from Piliocolobus tephrosceles, assembly GCF_002776525.5. Classification (NCBI taxonomy): domain Eukaryota; kingdom Metazoa; phylum Chordata; class Mammalia; order Primates; family Cercopithecidae; genus Piliocolobus; species Piliocolobus tephrosceles. Next base: position 102,469,757 of record NC_045437.1, on the reverse strand, counting down.
CTCCTTTACCAGTGAGCATAGTGAAAAAAAGTAGTGTTTGCCTGCTACAGAGACACTTTTCAGGAGTGGCTACAAAAGTAATAAAACAGGAGCTGAATTATAAGATCTGTTTTCTCTCACCTCACAAGTTGCTGGAAAAAAAAAAAAAAAGAAACAAAAAACAGTTTTTTCTTCATAGTTCTACCCCACCTAGAAACTCAGTTTTCTAATGGAATTTGGAGAAGAAAATAATGTGAGTTCTCAAAATACTTTCCCAAAACAAGTTCCAACTGAAAGTCAAACATTCTGAGGAATCTTTCAAAAACAAGACAAAATACATCTACGATAAAATATGCTTATAGAAAAACTATTCAAAACAGGCATAAATCCCTCGTCCATCTCAGCTTTTCCTGATTCTCCTTTTCCAGACCTTCTTGTTTCTTGGTGCCTTAACTAAATCTGGTCTCCAGATCCCATAGACCTTGGCTTCCCCACACTGGGTTTTCTTACACCCTTTTATGAAGAATTCTGATAAAGAATATTAAAATTGTAGCAGAGTTAAGTTGGAATGTAGGAAAATTTCTGGATGACTTTCAGAGACATACACTCCTGAAGCAAGCCTGTATAAGTTAGTCTATATCTAGATCAATATGTAGCCAGAGTTCTACCTATTGAAAATGAAAATTTAACACCCCATTTTTAAAATTAAAAAAGGTTATTTTTTTAGAAGTTAAATGTTTACAAATAATTTTGCCTTTATGTAAATATCAAAACATGCAGGTAGCATAAATGTTCAAATAAATATTTGAGATATTTTATGAATATGACTGTTTATAGAAAACCATTTTATATGGATTACAGGTTAGTCCCAGTGAAAAACACAATCAAATTTACATGTTACGTGATTTGTGGACAATTACATAGCAAATCAAGAAAAGAAGCCAAATTATGACTTTGCAATTTTCTATTTAGTTCATTAAGCAATCTCTTCAATCATACTGCAGGTCAAGTGGCTACTGACTGTGGGCACTGACTACCTTTATTCTGTAAATAAATACACCTCATCCTTTATTCCGGGTCGGTCTGTCTGTCTATCTATCTATCTATCTATCTATCTATCTATCTATCTATCTATCTCACCATCCATTTGTCATATATCATAGCTACCTTTTTTTTTTTTTTTTTTTTTTTTTAAGATTGCTTACCTTTTCATCCCATTAGAAAAGTTTCACAGTTTGTGAGTTTTGAAATCAATTCCCTTTTATCCCCACATATAAGACTTTATTTCTGAAAGACTCTGGGACAAATACATCAAAAAGTAAAATAAGATACTATTTTTTTCTGGTTTTCCATCAGAACGCTTATTATAACCTGGATCAACAGCCCCTGAAACACACACAATTCCATGGGAGAAGGCACCTTCACGTTTTAATTTATGTGACAATGCCTCTAAGAATTAAGCAACACACCACCTGTGTGGGCCTATGTAACAGTCCTGTTCTGAATTCTCTGTGAATCCATTAATAGCTGCAATTTCAGTATTGTTTCTTATACTATTATCAGCAGCCATTACATACCCTGACATGTTTAATCTAAATGACTCACTACTTCTCATGACTAAAGAATAACAGAACAATATGAAACATCATAAAACATAACATCATCTCTTCCTATTTCATTCTATATTCTCCTTGTAGCAGGTTGGTCCAAACATCCCTTCAATATGATTAGATAAGTGAAGAAATTATATTAGATGCAGTTCCCTGAAAGACTATCTACAGTAAATACAGCCGTGGGTTTCAATTTAAATTAAAATTGATTGCATGCTTATTGGTTCTTCTAAGCTTTGGAACTGGAAAATTAAAAATTCACATGTAGCAATTTTGATGTGCTTCTGAGAGAAGGTTCTTGATTTAGATACCCACCAGGCTGCCAGTAGGTAAATATAAAAATGGGGAAGATAAAAATGTATTCTATTTGAGAGGTTATCATAATTGTATGAATAAAAGTGAAAGCTGAGTCTACCTCTGGGCTTCTTAAACAATTATACCATAATCTACTAGTTACTGTTTTTACTGTTTAATACAGGACAGGCTTAACATACCTGCTACTTTTCCTGAGATAGTCCCAGTTTACAACTGCTGTCCTAGTGTAATTTTCCCAGTGTTCAAATTATCCAGGTTAGATAATAATTTATATTGTTATCATTCATTCATTCGGATGAAGCTGCTTTTAGCAACAACCTCAACAACCTGAGGCTGGGCTATTGCTCCTTTATGCAAAGGTAATTTTTTCCATCAGTGTAGTAAGGTAAAACATCATCAAATTTAAGACATTTAAAATCATATTTGAATTTCATAAAGACAGATTACAGAATGATATTTAAGACACTGAAGTTCTGTGATTCTAATAGAACAATTAAATTTTTACACAATTTTAAATTCAAGGGGGAACTGAAATAAAAGAAATGAAATTTGTCTTCAACACCAACATTGTTAAGTCATCTTTCCTCTCATCTCTGTTTAAAACTAAGTTTTGGAAGACATAGATATGTATATAAGGTAAAGATGAAATATGGTCTGCAGGAAAAATTAGAAGGAAAATAAGAAATCCACCTCAAAATATTGTGTATATAATTAAAAACAAAAGACTAGGATTAAGAACACTAATATAAAAAAGTGAGTGTCACACTCAATCCATCCACAGAAATCTAGAAGAATCTGGTAGAAAATGTTATAATTCTGGAAAATAATAGTAAAAGCTAATACCTATTGAATACTTATATGCCAGGCACTGTCCTAATCTCACCAAAACATGTACTAGGTACTTTTATTATTTTCACATTACAAATGATGAAACTGAGTAACTAACAGTTCTATTGTTTATCAAAGATAATGATTTTAGAAAACAATGAAGCAAGGACTTATATTCGCATAGTCTGACTTCTTTACTAATCTGTACTCAAAAGAATAATTATGTCATACCTTCTGCAGGCTAATGAAAACCTAGATGTATGAAAATAAATAATTATGTAACTTTAAAAATATCAATTATATAAAAAGCCCACAGATCATTATTTATATAAACATTTCCATAATTTGGCCTTGATATTAGTATCAGATTTATTGGCATACATTTAAGACATTTATATTTTTTCCTTAAAAATAACAATGTAGGCCGGGCGCGGTGGCTCAAGCCTGTAATCCCAGCACTTTGGGAGGCCGAGACAGGCGGATCACGAGGTCAGGAGATGGAGACCATCCTGGCTAACACGGTGAAACCCCATCTCTACTAAAAAATACAAAAAACTAGCTGGGCGAAGTGGCGGGTGCCTGTAGTCCCAGCTACTCGGGAGGCTGAGGCAGGAGAATGGTGTAAACCCGGAAGGCGGAGCTTGCGGTGAGCTGAGATCCGGCCACTGTACTCCAGCCTGGGCGACAGAGCCAGACTCCGTCTCAAAAATAAATAAATAAATAAATAAATAACAATGTTAACCTACATTGTGACATAAAATATCTCACTTGTTTCTCATGATTCCTCAGAAATTGTAGATAATGATTCATAAGACACAAAAGTGCCAATAAATAACACTTAGTGAGTCCTCACTGTGTTTGCACTATCCAAAACACTTAACATATATTATATCATTCACGTTTACTTAAACCTCACGAAGTAGATACTATAGTTACCCCAAATTTTATAAATAAATCGCCTGTGATTCTGAGACCCAGTGAAAATGTAACCTTTTTTATTATTGCAACTAGTGTGAATGTTAAAACTCTTTTAAACTTTTTATGTATTACCTCATTTAAATATCAAAAGAAACACATTAGTTGGGTAGTATTTTATTTTATAGTTGATCATTTTTAATGTCTTCCAGCAACACAGCGTATATAAAATAGGGTCGCCTGAAGAAGTGGAATATACTCTCTTTCAATGTCAGTCCTTTCGTTTTAGTATTGGTTCTACACTTTGCAGTGTAACAATTCCTATCATTCACAAAAATAATTAATATACACTGTGAGTTCAATTGCCTCACTGTAAGTTACTTTATTTAATAACTATAACATTAGTCTTCACCACCATGCCAATATACCTCCCCCACTTTTTTTGTTATTGTCATCTTACTTGTAATATAAATTTAAGAGCCAATTTTATTTTTTTCAACATTTATTTTCCCTTCAGAACTAACCGTATTCCAAGCTTTATTTTTCTGCTCAATTTATTAATTTGTATCATTCCTATATTTCTGTGTTAATAAAAACGATAACATCAGTCTTCTTCAATACCCACTCTAAGCCTGATGCTGACAAGAAATAAGGTGGAACAATCAAATTACCAGGGCTGACAGTACAAAAGATGTAAAAACTCATCATTTAGAGCATCCCAATATATATTCCTCCTAGAGGAACCAAATGTGTCGTCTTCAGCTAAGCTTACTTTAAAATGTTTCATTTAATTCACATAACAATCTTATATACTACGTATTTTAATCTCAATTGAGACACATAATTCTTTGAGAATTAAGTAGCTTGCATAAGGCTACATCATAATGTGTCTAGAGATCTAGGATTCAGACCCAGTTAGGCAGATTGCAGAACTTGTACTCACAAATACCACCATGTTGCCCATCTCTGTCCCGCTGGGCTCCCCTTCGCTGCTCTTTTCTGCCTTCTTTTATCAGATTTCACTTTGTTTCTCTCCTCTTTCTCTCATATTCTGGACAAGAGGAGCACAGGATGTCACATCAGATAGGACAAAGAATTGGGAACACATGTCTCATGTCCTCTCTCTCTCTACCAACTAGCTGTACATTTCTTCCTATTAAAAAAAAAAAAAAAAAAAGATAACTTCTAAAAGCTGAAAATGAGTTAAATTTAATATCAAAAGGTTCTATTATTGCAGGGTATTGAGTGCCTTTTAGATTTTATTTTATAGATGGAAAAAATGAGACAGAGCACTGAAGGGATTTGCCTCAAAATCACACATCTAGTAAATGGCATAATTGAGCAGAAGACCTCGGTCTTCTGAGTCTTGTATCCACTCCACTGTTTCCCAAAATATGGGCTGTTGAATGAGTTACAACTCTCAAGGTAATTTTAGCTGTTACATGGCAACAACATTAGATAGCAGTAAATCACGTACTGAGAAAGTTATTCCCATTTCAGTTCCTTGCAATCCTTCAATGAGAAACTCACTTTAATGTTAGTATATCTTTTAACCTCACTTAAACAATCCTCAATCCTTGCTATTCTGTATCCAAAAACATGAAACGAATGGCACACCAAACACCTGTGTCTTTCCACTGCCTTTGAGAAGTAAAATATTACTAGAGTTAAAGAACGTATGAGCCTTTCTCTTATTTTTATCCTTCTCCCTTTCCACTGCATTTATGAATTACAATTTGGGGATTTCAAAGGAATTTAATTTACCATGTATCAATCCATTTTTAAATTGTAAGGAACTATTTTGCATTTAAAAATACACTCAACTGCTATCAAAATATGAATATACTTCTGAAACTCAAATTTTAACACAGTTATATTATCTTTCTGATATTTATCCGTGTTGATGCCTATGGCTTTCATTCATTCATTTTTATTGCTGTATATTATTCCATCTGTCTCTTCTGTCACTATGCATTTAATTGTCTCCTCCCCCACAACTTGTTTTTTTATACAAGTAAAGTTACTTTGAGTATTCATATTTATGCTGGATTGTTAATAGGTGCACATGTTCCTATAATTTTTTGAAAATGGGAGAGCAATGACTGAGTCTGTATATTTTCTGGATTGTGCTATTTCTTTTTTCTAAAGTGGTGGTCCTAGTTTTATACTCCAATATAATTAATTGAGTATCATTAGTCATTGCCATGCTCATATTTACAATTCTGAAGTAATGAGTAATTGTGTCTTTAGATTGTGTTTCCCTAAATATTAGTGAAGTTAAGCATCTTTAATATGTTTCTTATTCATTTTTATTTACTCTTGTATCAACTGCATTTTCATATGTTTACTTACTTCCCATCCATTTTTTACCTTAAATATTTACGAATTTGTGACTTTTAGATATTCTTTTTATATTCTAGACACAATTTCCTGTTGGTTTTATGTTTCTGCTATATTGTCTCGGGATAGAACTACTATTCTTAATTTATTTTTGTTGTTTAAGGGTTTGAGTTATGAAATCCTTCCCTTTTGAAGATTTAAAATATATTATGTTATATTTTATTCTAACACAGATACAATCTCCTATTAAACATATACAGCCCTATAGATAATCATATATGCAAATGATAATTTTAATTTTCTCCAAAGGTCATTTATCTATGTACTTATTCATTCATTAAATTATTTATTTGTTCTTCAGTTTGCTTACAACCTAACAAAAGTTTAAAGACTAAACATTTAGTTTGGCATTACAATCTTGATTTCAAAGTTTTGTATATAGATTGTACAAATTGTACAAATTACAATTTGCCCTTGGTTGAGCTAAATTACTTTTATTAGATGGAAAGGTTCTTTTTCAGCCTTAATTTGTAATTTTTTTTATCAAGAAGAATATTAAATGTTATATATTCACACAATTATTGGTGTGATCATTGGCTGTTTCTCTTTATTAATGTATGAAATTATGTTTACGGAATTTGTATATTTATTCAACCTTACATTTACGGAATCAACCTAGATGCCCATCAGTGGTGAACTAGATAAAAAACTGTGGTATATATATACCATATAATACTACATAACCGTAAGAAAGAACAAAATCATGTCCTTTGCAGCAATATGGATGCAGCTGAAAGCTGTTATTTTAAGTTATTTAATGCAGAAACAGAAACCAAATACCACATATTCTCACTTATAAGTGGGATCTAAATATTGAGTACACATGGACATAAAAATGGGAACAGCAGACACTGGGGACTACTATCAGGGAGAGGGTGGAGAAAGGCAGGGGTTGAAAAGCTACCAATTGTGTACTATGCTCACTACCTAGGTGATGGAATTATTCATACACAAAACTTTAATGACACACAGTTTATCCATGTAACATATGTGCCCCCGAACCTAAAATAAAAATTGAAAAAAAAAGAAAAAGTTGATTTTGACATGATTAAAATTATATATATAATTATGTAAATATACAGATATATAAGAAAATTTACCACCCCACCATATATATATGTAAAGTGCTGTGAATAGTCTGAGATTTTATGGTACTTCCAAGCAAGGGGTTAGCAAATTTAACAGATACTCGCAGAAGACATGAAACTCTTGGGTCAAAGATAAAAGACTTTAATATGCATAGCAATAATTGTAATTGGAGTGTCAGCATGGAGAATTCTCTCCCAATAATGTATCATCCTCATTTCTACACTGTCTTGCTTTTTGGCAACTTTTTCCACAATTACATCTTTCAGTAGATCACACCGATTGATTTGACTGACAAAGCTGGAACTAAATTCATTCAATTTGGCTCACTCAATATTTAATTAAAACTACTTATAAACAAGATTCCAAACAGCACTTGAGGCTAACCTTCAATATTTGGCTCAACTGTGTCCACAGGATTCTGGAGATAGCCAGGTAAACAATTCCATAAAATTTAAAAGTCTACCTTAAAAAGCCAAATGGCTTTCCACTTAAGTTTCTGTCAAGCCTTTCTACTTGACCCAAGGCTTTAGTCAAGATAGAGCGCCATTGTAGTAGCAATCTCACGGGCTATGTATTGACTTACAAGGAGGAAATCTGAATCTGTTCTATTATTTATGACCATTCTGGCTAGTGAGTTGCAATCCATCTGAATGCCAGGGATAAAGCAGTATCATTAATCACTTCATGTAAATTCTGGAACCAATGTAGTATTAACTTCTGCAATTGGATGAGTCCAATGATGGGAATAACTGCCCATTGTTAACATATAGCAATAAGTCAATTATCCTTACAGGAAGCTCTCCTAAGGAAACAAAGGTAGCCATATTTTAGAGGGATCTCCAAGTTATCTGAGGGATACATGTTCTACTGATTGAACTTCCATAAACCCATACATCAAAGTCCACTTTGAGCCAGAAGTTTTGATTTTGGTGACAAAGTAGAAGGATAATGTTTCACCAAAAGAGATAACTGAATCTCCTTCAGGTAAAGTTGCATACTACTGGGGCCATGTTTTTTTTTTAAATGTATTACTTCCATTTGACAATTAATGCTTATTAGGTCCTTCCAATCTTATTAGTCGCTGTATTCAAGTTTACTCACCTCTAAAAGGCAAAACTTGACTGAGGAGTAACAAGCCTTCCATGGTATAGACATTCACTTTTGACAAAAATGCGGCCTCCACCCCCAGAAACCCCACTACATCAGTAGCAAACAAATAACTGTTTTTCAAAATGGATGTATCTCTATGCCAGGGAGATGATGAATCCAAAACACTAACATGTGCCTCCCTTTGCTGGAGTCTCTGATAAACAAAATAATCAGTGATAGAGACTTTATAGTTCAAAACGTCATTAGATTATTTGCCTTGAATGCAGAGAGCATACTAGAGCTTGCTAAATGTCTTTTCCATCCCTGACTCTTCATGTGGCCCATTTCTAAGTATGATAATTTGTGGTCTATGTGGTCTATGATAATTTGTGATATATGGGTACAACTGTAATAAGAAAGTGAGGTACATTTCCAATACTCAAAGAAACCAGAGATAAGAGTCAAAGGTTCAAAGAGATAAGAGTCAAGGTTCAAAGAGATCAAAGATTTTTCTAGACTACTGAAGGAATTGAGCATTGTGAATTTCCCCACATAGTCCAACAAAATCTTTCTTAGCAAGAGGGCCTCTGAAAAAAATTTCATAGGAGAATAACACTGCACTCAGATCTATTGAGTCTGGCAGGTCAGAAGTCCTGCCAGCCAATATGACATCATCTATATAACAAAAGCTTTGGACCTCAGACAGTAAAGTCTCTCACATTAAATTCTGATCTGACTTCTGGCAAAAATAAGGTATTACAAACTTATATTGGAGAACTTACCACATGAATGCTAATTAATTTTGGTCATCAGATGCCAGTAGGATATAAAAGAGGTTGTTAGCAATGTCAGCAGTGTCTAAGACAGCATACTCAGTGCCATCAGTCTAAGTTATGGATTCAGTGTCAATCACAGTGTCTGAAACAGGGCCATGGGACCAACGACTACAGGCATGTGACAAAAATGCACTGTAAGTCTTTAGATCACATGAGCCTTTTTCACTAGCTCACATTGCTGTTACACTGAAATATTTCATCTCTTACTACTCCTGCTGCCTTTAAGTCCTTAATCAAGGCTGTTTTTCATTTCTCCACGTGTGATTTTATCTTGCTTCTGTTGGACTATCAGAGAGGGAACACAAGTTTGTTCAACATGATTTATTTTGTTTTTGGTTTTGTTCTATTTTGTTTCATTTTAGGATTTTAGCAGCCTGAAGCCATCGTTTTTATTTTGTCTCTAGTGACAGGCAGAAAAGAGGGATGAGCAAGGGGCTTTACTGGCCGAACCAGAAACAGAAACTAAGAACCCATGACTGTATTCTCTCCCTTGGGCACCCCTATCAAGGAGGTGTTTAGAGAATGATTAATGTGTCCCACCACCTCTTCTCTACATGCACCTCTTCCTGATCAGGTGAGTCCCCTTGGAACTCAAGAGCCCTCACATTACATATGTGTAAAACAGCAGTCACAATTAAGCATGCATAAAAGTCACAACAGGCACTGAATCATTGCAAAGGGCCTCGCCTATGAGGTAACTTTTGCTTCTTTTCCATGCTTCAAAGATCAGTCCAAATCCATCACCTAACCCTGAGTTCTTTCTGCTCAATAAGAGTGGATACGGGGGTGACATGGGTGCCTTTATTCAACAGAACCATAAATGTGTGGGTCTCTCCCCTGGCCAAAGTTCTTCAGTACACACAGATGAGTATGTATGGGTTTTGGGTTCCCTTTAGAGAAATGGAGATCTCAGCTGCACCTATGGTCCTGTTTTTTTCTTGAAGCATCTGAAGCCACACTAGATGGAAGAAAGGATCAAGGGGCATCAAAAGAGAAAGTGGCTCAGCACTAATAAGCATGGATTTGCATTTACTTTTAAATTCAGAGAACATGGCTTGTTGCTAAATCAAGTAAATTTCTGATGTTTTCAGCTCAATCAATGCTTTATTAGATGATTAGATCTTCATGACTAATGCCATCTATTTCATTCATGAAGATCCCTTGACTAAGCCATATTTCTTTCTAGATGGGTTTGCAGAACTTGCTGTCTTTGGCTGACTTGAGCTTGACTGGTTCATTTAGAATTTTTTTTTTTTTTTTTTTTTTTTTTATCTACACTAATCTAGACGACTTCTTCTTTTATTGCCATAATATTTCCAAAGTTTTCACCTGGTTTTAACATAAGAATGGGAGACTTCAAGCATAATGGGAATAATTGCACAAATTTATCTATATTTCTTAGTGACAGTTTCTTATTCTCTGGGAAGTTATCTTCATCAGTAATATAAACCCAATCTGGGGCAATAATATCTGTTTTCTTCCAGCTTTTAAAAACCTTAGAGCCACATTTTGAGTTCATAAATAACAGCGGTAAAGTATTTATAATCTGTGTGCTCATATTTTGACATTTAACTTTTACTAATTTTGTCTATATCTGCATTATCCCTGGTTCTAATACTTTATTTTTATTCAGGGCTATAATTCTGTTATTAAAATTTATCTTCAAACTTTAAATTATGTATTTGTCATTATATACATAAACATATATAGACATAGGTAATTCTTTGTGAATTTCCAAATATATTTGACAATTTTTATACAATGCTGACACTTCAACGATAGTTAGACTGCGGCTGCTTTTTCTTTGTTGTTTGTTTGTTTGTTTGTTTTTATTTCCCATGAACATCTACACATGTGGAAGCACACATACTTACTAAAGCCACAAACTTCACAATCAGGCAAGAACATGTAGATAGATTAGAAAAACTTTATTGCCACTTCTGGATAACTTTTTTCTCTGCAAGTTGGTAAATTTAGTTGTTTTGCTTTTGTGAACAGCAACTCACTGTTAGAAATTTTTCCTATTCAGTTGTACCAATATAATGCAGACTTATTTCCCTAATAAACTTCATTGCATCCCTAACTATGAATGCATTTTTGTTTATTAAAAACAGCATCAAAATTCTTTTGTTGAAACATCATCAGAGCTAAAATATTTCAAAGTGTCTTCTGATTGGTTTAGATTGACCTTAGAATGTTTCATTCTATTTTTTCATTCCAAATTGACCTCAGGTCTTGATTATTATCCTTGTGGATTTTCAAACAGATATTCTAGCTTTTCTGATTTGCAAGCAGAAATCTTGAAGTCTTGATTACAAATATGATATTTTAAACTAATATGTTCTTCAAAAGCAGTATCTGGTAAAGTTTAATTGACATGGCACAGAAACATAAAACATACAAAGAACCAGCTCAATATCATAATACAGATTGGTTGGGGAGCTGAAAGTAGAATTTTAGCCTATTCTTTTTCTGTCTTTGCTTACTAAAAAGAAAATAATTTTTTTTGGTTTAAGATAGGAGTAGGAAAATTCTAGATAACCTCCAAAGTCAGCCCTTTTCTAAAACATCTAGACCTCACACAGCTTATATAAATAACTCTTTCTCTTTGTATATGTGTGTGTTTGTGTGTTTAATAGCTTTATCTCAAACTTACTCTCAAAGCAAAAACAAAACAAATAAAGAAACCTCAATATCTATTTGATGTGCACTACAATTCAAGTAGTTGGCAAAATGTAAGCATGATGTAGGGATAATGAACAAGAAAATGAAATTGTGGATTCCATGCCCACAAATTATCATTTTCATATAGAAATTTAATATGAGGGAACCCTAATCTAGTAATTTTATTTAGGTAGTGAATGACACATTCATATACCTAACCACAGAATGAATGATTATACCGAGGATAAAGAAGAAAATAATTATTATAATGTTGATGTGTTTGGAAAACAGTCTATTTCTTCATTTTTTCAAATGTTTGCTTTAAATAATCATGGCAAAGAATATATATATTATATATATATATGTGTGTATATATATGTATGTGTGTGTGTGTGTGTGTGTGTGTGCGTTTCTAATGTAGTAAACATAGTAGCATATTGGACTATATAAATACAATGTCATGTTTTCATAATACTCCCTGTATTACTATCCATGCTTAGTTGTGGCCACACATTTCTAAAGTGAGACAATAAATTCTTGTGAGTTGTGGTTTGTTTTCCTTGAGTAGAGGAAAAATTGTGTCATCTGCTGAATTTATGTTGCTATAGATATTCATTCAATGTATTTTTTTCCCCATTTTATCTAAGCCATACTCTGGGTCTGCTAGAGTGACCAGGTGGGCTGACTATCCTAGTCACTTCAGTGGCTAAGAGATGCTGATCAGTTAGAACACCTAGATGCATTTGCTAGCTCAGATACCCTGACCAGACTGGAAACTTTGACCTTTTTGGACATAGTGATTTCCCTGAAAATCTCACCATGTAGGTTGTATTCCCCTACAAGATAACTAGAACTTCTATTTGCTGGGAAAGTTCAGATGTACCAATTTCTTCCTATACACAGTCTGGAGTAATCTCACCGAGAAACCCATACTGGTATGGACCAACAAACAACTATAATGACATGATCACCCCAATCCTTACAGGCCCCTTATGTCATGAGCTCTAGTGACCCAATTGCAGGGAAAAGAGGAGATGAGATGAGACCAAGAGCTAAAAGATACCATCTCCCTTCTACCTATATATCACATAGTAATATGTTCCATCAAATATCAATTAGACATGTATTCATTTGACCACTATAGCCAGGTAGTAAGGGTTGCAAAAAAATATGAAAATTATATTGATACCGGTAGATTACAGGACGATGATAATTATATTAAAAATAAGTTTCCAACTATTGATTCAAGCTTTTTGAAAACTATATTAGAATTTCCACAAAATATAACCTCAGGATCTGCCACCTCTTTTCCATTAATGAAGCTCATATATGATTTTAAGATTTGTCAGATTCTTTGGGCCTCCCCCAGCCTTGCTGAACTATTGTCAATTAAATCTTTATATATATATACTTGTCTAATATAGCTATAAGGACATACCCGAGACTGGGTTGTATATGTATATGTATATATAAAACCCAGTCTCGGGTATGTCCTTATGTATATATGAAACAAGTATATATATATAAAGATTTAATTGACAATAGTTCAGCAAGGCTGGGGGAGGCCTCAGGAAACTTAGAATTATGGAGGAAGGGGAAGCAACTTGTCCGTCTTCACATGGCAGCAGGAAGAACAAGAGTGAAGGAAAGGGAAAACCCCTCATAAAACCATTCGATCTTGCAAGAACTCACTATCACAAGAAGAGTATGGAGATAACCGCCCCCATGATTCAATTACCTTCCATCAGGTTGCTCCCAGGAAATGTGGGGATTATGGGAACTATAGTTTAAGAGGAGAGTTGGGTGGGGACATAGCCAAACCATATCAATTATCAAAATGTAATAGTCATGCAAGCCTGAATTTTCTTTTTAAAGTGTTTGAAATCATATTAAACATTGTAACTGAGAAGAAAGAGGTTGTCAGTTGCAAGTAAACTATGTTATAGCTTATAAATTTAAGATAGTGTTATAGCTTATAAATTTAAGATAGTGTTAATATTCTGATTATGACTAATGTTCCTAAGTACAAAAGAGATAAAAAGAAAATGGGGAAACAATGTGGAAAGACAATACTCATAAAAGAAAATTCATATAGCCAAAGCACATATATTTAGTATTAAAGAATTTTGCATTTTCTAATACTTTAAACTACTGATGTGAAAATACAATAAAATCCTTATTTGTATGTATAAGATGGGAGTTCAGTTATTATAATAAAATCTGAAATAATTAAATTTTTATATTCCTGAAGATGGAATACATATACAATCTTTATCTTACTTTTGAACTATGATTTGTTCAGCAATAAATCTTATCATAGTGACAAACTAATAGAATAAAAAAGTGACTGAAAAAATGACAACAAAAATACCAAATTTTTATGGTAATGGCAACATCAGATTTAACATTTTAAAATTATTGTTTTCAATGTTTTATTAACTGGAGGAGTAGCTGTTTATGACTTCAACATCATAAAACATTCCCTTTGAGTTACTAATATGATCAGTTTTTTACAATGTCAGCTAAATAAAGAATGCTTATTATTCAAAAATTTTTAAATGCTAAACTTCTTTAGAAGTTAGGTCACTGTAATTGACAAATAAAGAGATTGATACATTTTGATGTATTAGATTCTTCAAAATTAAATAAATAAACCATAATATCCAGGTTGTAAGAATTAAAGAAAATAGATTATCTCATTGACAGGAAGTTCCAAATTTGTAAAGCCTCATAAAGAAAAATTCTAACATATGCATTAAAATTAAAAATAGCTCTATATTTTGACTAAGAAATCCCTCTTTTGAGACCCTTGCTTACAATAATAAAAATGGGAGGAGACAGAGAAAAATGGTGGAATAGAAAGCTCTACTAATTGCCCCCACAACAAGGACAACCAAGTTAACAACGGTCTACACAGAAAAAACATTTTAGTAGACCAAAAATTGGGTGAGCACTCACAGTACCCGGTTTTAACTTCATATCACCGAAAGAGACACTGAAGAGATGGAACAGTCCTGAATCACTGATGCCAACCCTCCTCCACCTCTGGCAGCTGCTACATGTAAAGCCTCTCTGGGCACTGGGGGAGGAAGAACACAGCAACTGTGAGGCACCAAACTCAGTGCTGTCCTGCTAGAGCAGAAAGGAAAGCCAGATCAAACTCAGTTGATGCCCACCCACAGAAGGAACATTTAAACCAGCCCTCGCCAGTTCAGAATAGCAGATCCCAGCAGTCCAAACTTGAGTGCCCACAAACCTTACCTCCCAGGGCCAAAGTGCTCTCAGTCTTTGTGATTATATCAGTGCTTATTATCAGGCCTTAGATGAAAGTCAGAGCTGCATTGACTTCAGCTCTGAACCAACACAGATGTGCTGGTGGCCACAGGGGTGCTTGTGTCATCCACATCTAGCTTTAGGTGACTCAGAGCAGAGACAGGCAATCTGCATGTTTTGGAGGAAGTAAGGAAAGGGAACACATGTCTCTGCCTAGTAATCGAGAAGTCTGCAAGAATCACAGTGTTACTGGGCTTGGGTTGTCCCCTAAAACAGAAACAGCTTATATCACAATACCCATGTCCTTTCAAATAACAAAAAGGCCTTCCCAAGAAGGTTGTCTACAAATAAGCCCAGATAGTGACTACTACAATAAATACCTAACTCTCCAATGCCCAGATGCCAAATAACATCTACTATTAACAACATCATCATTCAGGAAAACATGACCTCACTGAATGAATCAAACAAGACACCAGGGACCAATCCTGGATAAACAGAGATATGTGACCTTTCAGACAGATAATTCAAAATAGCTGTGTTGAGAAAACTCAAAGAAATTCAAGATGTCACAGGAAACTAATTCAGAATTCTATCAGATAAATTTAACAAAGAGATTGAAATAATATAAAAATAATCACATAGAAATTCTGGACTTGAAAAATGCAATTGGCATACTGAAGAATGCATCAGAGTCCCTTAAATAGTAGAATGACTCAAGCAGAAGAAAGAATTAGTGAACTTGGAGACAAGCTATTTGAAAATGCACGGTCAGAGGAGACAAAAGAAAAAAAGAATAGAAAACAATGAAGCATGCCTATAAGACCCAGAAAATAGTCCCAAAAGGGCAAATCTGAGTTATTGGCCTTAAAGAGGAGGCAGAGAAAGAAATAGGGGTAGAGAGTTTATTCAAAAAGATAATAACAGAGAACTTCCCAAACCTACAGAAAGATGTCAATATCTAAGCACAATGAAGTTACAGAACACCAAGCAGATTTAACCCAAAGAAGCCTATCTCAAGGCATTTGATAATCAACCCCCCTAACACCAAGGATAAAGAAAGGATCCTAAGGGAATCAAGAGAAAAGAAAGAAGTAACATACCGTGGAGCTCTAATATGCTGGCAGCGCACATTTCATTGGAAATTTTACAGGCCAGGAGAGAGTGACATCACATATTTAAAGTGCTAAAGGGAAAAAAAAAAAAAAAAACCTAGAATAGTATATCCAGTGAAATTATCCTTCAAACATGAAGAAGAAATAAAGACTTTCCCAGAAGAATAAAAGATGAGGGATTTCAGCAATAGCAGACCCATCCTACAAGAAATGCTAAAGGAAGTATTTCAATCAGAAAGAAAATAACATTAGTGAGCAATAAATAATAACCTGAAGGTACAAAACTTACTGGTAATAATCAGGACACAGAAAAACACAGAATATTATAGCACTGTAACTCTGGTGTGTAAACTACTCTTATCCTAAGTAAAAAGACCAAACAACGAATCAATAAAAAATAACAACTACAGCAACTTTTCAAGAGATACTACAATAAAATATAAATACAAACAATGAAAAGTTTAAAAGTGGGGGGACAAAGTTAAGGTGAGTTTTTATTGGTTTTCTTTTTGCTTGTTTGTACAGTGAGTATGAAGTTAGCAGGTTAAAATAATAGGTTGTAAGATAGTATCTGCAATCCTTGTGGCAACCTTGACCCAAAAAGCATACAATGGATACACAAAAAATAAAAAGCAAGAAACTAAATCATGTCGCCAGAGAAACTCACCTTCATAGAGGAAAACAGGAAGAATGAAAGAAGGAAGAGAAGACCACAAAATCACCAGAAAACAAATAACAAAATGGCAGGAGTTAAGCCCTTACTTATCAATAATAACATTGAGTGTAAATGAACTGAACTCTCCAATCAAATCAAAAGACATCAAAATCAAAAGAAAAAGAAGGTCACTATACAATAATAAAGTGGTCAATTCAGCAAGAGGATACAACAATTGGAAATATATATGCACCTGATACTGGAACACCCAAATATATAAAGGAATTATAGCTAAAACTAAAGAGAGAGCTAGGCCTCAATACAATAATAGCTGGCAACATCAACACCCCATTTGCAGCATTGGACAGTTATTCCAGACAGAAAATCAACAAAGAAATATCAGACATAATCTGCACTATAGATCTGATGTATCTAATTGATATTTACAGAACATTTCATCAACGAGCTGCAGAATATACATTCCTTTCCTCAGCATATGAATTATTATCAAGGAAAGACAATATGTTAGGTCACAAAACAAACCTTAAAACATTAAAAAAATGAAAATAATATCAAACATCTTCTCTGACCACATGGAATAAAACTATAAATTAATAACAAGAGGAATTTAGTAAACTATGCAAATACATAGAAGTGAAACAATATGCTCCTGAGTGACCAGTAGGTGAATAAGAAATTAAGAAGAAAATTGAAAAATTTCTTGAAACAAATGAAATTGGAAACATAACATACCAAGACCTATGGGATGCAGCAAAAGCAGTACTAAGAGGAAAGTTTATAGCTATTGTTGCTTAAAAATGGACAAATTCCTAGATACATAAAACCTACCAATATTGAATCAGGAAGAAATACAAAACATGAACAGACCAATAATAAGTAATGAGATAGAAGCTATAATAAAATGTTTTCCAGTAAAGAAAAGCCCAGAACACAATGCTTTCACTGCTGAATTCTACCAAACACTTAAAGAATAACTAATACCAATCCTATTCAAACTATTCTAAAAAATAAATAAGGAGGGAATACTTCCAAACCCATTCTATGAGGCCAGTATTACCCTGATACCAAAACCAAAGAGTGATACATTAAAAAAAAAAAAAAAAAAGATAACTATAGGTCTATATATCTGATAAATATTGATGCAAAAATTCTCAACAAAACACTAGAAAACCAAATTCAACAATATATTAGAAAGATCATCCATCATGACTAAATGGGATTTATTCCTGGGATACAAGGATGGTTCAACATATGCAAATCAATCAACACAATACATCAAATCAAGAGAATAAAGGGTAAAAACCATATGATCAATGCAATTGATGCTGGAAAACAATTTGATAAAATTTAACATCCCTTCACAATAAAAATCCTTAAAAAACTGAGTACAGAAGAAACTCACCTCAATATAATAAAAGCCATATATGACAGACCCACAGTTATTATCATGTTGAATAGGGAAAAACCTAAAGACTTTTCTATAAGATCTGGAATGCCACAAGGATGCCCATTGTCAGCACTGTTATTGAACATAGTACTGAAATTCCAACTACCGCAATCAGACAAAAGAATGTTATGAAGGGCATCCATATTGGAAAGGAAGAAGTTAAATTATCCTTGTTTGAGGATGATATAGTCTTATATTTGGAAAAACCTAATAGACTCCACAAGAAAACTACTAGAACTGATAATTACATTCAGTAAAGTTGAACAATACAAAATCAATATGCAAAATTCAGTAGCACATCTACATGCCAACAATGAATTATGTGAAAGCAAAATTCAAAATGTAATCCCATTTGCAATAGCCACAAATAAAATTAAACACCTAGGAATTAACCTAACAGAGGAAGTGAAAGATCTCTATAATGGAAACTATAAAACACAAATGAAATAAATTGAAGAGGACACACACACACACACACAAAAAGGAAAATATTCTATGTTCATGGATTGGAAAAATAAGTATATTTAAAATGTCCATACTACCCCAAGCAAACTACCGATTCAATGTAATCCCTATCAAAATAACAATAACATTCTTCACAGAAATAGGAAAAACAATTCCAAAATTTATGTGGAACCACAAGAGACCCAGAATAGCCAAAGCTATCCTAAGCAAAAAGAACAAACTGGAGGAATCACATTACCTGACTTCAAATTATACTAGAGAGCTATAGTAAGCAAAACAGCCTGGTATTGGCATAAAAACACACATAGACCAATGGAACCAAACAGAAAGCCCAGAAACAAATCCACAGACCTACAGTGAAGTCATTTTTGACAAAGGTGCCAAGAACATTCACTGTGGAGAAGACAGTATCTTCAAAAAATGATGCTGGGAAAACTGGGTGTCCATATGCAAAATAATAAAACTAGACCCCTATCTCTTGCCATACACAAAATTAAATTAAAATGGATTAAAGACTTAAATCTAATACTTCAAACAATGAAACTACTACAAGAAAACATTAAGCAACATCTCTAGGACATTGGTTTGGGCAAAATTTTTTTGAGTAATAGCCCGCAAGCATAGGAAACCAAAGCAAAAATGGACAAAAATGATCACATCAAGTTTAAAAGTTTCTGAACAGCAAAGAAAACAATCAACAAAGTGAAGAGACAACTCACAGAATGTGAGAAAATATCTGCAAACTACTCATCTGACAAGGGATTAATAGCCAGAATATATGAGGAGCTCAAACAACTCTATAGGAAAAATTCTAATAACCCAATCAAAAGATGGGCAAAAGATTTGAATAGACATTTCTCAAAAGAAGACATACAAATGGCTACAGGCATATGAAAATGTGCTCAACATTATTGATCATCAGAGAAATATAAATTAAAACTACAATGAAATATCATCTCACCCTAATTAAATGACTTATATATAAAAGACAGGCAATAACACACGCTGGTGAGGATGTGGAGAAAAGGAACTCCCATACGCTGTTGGTAGAAGTGTAAACTAGTACAATCACCATGGTGAACAGTTTGGAAGTTCCTCAAAAAACTAAAAGTAGAGCAACGGTATGATCCAGCAATCCCATTGCTGGATGTATACCCAAAATAAAAAAAAAAAAAAAATCAGTATATTAAAGAGATATCTGCACTCCTAGGTTTGTTGTAGCACTATTTACAATAGCTGAGACTTAGAAGCAACCTAAGTATCCATCAACAGATGAGTAGAAAGAAAATGTAGTACAATGGAGTACTATTCAGCCATTAAAAAGAATGAGATCCAATCATTTGCAACAAAATGGATAAAACTAGAGATCAATATGTTAAGTGAAATAATCCAGGCACAGAAAGACAAACATCGTGTGTTCTCACTTATTTGTGTCATCTAAAAATCAAAACATATGAACTTGTGGTCATAAAGAGAAGAAGGATGGTTACCAGAGGCTGGCAATGGTAGTAAGGAATTATTGCAGAGTTGGGGGTGGTTAATAGGTACAAAAATATAGAAAGAATAAATAATACCTAGTATTCGATAGCACAATAGGGCGACTACAGCCAATAATAACCTAATTGTATATTTTTAAATGACCTAAAGAGTGTAATTGGATTGTTTGTAACTGAAAGGATAAATGCTTGAGGGCATGGATATCCCTTTCTCCATGATTTGTTTATCTCATGTATCCCATAAATACATACTACTACTATGTATGCCTGTATCAAAATATCTCATGTATCCCATAAATACATACTACTACTATGTACCCACAAAAATTTTAAAAAGTAGTAAAAAATTAAAAATAACAAAAAAATCTTAAAAATTGCTACTGGAGAAGAATTATGGGGACAAAAATCAACCAAACAGTCCCAGAGGATGCATTAACAAGATACCCAAATGAAATATTAATTTCATGTAGTGTTTTCAGTTATTAAGACGGACTACTTATATCTATATCCAAAGAATAAATTTGAGCATATAAACTATTTTAATAATTTATTTATTTAATTATTTATTTTGTTTTGTTTGAGATGGAGTCTGGCTCTGTCGCCCAGGCTGGAGTGCAGTGGTACGATCTCGACTCACTGCAACCTCTGCCATCTGAGTTCAAGCCATTCTTCTGCCTCAGCCTTCAGAGCAACTGGGATTACAGGTGTGCACCACAACACCCGACTAGTTTTTCTTTTTACTTTTTACTAGAGATGGGGTTTCACTGTGTTGGCTAGGCTGGTCTCGAACTCCTGATCCCAAGTGATCCATCCACTTCCCAAAGTGCTGAGATTACAGGCATGTGCCACTGTGCCTGGCCAATAATTTTCTTTTATAAACAGATGTATACCTACAATAATCATTTTATATAAACATGGAGAAAATTGTTTAAGGATATGCCCAGAATGATGACATCAGATACATGAATATAAAATTATAGATGGTGAGAGAATGATTTTGTGGAACGTTGCATATATTTTATCATATGATAATATATGATAAATTAAACTTTATATGTCTATCTCTTATATGAAAGTTAACACTAATATTTGTAAATATAAATAATGTTTAGTATTATCTGATATATGAAGTATACATATTTATATGCATTGTACTTACATATAATTTTAAGTAACAAAATACTTTGTAATATATAGTATGACAGTAACATATACAATAAGGATATGCAGAAATTAGCATGCTCATATCTCTTTAAATACATATGCTATATATGTACATATATGCACAAAAGGTTAGAAATATGGAAACAAAAGTAATATCAGCTGTTACTCTGTGATAGAATTTCACTTTATTTTTTCAAACTTCATGTATTCTTTGAGTCATTAAAAATGCTTTTTTTCTAATAAAAATACAGCTATTTATTAATTTCTTAAAAACACACAAACACAATTTTAAATTAGAGGTGCTTCTATACTTCTGTTTTATCATTTAATTAAATTTGTAGTTTCCATTCATTTTCCTAGCTTGCAAAGACACAAACTCACTGCTAAATTTATCTTTTAAATGAGATATCTACAGTAATTTGGGATGTTTACTTCTTTCCTCAATATAATAAATTTCAAGATCTTCCATTTCTAGTTATCTTTGTTTAACCATATAAACTTGTCTTAGAAAGAAATCTGGAGCATATTATAAATAAATAGCTACATTTTCTCTAACAGTCTTTATTTTTCATTTTATTTTTTTTAAATATTATTTTTAAATTTTTTGTGGAGATGAGGTCTATTTTGCCCAGACTGCTCTCCAAATCCTAGGCTCAAGCGATCTGCCTGCCTCAGCTTCCCAAAGTGCTGGGATTACAAGTGTAAGCCCCCACATCTGGCCTCTAACAGTCTTTATATAATGACGATGCACCCACATTTCTCTCTAAATATTGTCCTATAGAATTATTGTATCTTTAAACTGAATGCACATAATTATATAACTACAATGCCAAAATAACCTACAAATAAAAAAACAGAAAATCAAGAAAATGCAAAAGGTAATTATGTTTGATTTAAACATGAAATTATTTTAATGATTTAATAAGAGCTAATAGAGATTTGTTATATCCATTCAATCTACAAACTAAACAAAAATTCTAAAATATTCTGTGCATTTAAAATAAAGCCGTATATAAAAATCTTTTGTCATCTTTTATTTAAACTGAAGTATATGCTAATCCTATTTCCAAAACTGAGCTTTACAAACAGGTTGCAGTGTATTTGTGAATGAATAAACATTTTATAAAACAGTGACATATTAACATTCATACAAACCTCACATAACAGTTTCACCTTGTGATGTATTCCAAACATGAAGCATTTTGTTACAGCAAAATAGACAGCCTCCAAATCCTAAACATGGGATTCACTTTCATCCCTAAAAGTGTTTTGGAATAAAATTCTTAGACTTTTCTTATTGTCTTTCCTTTTAAATTTTTTTTTACTAGTGGCTTACACTTTTTCTTTTTGACAAGTAGTCCAATTTAGTGCATATTAACTGAGAATACGTTTTGTACCCAGCAGAGAGTTGGCAATAAAACTAAGATATCTAATTTTGCAGAAATATGGGTGATAAAACTAAGATACCTTCAAAAGCTCATAAAATATTTAAAATAAAATATTTATATTTATGACATTATTACCAGATGGCATTATACAGTAAAGACGCAATTAAGAGAATTACTTGAAATACTAATGAATACTAAAGAAGGAATAGGAAAGATAGATACACAGACAGGACTTGAATTCATTTGATTTTAATACGTAATACTGAGCTTTCACAGTATTGATTTGTTTCACATGAAACTCTTGAAAGTTATAAGTAGAACTTCACAAAAGTAAATATGTAAATGTGTATGTTTTATTTTAAATACATCTCTTGAAGAAATAAAATACATTAAGCCAATCTAATGGAATATAATTTCTGCATTCACAAGATATTTAAAAATAGGCTCTGAAACCCGATAATGAGATAAACATTAAAGGATAATGAGTATCTTCATGTTTTTGTCTAAATAGTAATAGATTTCTGTGTTGCTATGTATTGAGTCACTTGGAAAAAAGTCAAAAGCCAAAATGTAAAGTGTGACGCCCATTCCATGATTGACCCTAATGATATCAAATATTCACTATTAGTTTGTTAGTCCTAGTAGTCACAATAAAAAAAAAAAAATCTTTAAAAAATAGGTATTATTATTATTATTATTATTATTATTATTATTATTGACATGGAGTTTCGCTCTTTCACCCAGGCTGAAGTGAAATGGCGCAATCTCGGCTCACTACAACCTCAACCTCCCTGGTTCAACTGATTCTCCTGCCTCAGCCACCCGAGTAGCTGGGATTATAAACTCGCGCCACCATGCCTGGCTAATTTTTGCATTTTTAGTAGAGACAGGGTTTCTCCACATTAGCTAGGCTGACCCCTGACCTCAGGGAACTCATCCACCTCAGCCTCCCAAAGTGCTAGGATTACAGGCATGAGCCACCGCACCCGGCCACTAAAATTAATTGTATTAATACATTTTACTTAACCAGTTTCAACATACAAGCGACATGAAAATAGTGAGATATTTTACTTTCTTGTAATTTTTACTAAGTCTTTAAAACCCAGGGTATTTTACTTACAGCCCATCTCAGTTAGGACCAACCACATTTCAGGGGCTCAATGGACATTTGTGGTGAGTAACAACCCTATGGAAAGTACAGACCTAGATTTTTTCTCTCTCCATCTCCCGGCAGCTAAGGGTCCTTCACTAGGACCCCGCTACTCAGGAATTTAAATCTTGACTGTGTAATTCATGGCCATTGAATTGTATTAAAGCAAGAGCAAAGGTAGTTTTTACAATATGCTTGCTTTCTGCCCAGACTATTCCAGATAAAAGATGGTTTTGTGACTTTCAACTTTTTGCTTCTCTGAAGTTACTTTATTTAATTAAAGGCTAGTTTCTAAATCTGCTTTTCTTCTTTCTCATTGCTTCTCTGAGCCTGATATCCTTCCAAACAATACTATAATTATTTTTTAGGAGAAAGACAAAGTCGGATACTGTTATTTGAAGCTAATGTATTCCTAATTCATATATAATAAAATTTTTAATAAAAGTGAAAATACTGGCTAGGCAAGGTTGGCTCACACCTGTAATCCAAGCACTTTAGAAGGCCGAGGCAAAAGGGTTGCTTGAGCCTGGGCAATATATTGAGATACCTGTCTCTACAAAAAGTTAAAAAAAGAAAATTAGCCAGGCATAGTGGCATATGCCTGTAGTCCCAGCTACTCAGTAGTATGAAGTGGGAGGATCGCTTGAGTGCTTGAGTGCAGGAGGTTGAGGCTAGAGTGAACTGTGATCGCACCACTGTACTTCAGCCTAGGTGACAGAGCGAGATGCTGTTAAAAAACAAGCAAAACAAAAAAGAAAATACTAACCATGCTCAAATTTAAACTTTATTTTAAAATATCCACAATACGGAGTTATTGTATATAGAGACTGTTCTTCTTTAGTAATAAAAACATAAATTGTGAAGTACTGTGCATACTCTGGATTACAGGCGAGGTAATTAATTGCAACTTTGGAACTACCTTCATTCTTTCACTTATTTACTATCTCTTTATAAATTTTTTCAACAAATATTTATGGAAATATGTTCAAGACACACTGAGACATAAAGATGAATAGTAACACAGGATATCTAATTTAAGGTTTTCAAGTGGATTTTTATCACATACATATGTATAAAATATAAGACCCATATCTCATGATTACAATAAACATGATTCTTTTAATGTGAGAGAATAAAGTGGCGATGGTTTGTAAAAGAGGTGTCAAATGTCCTAAGACTTAAGGGATGAGAAGAATTTTAATTTATAAAAATATGAATGACACAGAGGATTAAAGAAAAAAAGGTTCACAAAGGCTGGAAATCACACACAGAGCATAATTTGGACCCCAGAGTGACCAGTTTAACTGAAACGTAATAGAGCTACAGTGGGGCAGTGATCTTGCCTGAATGTTATTCAACTGAAAATTTCTTAGATTTCAGTGATCCTCCAACACTTTATTACCTGGCTTCCTTTTTGTGAGTGGGGCACTTTGCAAGATACCTAGTCTGAGAGCTGGAGCAGAACAATGCTAATTGGCCCATGTGAGGATTAGACCCTGTGCCTTGACCTCATTAGCACCAGACTCTAAGCAACTAAGGCGTCTAATTGGAACTGGCTCCAAGTAAAGGCCTTTCTTGTTACCTTCTTTTCCCTTTATTTTTTAAAAAGAAGTACAAATAAATATTCTATTAATATTACTCTGTACAAAAACTTATGCATGAAACTTATCTTTATATACCCTTATTAACATTTTTAAAGTAGATGTCTAAAAGAGAATATTGTTACATATATGTGTGCATTTTATTTATGAGCCAATTAAAACACTTTATAAGTAAAATTTTAGAAATTAAATTTTTATTAGAACTTTAGAATATAAATGTCATGTGCCCTTTAGAGTTTAAGAATGTACTTAACTAGTACAATTCTTCCTGCCCAGTTAAAAGAGTACTTTTTTTGTTAATTCATGTAGAATAACAAATCTTCAAGAATAAACACATTTCAGCCATTATAAGGAATTTAGGGAGATAGTACAATGCATAAAACATCACAGATATAAGTAATCATTTACCCATTTTTATGGTCTGTTTCTCCAGAAAAATAGTAAATTTAATTATATGTTTTAACATTGTATTTTAACTTTTTCATCTCACTACAGCATTCATGAAAAAATTGCTGTGTTAAAATATTTTTAAAAAGCTTCTGTTACTAAATCAAGTAATTGTAGTTCCCTAAGAAAAAGTTGTCTACATAGACAATTTTTAAAAAGTCTTCCATATTCATGGGCTCCCCTTCTTAGATTCCATATCTGTAAATTTAACCAGTCGTGGATGGAAAGTATTTAAATAAAACACACACCCAAGGCCAGGAGTGGTAGTTCACACCTGTAATGCCAGCACTTTGGGAGGCCTAGGCAGGCGGATCACGAGGTCAGGAGATCGAGACTATCCTGGCTAACATGGTGAAACCCCGTCTCTAATAAAAATACAAAAAATTAGCCGGGCATGGTGTAGGGCATCTGTAGTCCCAGCTACTCGGAAGGCTGAGGTAGGAGAATGGCGTGAACCCGGGAGGCAAAGCTTGCGGTCAGCCAAGTTCGCACTACTGCACTCAAGCCTGGGCAACAGAGCGAGACTCCATCTCAAAACACACACACACACGTATAAATAAAATAATATAGTATAACAACTATTTACATAGTTTTTACATTGGATTAGAAATTATAAGTAATCTAGAGATAGTTTAAAATATATCAACAGGTGTGTAATGATTATATGCAAATACTATGTCATTTTATATAAGGGACTTGAGCATCCTTTGGTATCCACAGGTTGGCAGCAGGGACCTGGAACTGCAGATATTCCTGGACAACTGTCTATTATAGACACCTTAAAATACCACCTGAACCATGAAATAAGGAGATGACATACTGAATTTTTATACACTGGGTATTTAATGGTGAAGTCAGAGAAACTACACAGTACTACATGTGAACACTAAACAGTAAAGGGAACCAGTTTTTCAATTTGTTTTCATCATTCTGGTACGGTTTCCTAGAGAGGTTTGGGGTTAAAATACAAAGGTATATTTATTTTACTTCCAAAAGTGCTTACAATAGATGATTCAGAATCAGGACATTATTAGTAAATAAGCATTAACTAACTAAACTACCTATATACCTTTTATTGGCTAAAGTTAATCACAATGTACAATAATTTTATTAATGAAACCAAAGCTTGCTTCATTTATAGAAGGTATAATATAGGTCTTGCCCTAGTCTTTTCTGAAGACCGAGCAATCTGAAAACCAAACTAGAATTTATAGAGCTGTAGAATTTTAAATTTAGTTTTCCCTTAGAAAACTTCCATTATCTTGGATAGAGATAATATTTTACATTATTTAAATGTAACATATAATCACAAACTAGATTTTGATGAATTTATTACATTTCTCTTTTTAATTTTTATTGTCTAAGGTGTTTATTAAAGGAAGGCAAATTCCAAACTGACTCCATTCCCATAGCTTTCTAAGGTGGAGACTGGCAATAGTCCATGAGAAGCATCTGTAGCTGAGCCTCAGGAGGCCTGGGATTTGCTCTGTCCTCTGCTTTCCTAATGACCAATGCAGCTGAGCACCTTCTTATTTGCCATTTCTATATCTACATCTTATTTGGTGACAAGTTTATTCAAATCTTTCACTTAAGATCTGGTTGTTCTTATTATTGAGTTATAAGAGCTCTTATTGCTTTATATATCTTGTATCCATGTCCTTTATCAAATATATAAATTCCAAGTTTTTTTTTTCCTAGAGGCCTCTCTTTTATTTTCCTAATTAAACAGTTTTTGTAAAACTTTTTTTTAAAACAACTTTTTAATAATCTCAATGGAGTCAAATTTATTATTTTTTTTTAAATTTCATGGTTTATGCTTATACTGTACTTTCTTTTTGTCATTGTGTGACTTCTTTTAAAAACATCTATGCTTAATTCAAGATGGCAAATAATTTCTCCTATTTTTTCTTTTAGTTCTATACTTTTAGTCTTTGCTTTGGGTTTATAATCCACTTCTGGTTAGTTTTGTATTTCAGTGAGTAGTTAAGTCTAGAGATACACATTTTTGTTTGTTTGTATACGGATATCTAATTGTTTCACACTTTGTGGAAAAAACAATTTTTTATTTATTGAATTATCTTGACACCTTTTTAAAAAATCAATTGACCATACATGTCTGGTGTATTTCTGGACTCTAATATATTCCAGTGATTTATTTGTCCATCCTAAGACAACAACACACTCTAAATTATTGTAGTTTTATTGTAAGTCTTGAAGTCATACAGTATGAATTATGTATCTTCGCTCCTTTTCAGAGTTGTTTTGGCTTTCTTAGATTCTCTGTATTTCCATAAAAATTTTAAAAGCAGTTTGTCAATTTTATAGTAAAGGAAATAGCCTGTTGGGATTTTCATTGAGATTGCATTGTAACTGCAGATTAAGTTTTGACATCTTAGCAATATTGAGCCTCATGATCAATGAGCATGATATTTTTCTCCCTTTATTTGTGTCCTCTACAGAGGACACAAATTTCTCTAAGCAATATTTAATAGTCTTCGGTGTAGTGGTCATATTCCTGTTTCCCTATGTCCATCCCTAAATACATAGTATTTTATGTTCTTGTAAATGGTCTTTCTTAAAATTTCAATTTTCAAGTATTAATTTCTAGAAATGGAAATATACTAATATTTGTATATTGACCATGCATCCTGCAACCTAG
Source organism: Piliocolobus tephrosceles (assembly GCF_002776525.5). NCBI lineage: Eukaryota > Metazoa > Chordata > Mammalia > Primates > Cercopithecidae > Piliocolobus > Piliocolobus tephrosceles. Next base: position 102,441,151 of record NC_045437.1, on the reverse strand, counting down.
CTAAACTCACTTATAAATTATCATAGTTTTTAAAAGTTCTTTAGGACTTTCTACATAGATGATCATGCTGTCGGCAAATAAAGACAATTCTATGTCTTCCGTACAATCTATATTCCTTTTATTTCTTGCCTCCTGTACTGGCTAGTACCTTTCTTTTTTTTTTTTTTTTCAGACGGAGTCTCGCTCTGTCGCCGGGCTGGAGTGCAGTGGCCGGATCTCAGCGCACTGCAAGCTCCGCCTCCTGGGTTTAGGCCATTCTCCTGCCTCAGCCTTCCGAGTAGGTGGGACTACAGGCGCCCGCCACCTCGCCTGACTAGTTTTTTGTCTTTTTTAGTAGAGACGGGGTTTCACCATGTTAGCCAGGATGGTCTCATCTCCTGACCTCGTGATCCGCCCGTCTCGGCCTCCCAAAGTGCTGGGATGACAGGCTTGAGCCACCGCTCCCGGCCGGCTAGTACCTTTCTTACAAGTCAAGTATAAGTAGTAAGAAAATGCTTCCTCATCTTGTTTCTGATCTTATAGGAAAACATACAGTTTTTCATTGTTATACATAGTGCTGAGTGTAGGTTTCACAAAGATGACTTTATCAGATTGAAAATTATTTCTTTTGAATTGTGGAGATTTAAAAAAAATCATGAATGGTAATTTTCAATGCTTTTCTCTGACATTAAAAATTATCATATGGATTCTTATTTAATCCCTTTATATAGTAATTCCATTATTTTTAAACATTAAAACAATTTTATTCCTCAAATGAACCCTATTTGGTAGCTGAATATTATCTTCTTAATGTATTATTGAGTTCTATTTGCTAAAATTTTGGTAGACATTTGCATCTACATCTCTGAGAGATGTTGCTCAATAGTTATGTTTCCCTGTAATATCTTTGAAAGATTTCACTGACAGGATAATGATGGTATCATCAAATTGTTAATTACTGTTCTTTCTTTCTTGATTCTGTGGTGTATTTATGGAAAATTGGCATTATTTTCTTCTTAAATGCTTGCTAAACTTCCACTGTGACGGCAAGTTGACATGGAGAGAGCTTTTCTTTTTTGGCAAAATTTTCCATTTCTTCATGGTAGATATGGGCCTATTCTGGTCATCTATTTATCTTTTTAATGAATTTTGGCAGTTTGTGTTTTCTTTTAAAATATCAAATACATTGGAAATAATTGTTTGTAATATGACCTTATTGTTCTAATGTCTATAGGCTTTGTAATTTCCTCTCATTGTTTTCCGATATTGGTAAGTTTTGTATTTTCTCTTTTTATACAATCAATTTCCTAATAGAATTTACAAATTTTGTCTTTTGAAAGAAAATACTTTTGGTGTTATTGTTTTTCTCTGTTTTAATTGCTTTCTATTTTCCCAAATCTTTTCGTTTCTGTTTTGATATTTCTTTTTGCTTTGAGTTTAGTATTTCTAGTTTCTAGTTTCTTAATTTCTAGTTTATTTAACTAAAAGGTTGAGCCTTAACATGAGGCTTTTGTGTTTTGTCTTTATTTCTTTATTAATTTTTATTTTTGTGTATTTGGGGGGTACAAGTACAGGTTTCTTAAATGTGTATATCATGTAGTGGCAAAGTCTGGGCTTTTAGTTTAACTATCATTGGGCAGTGAAATTTTGTAATTTTCTTTTCTTTCTTACTTTTTTTTTTTTTTTTTTTTCCGGAGTCTTTCTCTGTCACCCAGTCTGGAGTGAAGTGGCACGATCTTGACTCACTGCAGCCTCCACTGCCTGGGTTCAAGTGATTCTCCTGCCTCACCCTCCCGAGTAGCTGGGACTACAGGTGCTTGCCACCACACCCAGCTAATTTTTTTTTTTTTTTCTGTATATATATTTTTTTAATTTTCAGTGGAGATGGGGTTTCAGCATGTTAACCAAGCTGGTCTCGATTTCCTGACATTGAGATCCACCCGCCCTAGCCTTCCAAAGTGCTGGGATTACAGGCATGAGCCACTGCATCCGGCCATTTTTGTGACATTCTAAAATGAGCATTTTGACAGAATTTCTGTAAGCGTGGGTTTAAAGACATTTCTTACATTTTAGCATGTTATATTTTATTTTTCAGTCCAACACTTTTCTATTTTTATATGATTTCTTTTTACTCATCAATTAATGAAAATGTTTAGCTTATTTCCAAATATAAGGTCAATTTTTAGACAGCTTTCTGTTACTGATTTTCATTTTATTTTTATTGTGCCCAGAGAATACAAATGGTATTTTCCAATTTATGAGCACTTTTTGAATTTAATGAAATTTAATGATGGCATGAAATGTTGTCTATTTTGTAGAATAATCTATGTAGTATTGAAAATAACATATGCCTTATCATTTTCATATGAGTATTCTCTAAATATCTTTTAGGTCAAGTTAGGTGATAGTGCTCTTCAATTTGTCCTTATTAGTTTTCTATTTGTTCTAATAGTTTTGAGATAGCAGTGCAGCAAAAATCCAATAGAACTGTAGATTTCTACAGTTCTCTCTCTCCTCACTGTCTGTCTCTCCCTCTCTGTATTCTATTAAATTTTGCTTTATGCATTGAGACTCATATTTTTCCAAATATTTAAGATCGTTATGTCCCCATTGATAAATTCAAAAAATTATTGTAATAAAAGTCCTACTTTATGCTGGTAACATATCTTTTTCTGGCATTTAAATGGTCTTGTATGAAAACATTATTCCAGTTTCCTTGGATTAATACTTACATAATGTTTTTTATTCTAGTCTTTTGCTTTTCAAGTACTTTTCTAGTAACAGATATTTTAATATCCATTTTAAAGTTGTCTCTCCATCATCTTTTGGCTTGCATATTTTCTGACATCATGTACTTGGATCTATTTCTGGTTAATCTATTTTATTCCCACTAGTTTCTTGTCTATTCATATGCCAATGTTACATTTCTTAATTATAGAAGCTTAATATGTTTTAAAGTCTGACAGTACTAATCTCTTTAGTAGTTTAGTAACCACCTCTCTTCTGCTCTCAATGGTTCCATGTTCATTCTTACATGTTTGTCTACCATATGAACTTCAGAATCAATTTTTCTAACTCTATAAAAAATGCGGAGTTATCCTTATTGGAGTAACATTTCTTTTATAAATTAAAGAGAACTGACCTCTTTGTAATGCTGAATTATACTGTCAAACAATGTGAAACATCTTTTATCTTCTCCGTATCTCTGTACCTCTCTCTCTCTCTCTCTCTCTCTATATATATATCTATATACACACACACACACACACACACACACACACAAATACATACATATATAACTTATACATTTAACTATATAAGAATGTATGTTAAGTTTATATTTAAATATCTTTAAAATATATACAAATCTATTGTATATATTTTTTAATCTTTTAAAAGCTTTTAAAAGTTTTTCTGTATAAATTTTGCACATTTCTTATTAAGGTTTATGTATTTATTTTGTGTGGTTGCTGTGTTAAATGTTTTCTTTCTCTACTATTGTGTTTTCTTATTGCTTATTGTTTAGTATAAGAAGGCTATTGATCTTTATGTATTGACTTTGTATTTTGTTATACAATGAATTATTTTATTGATTGAGCTAATTCTGTCATTGGTGTTTTATGTATTTCTAGGTATACTGTCATAGCATGCATAAAAATAGTTTTACTCCTCTAATACATCAGCAGGTTGTATCTTCACTCTGCTGATTGTTTCTGTTTTTGCGTAGAAGCTTTTTAGTTCAATAGAGTAATATTTGTCTATTTTTGTTTTTGTCCTCTGTGTTTTTGAGATCCTGGGCTTATTTGACTGGAACATGTCCGTGAGAGTTTTCCCTAGGTTTTCTTCTAGTGTTTTTATTTTGGGGGGTTTTACATTTAAGTCTTTAAGCCATTTTGAGTTGATTTTTGTCCATAGTGATAAATAGGAGTCTGGTTTCATTCTTATTTATGTGGTTATCCAATTTTTCTAGCACCATTTATTGAAGCAGTGACCTTTTTCCAATACAGTTTTTTGTTGGCTTTGTCAAAGATCAGTTGGCTGTAAGTATCTGGCTTTCTTTCTGGGTTATGTATTATTTACCATTGGTCTATGTGCCTATTTTTATACCAACATTATGCTATTTTGGTTACCATAGTGTTGTAATATATTTTGAAGTCAGGTAATGTGATGACTCTAGCTCTGTTTTTTTTTTTTTTTTTTTTTAGATCAGGATTTCTTTGGCTATTCAGGTGCATTTTTGAATTCATATGAAGTTTATTATTGTTTTTTCTACTTTTGTGAAGAATTACATTGGTATTTTGATAGGCATTGCCTTGAATCCCTAGATTGCTGTGAGCAATGTCATTGTAACAGTATTCTTACAATCCATAAGCATGTGATGTTTTTCCATTTGGGTCATCTTCCATTTATTTCATCAATGTTTTGTAGTTTTCCTTGTAAAGATTTTTTTTCCTCCTGGGTTAAATTTATTCCTAGGTAATTTATTTTTATTTTTTTTTATTTTTTGTAACTATTATAATTGGGATTACCTTCTTTATTGGCTAGATCATTATTGGTATATAGTAATGCTAACAATTGTTGTGCATTGATTTAGTATCCTGTAACTTTACAGAATTTATTTAAAAATCAAAAACATTTTGGATGGAGTCTTTAGCTTTTTTCCAGATATAATATCATATCAAATAATGAGGGAAAATTTGAGTTTCTCTTTTCTAATTGGATGTTTTTATTTTTTCCTCTTGTCTTATTGCTGTTGTTAGGACTTCCAGTATTATGTTGATTAGGACTGGTGAAGGTGGGCATCCCTGTCTTGTTCTAGTTCTTAGAGGAAAGGCTTTCAACTTTTTACCATTCAGTATAACGTCAGCTGTGGTTTTATCATATATGACCTTCTATGCCTAGTTTGTTGAGGGTTTTTATCATGAAGGGTTGTTGAAATTTTTCAAATGCTTTTTCTGTGCCTACTGAGAAAATCACAATCACATGGTTTTTGTTCTTTATTCTGTTGACATGTTGTATCAAATTTATTTATTTGCATATATTGAATCATTCTTACATCCCTGGCATAAATCCCACAAGATCATGTTATATTATCTTTTTAATGTGCTGTTAGATTTGATTTGCTAATATTTTCTTGAGGATTTTTGCATCTATATTCCTTAGGAATATTGGCCTGTAATTTTGTTTTATTGTGTCCTTGTCTGATTTTGGTATCAGAGTAATGTCGACCTTGAAGAATGAGTTATGGAGAATTCCATCCATCTTGCTTTTAAAAAAGCGTTTCTGGAGGATTGGTATTAATTCTTCTTTTTACATTTGGCAGAACTCAATTGTTTATCTGGTCCTGAGCATTTCACTGTCGGAAGACTTTTTATTACTGATTCAATCCAACTACTCATTATTGTCTCTTCAAGATTTCTATCTCTTCCTGATTCAATCCTGTTAGGTTGTATGTTTCCAGGAATTTATTCATTTCCTTTAGGTTTTCCAGTTTGTTAGTGTATATATTAAAAAAAAAAAATACAAAGGATTAATTAAACAAAAAGTTGGTTCTTCAAAAAGATAAACAAAATTGATAAACTGTTAACTAGGCTAACCAAGGAAAGAAAAAGTAGATCCAAGTAAACAAAATCAGAAATGCAAGAAGAGACAAAACTGTATATTCTGCAGTTGTTGGATAGAATTATCTGCTAATGTTTTTTAGGTCCATTTGGTCTAAAGTTTAGTTTAAAATTAGTATTTCTGTATTGCTTTTCTGTCTAGATGATTTGTCTAATGCTGACAGTGGGGCAATGAAGTGTCTCACCATTACTGTGATGCAGTCTATCTCTTTATTTTTAATTAATTAATTTATTTATTTATTTGTTTTGAAACAGAGTCTCACTCTGTCCCCCAAACTGGAGTGCAGAGGCACAATCTTGGCTCACTACAACATCTGCCTCTTGGGTTCAAGCTATTCTCCTGCCTCAGCCTCCTGAGTAGCTGGGATTATAGGCACCTGCCACCACACCTGGCTAATTTTTGGTTTTCTTTTAGCGGAGATAGGGTTTCACCGTGTTGGCCAGGCTGCTCTCAAATGCTTGACCTCAAGTGATTTGCCTGCCTCAGCCTCCCAAAGTGCTGGGATTACAGGTGTGAACCACCATACCCAGTCCTATCTCTTTCTTTAGATTGAGTAATACTTGTTTTATAAGTCTGAGTGCTCTAATGTTGGGTATGTATTTACTTAGAATTGTTACAACCTCTTGCTGGATTGATCTCTTCATGATTATAAAATAAGCTTCTTTGTCATTTTTTTTACTCTTTTTGATTTATAGTCTATTTTATCTGACTTCAGTGTAGTTACTCCTGGCTAGGCACAATGACTCACGCCTGTAATCCCAGCACTTTTGGAGGCCGAGGCAGGTGGATCATCTGAGGTCAGGAGTTTGAGACCAGCCTGGCCAACATGGCAAAAACCTGTCTCTACTAAAAATACACACACACACACACACACACACACACACACACACACACACAAAATTAGCCAGGTGTGTTGGCGCACACCTGTAATCTCAGCTACTCAGGAGGCTGACACAGGACAATTGCTTGAACCTTTGAGGCAGAGGTTGCATTCAGCCAAGATTGTGCCACTGCACTCCAGCCTGGGCAACAGAGTAAGACTCCATCTCATAATAATAATAATCATAATAATAATAAAGTATAGCTACTCCTGTTCACTTTTGGTTTCTGCTTGCATGGAGTATCTTTTTCTATTCTTTACTTAAAATCTATATGTGTCTTTACCAGAAAAATTAGTTTCCTTTAAAGAAGCATGTAATTGGATCATGTTTTGTTTTGTTTTGTTTTTATCTATTCAGACATAATGTATCTTTTAAGCGGAGAATTTAGTTCATTTAGGTTCAAGATTATTATTTATATGTGACGCTTTGTTTCTGTCATATTGCTAATTGTTTTCTGGTTGTTTATTCTTTGTCCTTGTTTTTCTCTTATTGTTTGTCACTGTGCTTTGGTGGATTTTTGTAATGGTAGCACTTGAGTTCTGTCTCTTTCTTCTGTGTGTAATTGTGTTACCAGTGAGTTTTACACTCTTATGTGTGTTCATGATGATAAATATTGTCCTTTCTCTTCCAGGTTTAGCACTTCCTTGAGCATTTCTTGTAGGGTCAACCTAATGGTAACACATTCACCGCTTAGTCTGATATGGCTTCCATTGTAGGTGACTAGATGCTTTTCTCTTGCCGTTTATAGAATTCACTTTCTCTTCTATTTTAGACAGTCTGACTATAATGTGTCTTGAAGAAGACTGTTTTACATTTTATCTGCCTGGATATCATTGAGTCACCTGTATCTGCATGTCCAAATCTCTCTCTAGACTTGGGATGTTTTCATCTATTATTTCAATAAATAAGTTTTCTAATTATTTCTTTGTTTCTTTGCCTTTTAGTATGCAAATAATTTGATATTCAATCACTTGGTGTTATCCCAAATGTGTAATGAATTTGCTCATTCTTTTTTGTTATTATTTTTCTTTACTTTTGTCCAATTCAGAGGATCTCTTTTCAAGTTCTAACATTCTTTCTTCTTCCTAAAGGTTTTGAGTGTATTTTTGCATTTTCTTCAATGAATTCTTCACTTTCAGAATTTCACTTTGGTTCTTTTTAAATATGTCTGGCAAAATTTTCATTCATGTTCAATTTTTTTTTTCTGATTTTGTATTATTTTTCAGAATTATCTTTTATGTTACTGAGCTTTAAAATCAATATTTTGATTTCTTTATCTGGAATTTCAATTTTTTTGGTCACTTAAGATCTGTTTCCAGAGTATTAGTATCTACTGATTCCTTTGGAGGTGTCACGTTTTCTTGATCTTTTTAAATGTTTTCTATGTCTTTTTTTATACATATGCATCTGGTGTAACAGTTACTTTTTAGTTTTGAATTTACTTTTGTGGGGATCCTTTTCCTAAGGATGTATCTACGGTGTTAGTTGGGTAAGGTACTTTGATTTTGATTCTGTGTGCATGCAGTAGTGTGGTCTCTGTATGATTTCTTTGACTGTACACTTTGTTAGTTGCATGTATAATTCCCTCAGTGGATTAGGGTAAAATTATTAGTGGAGGTTGGGGTGAAGTTATGCTGGGGACTTGAATGCCAGCTTGGCCAGTCTTCAGGACCCAGTGGTGGCAGCGGTGAGATGATCATGCTTATTTTTGTGCCTCAGGGTGGTGTATACTGGCACCTGTGTTGGCAGTTACCAGTAGGCCAATTCTTGGGCCTCTAGGTGGCTTGCTTGAATTCTAGGAGCAATCTCCAAAACCTCGGCCTGTGTGCCCTGTCTCAGGGAGGGGCAGAGCTTGGCTAGGTGAGTTTGTACTCAGGCTTCCCAATGGTAAGAGCAAGCATCAGCTCTCGTGTGCAGGAGTTGGGTAATCCTCAGGCTCCAGGTGAAATGCTTGGGTGATGGCAGGTTTGCTGAAGCTCCACCACTAAGGAGGATGGTGCCATCCTTGGTGACCATAGCTAGGGCCACTGAGTAGGAACTGAACATTCCTCTCAAGCCCTATGACAAGTGGGCTTTCCCCTAGCCCTGGTGGTGAGAGCGTGCACCTAGCTTACATCTCCACCACAGCTCCAGAAGCCCCCAACCAACTGTTGACTAAGTCCCAGCAGTAACTCACATTCTGCTGTGTCCAAGTCTCTGTCCTAGCAGTGCTCACTAATTGGCACCAGCAACTGCAATCTGCCCCTAGCTATGGCAGCATTCCCAGCTCACTCCTCAGTTCCGTCACTGACAACCTGAGTTTCCATAACACATCAGGTTCAGTGCTGCTAACCCCCAGGACAGCAAGCAGTCTGCCAAAACCTATATTTAAAAATGATGCTTTGTTGTAGCCACTTAGGTCTCAGAAAGGGGATGGGACCCAGCATAAGCTCCCTCTACGGAGCAGTTCTGTCCAAGTTCTGAGCAAGTTCTGTCCAGTTCTCACCAAGTTGCCTCCTGGCAACTTCCTATGTTAGTTTCAGGACTTGGGAAGAGCAAGTGGTTCTCCCATGGCCATGATTGCATAATTGCATGTTGGGAACATGGGGCTCTGAAAGTCTCTCACTCGCCTTTTCCCTGCATTCAGAAGTCATTTTCATCTCCCAGCTGATCCCAGCCTGGAAGGCTGCCTCTCTCCCTTCTTCCATGCCTTGGTGTTTCCTGTCACTTCTCTGTTGAATTCCAGCATTCTCTTTTGGGTAATGTATTCAAAGTGTGACTGTTATACACTATTTTAGTTCTCCTAAGTGGAGGAGGTGGGCATGAAATACTTCTGGTAAGCCATTTTGAAGCTCCTTTACATCAGTACTCTTGAGTGATTTTGATGTTTCCTCCCTTCCTCCCTTCCTTCCTTCCTCCTTCCCTCTCTCATTTTTCTTTTCTCTTTTCTTTTCTTTTCCTTCTTTTTTCTCTTTTTCTTTCTTTCTTTCTTTCTTTTTCTTTCTTTTCTTTTCTGTTTTCTTTTCTTTTCTTCTTTCTCTTTTCTTTTCTTTCTTCTTTTTACCAGCTTTAAGTGTCACTGCTATCACTACTTTGTAAAAGGAATTAGAAAGGATTTTTCGTTTTAAGTGCTCTTGAACAATTTATGGCACATTGAAACTGTATGGTCTTCGAAGTTTTCATAGACTTCCCTTTTGAAACAATTTAAATCTGGTTATTGTTTGTAGGGTGACTCCTTAATAACTTTTCTATTCATATTATGGTAATTTATCTGCTTAGACTTTCAAACTCTACCAGGGTTAATTTGGTTATTTGTGTTTCTCAGAAAATTCCTAAGTATGTTCAAATTTGTTTTCATAGACATGTGCAGATTAGAGTTTTTAATTTATTTTGTTTTACTGATTATTCATGCTTTGTTATTTCTTATTGACCATAGGCAAATTTTCATCTTGCATTGTTCTACTTCTGTGTAAGTACTTTCTCTTAAAATTTCTTGTACTGCATTTTTGCTGGAAGAAGTCCCTTACCTCCTTACATATCACAAAACAATGTTTATTATTTATCTGCATTTTTCAAATATCTATAAAATATTTGTTAGTAATTAAAAACATTTGTCTTCTGAATTATATTGTATCTGATGGGAAATCTCTTGTCATTATCTTTTTGTTGTCTTTTATATATTGCTACATTTAAGGCAATCTGTAGAAGTTGTTTCAGGAATTTCATTAGATTGTACTTTGAGTGATTTTCTTTCTGTTTATTCTACTTAGAGCTTATTTAGCACCTTGAATCTATAAAATTATAGTTTTATTAAATTCAGAAAATGTTTTCCCATTATTTCTCCAAATATTTTATTCAGCCCATTCTCACTCCATTTTTTTATTTTCTTTTATTTTTAGGTCTTTATTAACAGCTTTGTTAGACTTTTTGATCTTTTTTTCAGGCTTCTTTCTCTACATGATTCTTTTCACATAATTTATCCTGCCATGTCCTTGGGTTCACTTATCTTTTTTCAATATGTAGTGTTTAATCTGCTTTTCTTTCTGTTTTGAGCATTTTTTCTCTTAATATCTATTTCATCTCCAGAAATTCTGTTTTCTTTAACAAATATATTTTTATTCTCTGTTTTTCAACTTTTAATATCTTTTCCTAGAATATGGTGAACGATTTTATTTTGTACCTTTTCATATTTCTTCAGTATAATTTCTTTTTCAATTGCACATTTGATATTTTATTCTTATATGACTTTTTTATTGTTTTATGTAGTCTTTTAAGATACTCTTAATTCTTGGTTCACATACTTGTTGCCCATTTACTTGTTTATCAATTTTCCTCTTTCTTTTTCTCTTTAATCTCTTTTATTTTGTTTTCTGTGACTCAGTAGAAATTTCCAAGTTTGTTTTTCAAATTATGGTTAAAATTTCCAGAAGGCGATCATTACTAATTTTTAGACATTTAACTATTTTATTGTAACTTGCTTTCTTTAATTTTTAAAACTCTTATCTAACTTGTTTCTATTGTAATTAATCTTATGTTGGTAGACACAAGGTTGGTTGGAGTAATTTAGGTTTCTACTTAAGGGTGCTTATAGTAAGAGTATGCTTTACCTGCTGTTACTGTAAAATTAACAAAGTTGAAGATGTGTTTGATCTTGTAGCTAGATGTGAGCATATGATTCAAGCTTAACCAATGACGTGATAGCAGAGGTCTATTGTCCTTTTTAATGCACAAGGAACAACTAATCTACCTTAATTAGGCTTGGTCAGGAAACAAAAACTAAAGCACATATTTTACTAGATATAGTTACATAAAACAAATGTATTAACTAGATATAAATCCTTGGTAACTGTTCAACAAAGAAAAAAATAAGATCATAATTATATAGTATCAACCTATAGAAACTAGTTACTATCCTTGTGTGTGAGGGAATAAAGGGGAATGTCTGAAATAATGAAAACTTAAACTTTAGAAGAATATCCTTGAAAAGCTGAAATTTAGACTTCTCGAAAGTTCATGCTGCTTGATTGGTTCTGTTGTTTCTTAGTCGGGGGCTGTGAGGTTGGCTCTGTACATAAATAGAAAACTGCTCACTGTCTCCTCCCACTGTTATGGGAACAAACTGTTGCTGTTAAAAAAAAAAAAAAAAAAAAAAAAAGTTAAAGTAATGCTGACCTGAAGAAAACAGAAAATCCCTGCTTTCCTAGCCAATAAGTCTGTAATGCCCCCATTGGTAGAACATAATAGGGAAACAGCTGACCAATTAGAACAATTAGAAATATGATTTGCACATGGAATACTATACAACCATAAAAAATAATGAGATAATGTTCTTTGCAGCAACATGAATAGAGGTGGAGGCCATTATCTTAAGTCAATTAATGCTGAGGTGGAAAACAAATACTGCATGTTCTCACATATAAGTAGGAGCTAAACACTGAGTAAATATGGACATAATGAAGGAAAAACAGACACTAAGATGTACTTGATGGTGGAGGGTGGGAGGTGGGTGAGGATTTAAAAAAAAAAAAAAAAAAAACACCTATCGGGTACTATAATTATTCCCTTATTATCACTCATTATCTGGGTGTTGAAATAATCTGTACACCAAATTCCCATGACACACAGTTTACCTATGTAATAAACCTTCACATGTACCTCCTGAACACAAAATAAAAGCTGGAAAGAAAAAAAGAAACAAACAACAAAAACAACATCAAAAAACAGCCAAAGAAGATAACACAACCATAGAAAGAACAAAATCATGTCATTTGCAATAATATGTATGCAGCTGGAGGCCATTATCTAAGTGAATTAATGCAACAACAGAAAACCAAATACTGCATGTTCTCATGTGGAAGGGAGAGCTAAACTTTGAGTACTCCTGGATGAGAACAGTAAACACTGAGAACTGCTATGGGGGAAAGGGAGGGAGGCAAAGAATGACAAACTCCCTATTGGGTACTATGCTTACTACACGGGTGATGGGATCAACAATCCTGTAAATTTGTTGCATCCCATAATACAACAAATTTCAGTATTATGTAATATATGTACATAAGCAAACCCCTCAAATCTAAAATAAAAGTTGAAATTAGTTTTTAAAAAGCTTGATTTGCAGGGTTCTAGTCCAGCTTCACAAAGCTGACTGGAGAGGTGTGAGTTTGAAGCTGTGAGTAATAGCTTATTAACTGATAATTTCAGTAACAATTATTGCAAATGGAAGTATATTTTTATTCTCCACATCTGACATTCAGAGCAAGGCTCTCTGCAATGTCTAAGTCTATATCTATGTCTATATGTACACATGTATACATCTATCAAGCTAAAATTGTAAGCTATATATATATATATATATATATATATATATATATATATATATATACACACACACACTAATGTATTTATATAAACTGAAAATAAAACAGTTCTTTACATTTCAGTATGTCTGGCTGATTAGTATGACAATATGGACTTTGCCAATTGATTTGTATGGTAGATATTTTATATAAATTGAGTATCTAATAGACTTTTTAGCAGATAGATTGGAAAATATATTTTAGTCAGAGAGGTCACCATGTGAATTTTGCCTATACTATGAAATGGCTTTAAATAATTTAATGACAAATATTTACATTCACACACACACACACACACACACACACACACCCCTACACATACACCCTCATTTCCATTAGGTCACATTTGTGAAAAAGATTTCTCAATATTTAAATGTATCACATGAAAAATTTGGGATTGAAAACAGATTCCCAAATGCTGATACCAAACTGTGTTTGATGGTCAGCCTTTTGTGTCAGCTTGGCTAGGGCACTATAACTAGATATGAAAACACTAACTTTCTTGTTTCTGTGAACGTATTTTTTTTTAATTTTTCATTTCAATTTTTGTGAGTACATAGTAAGTGTATATATTTATGGGGTACATGAGATGTTTTGATGCAGGCATGCAATGCATAATAATTACATCAATAAAAGTGGGGTATCCATCCCCTCAAGCATTCTTCCTTTGTGTTACCAACAATCCAATTATACTCTTTTAGTTATTTTTAAAAGTACAGCTACATTATTATTGACTCTAGTCACCCTGTGGTGTTGTCGAATACTAGATCTTATTTTTTCTTTCTAATATTTTTGTGCCCATTAACAATCCCCACTTCATCCCCACTTTTCCACTACACTTCCCAGTCTCTGGTAACCATCCCTGTACTCTCAATAGCCATGAGTTTAATTGTTTGGATTTTTAGATTCTATAAATAAGTGAGAACATGTGATGTTTTTGTTTCTGTGCCTGGCTTATTTCACTTAAAATAATGATCTCCAGTTCCATCCATGTTGCTCCATATGACAGGATTTCATTCATTTTCATGACTGACTAGTGCTCCATTGGGTATATGTACCACATTTTCTTTATCCATTCATCTGTTGATGGATAACTTGGTTGTATCCAAATCTTGGCTATTGTGAACACTGCTGCAACAAACCTGAGAGAGAGGGCCTTCCAAACTATTCCCCACAGTTTTTTTGTACTAATTTACATTCCCACTAACAATGCACAAGAGTTTCCTTTCCTCTGCATCCTTACCAGCATTTGTTATTGCCTGTCTCTTGGCTATAAGCCATTTTATCTGGAGTGACATGATATCTCATTGTAGTTTTGATTTGCATTTCTCTGATGATCAATGATGTTGATCACCTTTTCATATGCGTGTTTGCCATTTGTTTGTCTTCTTTTCAGAAATGCCTATTCAAATATTTGACTCATTTTTAATTGAATTATTAACTTTTTCCTATAGAATTGTTTGAGCTCCTTATATATTTTGGTTATTAATCCCCTGTCAGATGGGTAGTTTGCAAGTACTTTCTCCCATTCTGTGGGTTGTCTCTTCACTTTATTGATTGTATCTTTTGCTTTGCCAAATTATTTAAGCTTGATAAAATCCCATTTGTCTAATTTTGCTTTGGTTGCATGTGCTTGTGCAGTGTAACTCAAGAAATTTTTTGCCTAGATCAATGACCTAGAGAGTTTCTGCAATGTTTTCTTGTAGTAGTTTCATACTTTGAGGTCTTAGATTTAAATGTTTAATCAGTCTTGATTTGATTTTTGTATACGGCAAGAGACAGGGATCTAGGTTTCTTCTTTTGCATATGGATATTGAGTTTTCCCAACAACCTTTATTAAAGAGACTGTCTTCAGTATGCCAAGAACATACACTTGTATGTATTGTTGAAAATGAGTTCACTGTAGGTGTGTGGATTTGTTATGGGGCTCTCTATTCTGTTCCATTGGTCTATATGTCTTTTTTATGCCAGTATCATACTGTTTTGGTTACTATAGCTCTATAGTATAATTTTAAATTAGGTTATGTGATTCCTTCAGTTTTATTATTTTGCTTAGGATGTCTTTGGCAATTTTGGGTCTCCTGTGGTTTCGTATAAATTTTACAACTGCTTTTCCTATTTCTGTGAAGAATGTCATTGCTATTTTGATAGGAATTGCATTGAACCTGGAGTTTGCTTTGTGTAGTATGGACATTTTAATGATATTGATTGTTCTACTCCACTAACATGGAGAATCTTTTCATTTTTTGGTGTCCTCTGCTTTGAAGGTATTTTGTAGATGTGAATAAAGTCTATAACCTGTTTCTTTAAGGCAGATTATTCTACATAATATGATGGACTTGATTCAATAAATTGAAAAGCTGTAAAAACAGAGCCGAGGCTTCCCTAAAGAAGAAATGTTGCCCATTGATATAAGCTGTATATGCTACCAAAAAGTCCCAGGAGGTCATTCCTGACTGCCCTATGCAATTCAGTCTGCCGAACCAAGCCCCACAATCATTTAAATCAAAGATTTGCATTTAATCTCCTAATATATATCTTCTGTTGGGTCTGTTTCTCTGTTTGGATTCTAACTACCACACCTTGTCTCATTCTAAAAATAAGTAAATTTCTATTCATGGTTATGTAAATTGATTGAAAAAAACTATTTTAATCTCATAAATTTTTTTCCAGTTAAGAAGTTGCTTATTATAAATAATTACTTTTAATGTAGTGTTTTCATATTCATGATTATATTTTAATATTAAATACTGTCACAGGATCCTTGAGATGTTGCTTTTTTCTAGCTAGAAATCTCTGTGGCTATTGGCTCCTTTGCCTGAGTTTTGCTCCAGCTGCTGGGCTCATTCCACTCACTCAGCCTGGCAGGCTACACTTAGCTTGCGCTACCGCATGCCTGCCAAGGGCAAGCCAGGTGCGGAGCAGTGAGTGGTGTGTGAGCAAACGAGCGTGGAGTCCGGCCACTGCTGCGGCAGGGCAGACAACTTCAGGCACCAGCATGGGTGTCGGCTCCCTTCCGTACTATGACTGGACCATGTTTACCACAAGCAGCTTCCATTGCTAGCACAGGGGAATGTGGTGGCACCTGGAAGCTTGGAGACGCCAGGAACTACAGAGTCCAAAAGAGTGTCACAACCCTGGCCGGGCTCGGTGGCTCAAGCCTGTAATCCCAGCACTTTGGGAGGCTGAGACGGGCGGATCACGAGGTCAGGAGATCGAGACCATCCTGGCCAACACGGTGAAACTCCGTCTCTACTAAAAAAATACAAAAAAAAAAAAACTAGCCGGGCGAGGTGGCGGGCTCCTGTAGTCCCAGCTACTCGGGAGGCTGAGGCAGGAGAATGGCCTAAACCCGGGAGGCGGAGTTTGCAGTGAGCTGATATCAGGCCACTGTACTCCAGCCTGGGCGACAGAGCGAGACTCCCTTTCAAAAAAAAAAAAAAAAAACAAAAGAGTGTCACAACCCTGGTTGAGCGAGCTCCTAGGTCTGGGATACCCAAAGGACCACAGCTCTTCTCTCTTCTCTGCTCTTCTTCTCATCGTCTGCAAAATAGGGAGTGAGGGATGTGTTTCAGCTCTGTTTGTGTTACAGCCCTTTCAGCCCCATCATTCAGCGGGGCCTGAATTCTTGGCCCACGTCCAGAAAGAATGAGGTATGCAGAACAGTGGAGGGTGAGTAAGGTGAAGAAGCGCTTTATTGAGTGACTGAACAACTCAGAAGAGACCCACAGCGGTAACTCCTCTCTGCAGGCAGATCATTCCGATGAGACTCCAGCTCTCAGCAGAGAGGAGATCCACAGTGGGTAGCTCCTATCTGCAGACAGGTCATCCTGTCCACTGTCCAAGTCTGACAGAGTCCAGGAGTTTTTACGGGTTTCAGAGGGTAGCAAGTGTGCTGATTTGTCCATGGGCAGCAATGGGCAGGCACGGAAAAAGCAACATAAACTCTCACTCCAGCCCATGGAACTGGCAGCCTGGCCCTAAGGCCTCAGGCCCCCTTGTTGGAAGGTGGGGTTTCACTGGGAACCCGCCCCTTTCTGGCCAGAAGACTGTCTGCCTACTGCCGCCATTAATCTGCCATCTATAGTGCCCAGGATCCCCAGGCTGTTTGCACTGAGGGGCGCCTGCAGACCCATGCAGAACTGCCCCTAGACCCCACTCGGCCTCCTTCCCATGCTTGTCAGTGCCCAAAGTATGATGGGGGCCCAGGCGGCAGGGGCTGGCATGTCAATGCTGCCCCAAGCTGTGCACCCAACTGGGTCATATCAGCGTCCAGCCTCGTCCACAACTTTGTTCCAAAATCGGAGCAGGTGCCAGGAGCAGGGAGAGGCCAGGCAGTTGGAGTAGGCACTTCCAAGCCTGCAGGAGAGGGGAGTTTACTGGGCCCTCGAGAATGCAGAGATGCCTGAGTCTGCAGTCACGGTTAGGCAGCTGCAGTTGTGTACAGCAGGGTGGGGCTCCTGCTACTCCTACTTGAAAGTGGGTGGGGCTTTTGCCTGTTCCCTGCTTCCAGCTCCATGGAGCACTGCAGGCCCAGAGGCGCCTCCCTCCCGCAGCCGTCATTTTAGCTGTGGCTGCTGCAGACAGGCTGTTGCTGCTTGTCTCCAAAATGACCAAAAATGCAGAAATTTTTCGTGTTTACTTGAGTTACAGGAAATTTGAAAAATTATTTTAATCGATAAAAATATTTTCATTTCAGAAAAGTATGATAAGGTGATCAATATATATACAAATATATTTATAATTATTATATAATTTTAGTTGTCAAATAACTCTTATATAAATCTTATGCATTTTAAGAAGTTGTGTTTCAACATTTTGTAAATGTCAGCATTTACAAAAGATCAAAGTTATATTATCTAGAGATATTTCGACTTATTGTAATATGATAAACTATTCAGATTTTAACTTAAAGTAAGAGAATATAGCTTTTCAAATTTCTGTGAGAGGGTGTCTAAGCAAGTTGTTGGCATCTGTATCATGAGATCTTCTTTTTCAAATCCTTCTCCTAGAGGCACGCCATTATAACTCAATGAATGGAATTCTGTCTGCTATAAGGAGCTATTGTCAGGAGCTGTAAAAAAATGCTCTGAGCAGGATTCGTGGTCTGAGTTTTTTTGTTCTCTTGCATATCCATTTCCAAACAATACATTAGATCTAAGACCACCTGATGTCACTTAAATTATTTCACAATCAACCAGCCAGTCCAGTCCTCCCCTGTAGAAGAATGAAGAGGGTATTACCTAGACTTCTATACTAAAAAGTGGGTATGGTATTACATTATACTGCCATCAAATAACTGGAATTTGTCAAATATTATCAGAAAAATGCGTTTAAAAACCACAGTGGCTGTTGACAGCTGTCATTTACTAGCAGTGATTTTATTATTTTGCTAGTAGAGCAACCATACTTAAATAAATATTGACCAGAAATATTTTTACATTCTAAAAATATTTATGGTACTGTCTAAGTTGCCGGTGTGCTTGCCCAAAAGCTGATCATTTTATATTCTATACACGGAATACTATATTTGTTATTTATTAAGTAATAACCCACAGTTAGAATTTTATTAGTTAATGTGATTAAGAAAAACTCTGTAGAAAATTCTATTTACACTTAATTGACAATATCACAACATAAGTTTTTAAAATATAAATTTTATTTATAATTAGTAAGTAGAGACATATATGATAGTAATACTTTTCAATATGGTACAATATCTACTCATATTTATTAAAATATTATTTTTCAAAAAATTATGTGGAAAGGGAAGAATTACGAACCAAGCTTCTCTCACTATATTTCAAAGATATTTTATGAACATGAAAGCTATTTTTAACATTGCTAGAAGCTTTTAACATACTAATTCTGACATAAAATTCTCCATATAAAACAATATTAAGAAGAAAAAATTTGGAAACACACTTAATGATAAAAGTGATTATACAAGGAAGAAGTATAGAGTTTTTTTCTTTTTTCCAATTTTTTCAGTATTCCAAACTTTCTTCAAGGAATTTTTTTGATAATTATAAAAAATAAAAATATTATTTTAAAGTTATTACTAAGTATATTGTTTATGGTCCTTTAAATTGTTTTATATACTCAAATTCGAGATGTCAACTTGATTGCCAATAATATAAAATTTTTAATAATATGCAATAATAAATATGGCCTCTAACTCCCTTTATATTTTTATTAAAACATAAATATGGTTTCAGTTATAAAATAGGGATTTCTCTCATTCTTACTTATCCAACAAGTATAAATGTATTCTGAAAATATCCTAGAAATTGAAGACATGCTGTGTTCACTAGATTAGATTTTTTTCAAAATTTTGTAATACTGAAACACCCAGTGGAATCCATAATTTATTATCTCTTATTTGTTTCTGCTTTTTATTTTTGATGGTATTCTGCTGCTCCCCATATGAACTTATAACATAACATATATAAGTTATGTTATATAAATAACATAAATATATGTTATTTATAACATATAAATTCTGTTATAATGTTAAATTCATTATAACAGAATTTAATTGGTCAGTTTCTTTGTGAAAAATGATACAAAGAGGAAGGAACTAGTGCTTCCTAATGGCTAAAGAAGTTTAATAAGAAGAAGTATGGGCCAGGCACGGTGGTGGCTCATGCCTGTAATCCTAGCACTTTCAGGCACAGTGGCTCATGTGTGTAATCCTAGCACTTTGGGAGGCCAAGGCAGACAGATCACCTGAGGTCAGGGGTTTGAGACCAGCCTGGCCAACGTGGTGTAACTCCATCTCTACTAAAAATTGAAAAATTAGCTTTTGTGGTGGTGTGTGCCTGTCATCCCAGCTACCTGGGAGGCTGAGGCAGGAGAATCACTGGAACCCAGGAGGCAGAGGCTTCATTGAGCCAAGATCAAGCCACTGTACTCCAGCCTGGACGACGGAGTGAGACTCCGTCTCAAAAAAAGAAAAAAACATATATGATTGGGGAAGATTCTCCTTTTCATAGTAGTTTGTACAATATTTTTTAGGATTGTTACTACGATAGGGGTAACTAAAGAAAATTTAGAAGAATAATGATTTTTAGGCAATAATACTATTAGCCTGTCTAGATCCATAAAAAATTAAACATTCATCAGAGTTTTTACCCAGGTAATGTTAAGAATTGCTTTCAGCACGTATAATCTCTATAAGCATTTCTAGTTCATATTCACCTGTATGCTATGCCAAGCTTGATAGCTTTTTTTGCTGAAAACAAAACAAAACAAAAAAGTGCTCCGGAATCAAAGTTAGAAATGCTACATAGTAGGCCATCATGAAATATCATAATGCATACTAGCACAGAAAATCTTTGGAATTAATAAATACAGATATTATGATTCTAAAACTTATTTTAAATGCTATCCTTACCAATATCCGTTGATGTTAACAAATGCTTGATTGTATTAAAGTTTTAAGTTTTTAAGCTTCCACTAAACTAACACTTTAAACATCTGCAATCTATGCTTTTCTTTAATCAGTTCATAGGTGTTTATTAAATGCCACCAATAATGTTTGCTAATGCATTTATATATGAAATTGACAAATTTATTAATGAAATTTACCAAATGTTTTTAATTATTTGTTTATGTCCCCTTAAAAAGATATGTTGAAGTCCTAACCCCTGGTACTTCAGAATGTGTTTTACTTGGAAATTGGATTTTTATAGATGCAGTCAAGTGAAAATGAGGTCATTATTATGGGCCCTAATCCTATATGATTATTGTCATTATGAAAAAGAGGAAATTTGGACACACAGAGAGACATGCAAACAGGGAGAATACCATGGGAAAACGAAAGCAGAGATCAGGGCGATGCATCTATCAGCCAAGTAACATCAAAAGGTCGCAGGCAAACCACTGGAAAATAAGAAAGAGGCATTGAGGCGGGCACGGTGGCTCACACCTGTAATCCCAGCACTTTGGGAGGCCGAAGCAGGCAGATTGCCTGAGTTCAGCAGTTCGAAACCAGCCTGGGCAACACGACGAAACCCTCTCTCTACTAAAAATATAAAAAACAAAACAAAACAAAAAATCAACCGGGCATGGTGGTGTGGGCCTGTAGTCCCAGGTAATCGTGAGACTAAGGCAGGGGCATTGCTTGAACCCAGGAGGCAGAAATTGCAGTGAGCCGAGATCGCATCACTGCACCCCACGTTCCAGCCTGGGCGACCGAGCGAGCCTCTGTCGAGAGAGAGAGAGAGAGAGAGAGAGAGAGAGAGAGAGAGAAAGTGTGGTTTCTCTCACCGTCATTAGAAGGAATTAACTCTGCCAACATTTTCATCTTGAACATCTAACCTGCAGAATTGTGAGAAAATAAATTTCTGCTTAAGTCACTCAGTGTGTGGTACTTTGTTTTGGAATCCCTAGCAAACCAATGCACCAATTAACGTGAAATATAAAATGTTAATATATATTTGTAGATGATCAACTATATATGGCTTAAACTAATTCCAAAGTTTTGTCTAAACAGTAAAAAAAATTAAATACTTATTCAAATTAAATTCAAATTATTCTAATTAAAACAATGTTTATGAAAACAAATTCATTTCTTGCATTTTATATTTCAAAATACAAAGTACAGAATGTACTACAAAGTATTGCAACATGTGAAATTCAAAATCATTTATAGAAACACGTCATGGATTAATTCAGAACATTAATCAATGGTCTCCACACATTTTCAATTGTTATTATGGGCACACTGAGATTCAAAAGTCACTAGAAAAACAAATCAAATTATGAATAATTATACTCTTTGTAATAACATAAATGGAAATATTCTGAAATTTCCAAAGACTTGTGGGCACAGTTCTGGAGAAGGATAAAGGATATTTTTAGGAGAAGGAGTCAAAATAATTTCAATTTCAGGCATTGGGAAACTGTAATTGCCTGGAGGCAGGCAAGTGTACGGTAAATGAGGGATTTCATGGAGTTTGTGTAGAGTGCTTACAAATTATAATCTCCTAAATTTCACATTTAATATCAGAAAGATTTGGTCATGCCAAAACACTGATGAGATGAAAAATAACATCAACCTGTGTTATCATATTATTACATCCATCCAATTTGAAAGGAGGACACCATTCTTAACTGTGACAATGAAGTCATTACAGCTTAAATTAGTGAAATAAATAGAAGCTAGATAACTTAGCATCTATATTTGATAAAGAATTTATGGAACGTAATGGTTGACATGTTAAAACTAAGGAGTAATGAAAATAGGTAGCTATGTATCTGGAAATATCAAAAAAGTATAGATTTTAATTATTCGAGGGAGTAATATTTAACAACAGAAACTTCTTAGCTATAATATGAAATTTTATGATAAAAGATAATTTTAAAAATTGTATCTATGTCAATTTGTGTCATGTTTTCTTCATGTTTGAAACCAAATGATATCCAAAATATCAATCTTATGGTGATAAATTGGTTTTCTTATGATTTCTATCAAAATCAAAAAGATTCCGTTGATTTTGATACCTAAAAACAAAACAGTTTTGAAAAATGTCCAGCTCCTGTTGTAACCTAAAGTATGTTTATTCAAAAGGTATGTGAACTTTGGTCCAATTTATTCCAATTAGGGAATGGATTATATATTGTACTTTGTGAATCCAGCAATAATTCCTTGCTCCAAACTCTCTGTTTTGTGTTCTTTTTATGTATTCTTTTCTAAACCTGGCATAGGCTTAAAAATTGGAAGAAAGGGTCAAATGTAACAGACATGACCTGTCATCTGCATCTCTTATAAATGATGTAAATATGTTTCTCTTAGGTCAGAGATCAGATGTCACCATTCACCAAGCAATTACAGAGTCTGTGCCTTGAAAAATGCAAGAAAAGAATCATTAGACTTCTCCTGCCACGAGCAGAAAAATAACCTACTCTCTGGAGTAATAAGCAGTTTAGTTTTGAACTTCTACTGCCAATTTAAAAGTGGAATATGAAAAGGTTTAATGTAATATAAGTTTTTTAAAAAGGTATACTTTTAAAAACATAAATATTGGCAGATTAGTATTTACTAACTGAAGAAAAAATTAAAAGGCCAAAATTGTTGTCCTTTAAGAGTAAATAGCTTAAAGCAAATGGCAATTCTGTATGTAAAATAAACACTTACATTTTAAAAATAAACACATTTCAGTTCTTTTGCTATAATGGTAATCTCCAAGCATACCCACACTAGAGTTTAGACCTCTTAAAAGTGATTACATATTAGGCTTCTCCCTCTCATCTCCATTATCATTAAGTGGCTTTTGCTGATGCTTCAGTTTTCAGAAAAAATAAGAGTTAGTAAAACTAGTAGATTCAAAATATCTTGTCTCTGTGATGACTCTCTTAATTCATGGGACATTAATTTGCTGTTGTATATTCATTACACCTCAAAGTTCCTATAAATTTATCTTGGTTATTTGCCTGTAGATTGGTTCAAATTTTTTTCATCTTTGGAGACAGTAACAAATCTTGACTATTTGGTCAAGAAATAGTATTACACTTAGTACTTGATGAGATATTATTTTTTGTTATACATTTTTCTCTGAAAATTGAAATACAAACTCTTATTTATGCTATACTAAATAATATTCAGAATTTTCTTATGGGATTGTATAGCATGCAAAAGCAATTTATTACAAAATCTTATATTTATGTAAATACACATTCATACAGGTCTGTAGTTAAAATTAGCTTCTAACAATTCCATCATTTCTTATGATTCACAGTCCTCCTGTTGTTAATGATGAAATCAAAAGAGGAAAAAAGTATCATGGGGAAACCAATCATCATTTATCCAATGTGTTTTTATATCTTCTAGCTTGAACTCTAATACACCTATAAAAAACATCTCACTAATTTTACTTTTAATTATTCTAATAACAATAATGCTAAGTCATACAAGTATAGATGTTATGTAACAGATTATTAAACACATATTATCAATTTAATCCTTATAATCTGTTATTAATGTTACTATTTCTACTTTTAAGAGAATGAAAGCACAAGGTAATAAAGTAATAATCCTTTCCATTCACTCCTATGTCACTTTTTCATTCATTCATTAACTTATTCATTGTCTGTTTGATAAAAATTGGCTGTTTACCATGTGCCAATCATTGTGCTAATTGCTGGGCACTTAAGGCTGAGTCTTGTAGATGTTCTCCTGTGTTAGAAAAGAGGTGAATGTGTTTGATAAATTAAAAGGTCACTGCTATTCATTAAGTAGTCTTCAAAGATTTTCTAAATAGGTTTTTCAAAATTCTCAGTTATTCACAAGTATAAAAATTAGAACATACATTAATTACTACATAGTTCAGATCACATAGCTGCTTTATACTATATTTAATTTGCAATTTACAAATGCAGCAACTGAGGGAAAGTAAGAGTTAAGAACAGTTTCTCTGTAGTCAAACCGTCTGGGTTTGAATTAGTCATTTATGTAGTGATACTGGATTCTGAGTCTCATTTTTGCCATGTTTCAAGAGTGAATAATGATATTAGGCTTATTATGAAGATACAAATTGCTTGATAATGCCTGACTTTTAAGAAGTACTGAGAAAACGTGTACCTCCTACCCATACAAGACATCCTCATTTTATATTCCCTCTTTTAAATAGGGCCCTGACTATTCAGTAACTCAAACTGAAAACTCTGAATTCTTATCAACTATCTCATATCCCTCTGTCTTGCATTAAGTAGTCAGTCATCAAATCTTACAGTTCTACTTTCTATATTTCTCTTACTTAGAATCTCTATTTTCACATGAGCACTGATTTACTGTAGACTCTTGCCACTTTTACTTGGAGAATTTAAGCAGATATTTATTATAAATTTAAAAATATATAATTTCCAGGATTGATGGGGGAAAAAAAATATTTGAATTACTACTTTTACTCACTTAGAGCTTAAGATAAAGTTTGGGAAACCTAATATAACTTTAAAATTATGAAGAATATTTTTAAAATTAAACTTCAATGTATTGTGATTGATTCCACAGTCATATATGATTGACAAACAAAAAACATACACAATAATTAATATGGGAGTCTTGAAAATCAAGGATTATCATTAATTAAAAGTTTTTAGGAAAGCTTATAATTTAGTGGTGATTTGACTTGGCTACATTTCGATCAGCCACAAATAGTGAGCATGCTATATTATTCTATATTATTAATTGTAATATCAAATAAAGTAGCACTGCTTGATGTATCTAAAATTTACATTTTATTGAGATTATATTCTCTCATCCCTAGGCAATAAGAGATTTAGGTGTTTGGCTTCTTTATTCCTTGTACTCTGAAAAGCAGTTTCTGGGAGACATCATGATATGGTTTGGCTGTATGTCCCCACCCAAATCTCATCTCTAATTGTAAGCCTTGTAATCCGTGGAGGAAAGAACTTGGTCAGGAGGCAGTTTCCACCATGCTGTTCTCGTGATAGTAAGTAAGTTTTCGTGAGATCTGATGGTTTTAAAGTGGGCTCTTCTCCACCTCATTCTCACCTGCCACCACGTAAGATGTCTCTGCTTCCCCTTCAACCATGATTGTAAGTTTCCTGAGGCCTACCCAGTCATGTGGAACTGTGAGTCAAACCTCTTTTCTTTATAAATTACCCAGTCTCAGGTAGTTTGTTTAAAGCAGTGTGAAAATAGATTAATACACACTAGCAGCCTTAGCAGCCTGCATGATGAACAGCCTTAATAGGCTGGCTCAGGATGCTGGAGCACAGAGCACAAAGAAGTGCTGTTGATTTCTAATTAGTTTCCTAAATCAGTGAAATCTGAGAACCAGCTAAAACTATTATCTCACTGAGGACTTTCCTATCACTTTCTAGGCATTGATGGTCCTTCCCTCTTATGCACTACGACTATAGCCCTAGTTTTTGGTTTCACACTGTTTAGTAAATATTTGTTAATATTCCTACTTTCTCAAGAAAGCAACTGTATAAAAGCAAGAGAATGTTCTTTCAAATTCAGTTCAGTACCAGGTAGCATGCATTAGTAATCACTCAGTAAGAGATTTTTGACTGCATAATTTTACATTATTCATCACTCAGTTCGTTGTTTTTTTTTTTTTTCAGATGACAATATAGTAAGAACTTGCTTCTTTTGCTTCTTTTTTTTCCACACTGGGTTTTATATATATATATATTTTACTGAATTGAATAGATGTGTGGGTATTTGCTAGATATAGCTGTATTTTGAATAATAACTGTACTAAGCTGGCTTCAACTGATAGCTGTTTTCCATGTCCTATAGGCATTTTGATTGATTTTTACAATTCATAGGTTCTTTAAACTTGCCTGAACACAATTCTTTCTCTACACACATCAAAGAACACACACTGTATTTCATTATCTCAATTGATCGTTTTAACTTCTAATCTTCATGGAAGATTCCAATCACTTCCCTGACTCCTTAAGCCTTTTACTATTGTTAGTTCAAACCTCTTGCTCATTTTACTTTCCAAACCAAAATACTTCAAATGGTAAATTTAAAGAGTGGGGAGCTTACATATATATATGTTTTCGCTCTATCTTGCCTCTAGGCTTTTCTGATGCTTCTGCCTGAGTAAGGTCTTTGAGAGCCCACAAATTGTATACTCCCAATTCTTGCAGTCAGTTTATAATAAACATAGCAAACATGTAATATCCGTAATATTTTGAAATACATGCTGATTTAAATGCCCATTTCAGGAAGCTGGTCTCAAACCTCACGAAATCTCATATACTCCTATAACCACAGAGAAAGTGAAAATAATGTTTTTGCCTTTAAAAGGATAAACTATAGCATTGTATGAAAAAAGGATTATTTTAAAAACCTGTTTTGAAATAATTTTAATTATAAAAATGTTGCAAAAATAATAAAAATAATTCCCATAAATCCTTTTACCCACATTACTCAAATGCAAGTATCTTACCAAGTGATATTTCATATCATTCTCTTGCTTTCTATGTATATTAATTTCTGAATCCTTTGAAAATAACTTGTTGAAATTGCATCATGTACCTCTAAACAATTCAATGTGTTTCTTAAATATAAAGACATCTTTAAATAACCTTAGTAAAATTATCAAAATAAGGATATTAACATTTATGCAATACTATATCTAACAGGCAACAGTTTTATTAAAAATGTATTATTTGTGCCAAAACCACCTCTATACCCAAACAAACAATCAAAATAGTATTTTTTATTTTTTCTGGTCTAGCAATCCATGGTATATTGAGTTACTCATCTCTGCTTCCTTTAAACTGGAGGTGTTTCACAATCTGTTTTTGCTTTTCTTGAACTTGACATTTTTGAGGAGTATAGGGTAATTATTTTGTAGAATGTCTCTCAAATTGGACGTGACTCATGTTATGCATTTTCACAGAAGTGGTATTTTGTTCTCAGTGTATTACATCAGGAGGTAAATGATGTTTGTTGAACCTATTACTGGTGATATTAACTTGGATTACTTGGCTAAGGGGGTGTCTACCAAATATTACTAATGTAAAGTTAAGAATTTTTCATTTTTATTTAGTAACTTCCACTGCTACTTTTGTCATTCATTGATGATCCTTGTCTGTAACTATTATTAATACAGTGGTTGCTATATGGTGATTTTCTAATTCTGTCGTTCATTTTACATTTAATAGATGGAATTATATCACAAGAAAAACTTTCTTTATTCCTCTATATATTGATTTATTTATATCAGCATGGGTTTATGGATTCTATTTTTAATCAACAGGTTATAATTACTTATTATAATTAATAGTCTTAAATATAAAGTGTCAGTGGAGGATGATACTATCAAGGTTGCCCATGTATTCTTTTGATGTCTCCTGTCATTTCTTTAGTGTTTTCTCACTTTCTGTCGCAAAGGTATACATTTTATTCTGGTGCTTTTCTTGCCCAAGCCCAGAAGAAACCATTTATGAAAGAAGACTTTGTTCCTGTTAGTGAAAAAAGTTAGTGTAATGATCTGAGTGTCAGGTATGCTTATTACTATTTGTGGGACAGTGCTTCTCTTACCTCTCCATGAGCAGAACTAGTAAATGCATGCACATACACATGGAGACATACACATACAAACATATAAATTTATCTATTATTCCATTGAAATAGATTTTATATTATTATTACTTTTTATTTTTTGACACAGGATCTCACTCTGTAGCCCAGGCTGCAGTGCAGTGTTGAAATCTGGACTCACTGCAACTTCAGCCTCCCAAGTATCTGGGACTACAGTTGCATGCCACCATTCCAGACTAAATTTGTACTTTTAGTACAGATGAGAATTTCACCATGTTTGCCAGGCTGGTGTCGAACTTCTACCCTCAAGTGATCCACACACCTTGGCCTCCCAAAGTGCAAGGATTACAGGTGTGAATCACTATACCTGGCACATTTTATATTAAATTGACAAATTTCATCAATATACAACAAACTGAAGATGTTACAAGAAAAATAATGGAGAAACTGAATAGTTCTAAACCTATTAGAGGACATACATTTATTATTATTCTATTTTCTGTAAAGAAAGCTCTAGATACCAATGGCATTCCTGCTGCAAATTGTCTAATATACAATACAAATAACACCAATATTAAACTCTTTCAAATGTATAAAATTCAAACATTTTTCCAGCTTGCTTTTTGAGGTCAGAATAACCATGATATTATATTTATTTAAAAAAAAAACACAAAAGTTACAGTTCACTTCCTTTCATATACACAGGTACACTACCATCAAATTAAGTCCAATGACATATGAAAAAGGCAGTACATTATGGTCAAGTGGTGATTATTCCAGAACAGCTAGAATGTTTTGTATTTCATAGTCAGTGCATTTCCTCACAGTAGCAAGAGGAGGGGGAGAGAGAGAAAGAGAGAGGGATCAAGATCAAATCATCATCTCAATATATGTGAAAACATAATTTTATATAATTTAGCAACCATACAAGATTAAAACCTCTTAAAAATCTAGGACAGGAAGGATCTTACTTAAATGTATGAGAAATAGCTCAAAATTCTGCAGTAAACACCAGGCTACATAGTAGATTATTAAATTTGGCTCCTAAACTTGGAAATAGGTAGAGGATAACAATAATGGCTACTTCTGTTCAACACTGTGCTAGATGTCAGTGCCAGTACAATAAAACAAGGAAAAAAAGTGTGTGTGTGTGTGTGTGTGTATGATGTTTCCAAAGAAATAATCATTCCTAAATGACATAAATGCATATGTAGAAAACCCAAATAATCTACAAATATTAGAATAAATTAATAAATTTAATAGAATAGCTGCATAAAACATTAGTAAACAAAAACCAAATCACTTTTATTTCTGTACACCAGAAGCAAGCAACTAGAAAATAAAATTTTTAAATTATCATTTATAATAGCATGAAAATATTAATGTCCTGGAATAAATCTAAGGAGCTATATGCAAGGTATATACACTGAAAATTATGTAATGCTAAATAAAGGAAATAATATTTTAATAAATAAAAAAATACATAGCATTCATGGGATAGATTACCCAATATAGTAAAGATGTAATTGCTTTCTTAATCAGTCAATGAAATTTTAATCAACACTTCAGTAGTTTATGTGTAGATATGTGTAGTATACAAAACAGACTCTAAAGTTTATAGAAAAATGAAAAGGACCAAGAGAAACTAAGACAGTCTTGAAAATAAAATATCTGGACGCCTTGTGTACTACCAGATGTTGAACTTATTACAGAGCTATAGTAATTCATGCAATTTCGTATTAACTAAAGATCAATGTATTAAAAATCTATAATCTACTTGTGGCACCTCAATATGTGGCAGAATACAAATATGCAAATTCTGTTATACATAGGAAACTAAAGCAGATCAGTGGACATACTATCAACATTGACCTCTATTGAATTCAGCAAATCAATTATTTGTAAACCTTTTATACAGATTGTTATGAGCTGAATTGTGACCATCCCCCCTGCCCCGCCAATCCATATGTTAAAGTCCTAACTCCAAGGACCTCAGAATGTAAATTTATTTGGAGATAAATAAGTCCTTTAAAAAAGTAATTAAAGTAAAATGAGTTCATAAGGGTAGGCTGTAGTTTAATATGAGTGAAAAGATTACAAAAGGAGATTAGGACACAGACAGACAGACACAGAGGAAAACACCAGATTAAGAAACCAGAGGAAGATGGCATCTACAAGCCAAGGAAAGACATCTTACATGAAACCAACTCTACCAACACCTTGATGTCAGACTTCTAAGCCCCAGAACTGTGAGAAAAGAAATTTATGTTGTATAAGCTACCTAGTCTGTGATGCTTATGGCAGCCCTAGCAAACTAATACACAGATCTAATTCAAAATGAATAGCCAATTGAAAAGGGTGATTTAAAAATTCCCATTTGTATTAGCAATGAAGAAAATAATGTACCTAGGGAACATAATTTTGATTTGTTATTAAAATGCTATATAAAAGTCAATTTAAAATGAAGATATATAACATTTTCATGGATCTGAAGACTCAATATTGTAAGAGTCTTAACATCAAAGCAATTCCAGGAAATATTGTAGTAACTTTTTAAATCTATTTGATGATGTAATGAGGAAATTTTGCTGTGTTGCTGCAATATGATTCATCTTTCTAATGTTATGCCTTAAATAATTTAAACATAGCTTTTCAAAACTATTTTCCAGTTCTTAGCATGATAACTATTTTTTTTTGTTAAATTTGTTGATACTTCTCATAATAATAGTATTGTTCAATTTATAATTTTCTATTGTATTTTCCCTCTGTTCAAGCCCAGTGTGCCCTGGACTATGACATTCTTGGATACAGTTTTAAATTTGTTGATACTTTTCTGGTTTCAGAAACTTCTTTGTTTCTGGAGTTCAGGGATTATTTTTTCCTTCTGTCTGTTTAAGATTTGTTCTCTCTGTCTTTCTTTCTCTCTTTTTCTTTCTCTTTATATGTATATCTCCTCAGTATTTATGTCTTTGAATTGGAAAAGGGACCTGTCTTTAATAGCCCGATTTTACATTTCCACTATTTGGCATTTTCACTATAGAAACTATAGTTATCATTTGGAACATGTATGTTTCTACGTTCTATTCTAACCTCATTGTACCTATTGACTAATTTAATGCTAACAAATATCTTATTAGACGGTTAAGTATTATTTCATTTTAAAAATTCCTTCTTTTGCTCAATAAGAAACATGAGGCAAGAGGAATTTGCTAACTTTCTCAGTATCATAGAGTCTATATGAAGCAGAGTCAGGAATTTGGATTTAAATTGTGTGATTATATGGCATTAATATGCTATCACAGTTTTCTAATTTTCCTGTGTTTTTCTTCAATTAAATCCAATGATTCTTATGGGTAGAATTTTGAACTGAAATTTGTTTTCTTTTCCCAAAGTACCTACATTAGAAAATTTCACTGCATTTCTTCCTCGATTCCAGGGAGTAGTTAGTGGCAAATTTTGAATTTTTTTCTTTTTAATGTAAAAGTAATGTAATTTATCAGCATCCTAGTACTGCAATATGAATGAAATAATTATATGTCCTATTTGCTACAGCCAAATTATCTTGTCTTCCTTCTTAGAATGACCCCAATCTCTTTCTGACCACAATCTCTCCACCAGTAAGGCTGTCTTACATCTTTTAGAATTTCTTAAAGTACCTGAACTACTAGGAAAATCTGTGCTTCACAAGTTCTCATATATTTTTGCCCTAAATATTTTCAAAATTTATAAAACTCTTTAAAAAAATAAAAAGTTCAAGCAATATCTTGATTTTTTACATAGAGTTACACATTCTTGAGTTTATGAGAAAGACTCAATCAATACAAACAGGTCACTAAAACCTTTAAGAATATAAACACAAGAGAAAGCTGTGACTAGAACATCAACAACAATTAAAAACAAAATTATCCAGCATTTTAAGAGTTAATGAATCAGTTAGTTTTTCATCTATTGACTCTTTTTGTATTTGCTAATTCATTCAGTAATTATAAGTATATATGTATGTATGTATGTATGTATTGCTTACCTATTGTGAGCCAAGGAATATTTCAAGCACTAGGAATATAATAGTAATCAACAACCATAAAATCTGTGCATTCATGTAGTAAAAAATTTCTAGAGAGAAAAAGAAAATAAGCAAATCCATGAAGTAGATATTTATAAATTATCATTGTTAGTATGAAATTTTCCATGGATTCCTCAGGTTTCTGCACAGGCTGGGTCTTCTAAGCAAAATACATGTTTCAATAGCAAACAGAGAGAGTGTTTCCCTCTGGGCAATTACAGAGATATATTTTGTAGATGTCCAAGGTAGTAAAGATAAAACCTTCTCTGTTCCTTTCCCAGAGACATATGCTTACGTTCCAGGATAATAAACCTATGGAGTTTTCTCTGTTCCTCCAGGAGGACTTTTTTGTATATTCCAGAAAAATGAGTAATCTCGCTTTCTACAGAGGAGGGTAGGTGGATTTGCCAGCAGTCTCATAAACTCTAAGAGGCTCCTCATTTCAGGCTTCCTCTCCTGTGGTGCAACCCACTGCACGTGCAGGTAAACATCTGGTCCTCATCATGTTCCTCTGTGGGATGTGGGGTGTGAGGAACTTCCACAAGAAGCTGCTCTGGCTACTGTTTTTGTTCTTTTGCTGTGGTCTGCTTTTGACTCAGAAACCAAAATCTTTTGTTCTTTCATATATGTATGTATTAGTCGGTGTGTTTGGGAGTGCGTGTGTGTGTGTGTGTGTGTGTGTGTGTGTGTGTGTGTGTTTATGTATCTGTAACATTCTAGCAGGTGAATAGCTCAAAAGTAGGGTAAAAATCTCAGACCCAGGCCGGGTGCAGTGGCTCACACCTATAATCCCAGCACTTTGGGAGGCCCAGACAGGAGAATTACCTGAGGTCAAGAGTTTGAGACCAGCCTGGCCAAGATGGAGAAAACCCGTCTCTACTAAAAATGCAAAAATTAGCCAGGCGTGGTGTCGCACACCTGTAATCCCAGCTACTCGGGAGGCTGAGGCAGGAGAGTTGCTGGAACCCATGAGGTGGAAGTGAGCCGAGATAGCACCACAGCATGCCAGCCTGGGCGATAGAATGAGACTCCCCCTCAAAAAAAAAAAAAAAAAAAAAAAAAAAAAAAAAA
This sequence comes from Piliocolobus tephrosceles, assembly GCF_002776525.5. NCBI lineage: Eukaryota > Metazoa > Chordata > Mammalia > Primates > Cercopithecidae > Piliocolobus > Piliocolobus tephrosceles. The sequence goes on along the minus strand of NC_045437.1, from coordinate 102,408,166 downwards.
AAAAAAAAAAAAACCTCAGACTCTTCACCCTTTCCGATTTAATAGCCATATGTACTAGACAAAAATTACATAGTGTATGATGAAAGAAAATAGATATATAGGTGGGAGAGACATGTTTAAATAAAGTCTCTTTGCCATTGAAGCTGAGCTCTGAAGATATGAAGGTATAATTAACGCTAAGAAAAAACAATAAGAGCAAGAACATAACATATTCAAGAAAGAATAACAAAAAAGACCAGGACAGAGGAAGCCTAAAGTGTCAGAAACTGCTAAAGATGTGGAGTTAAGCAGACTCCAGATCTGTGTGTAGCTGGTAATTATGATTATATTGAGAAAATTAGTGGAGGCTTGAATTGAGGCTCAGATCCATTCATTTGGCTTAAGATATAGTAATTCTGATATTGCATATAGAAATGGAAATGCTGATTAGACATTTGGATTTATGTCTGTAGGTGAAGGAGGAATTCTGGGATGGCGAAAAACTAGCCTATGTATAGTCCTTTAAAGTCAAATGACTGTATATGCTCACCCTAAGGAGATGGAATGGACAGTGAGGTGCACTCAGAAGAGTAGGAGGAGAGCAAAGGGGAAAACATTTAGCCTGTGAATTAGGATAAAAATAAGAAAAACCATGTTATGGAATATAGCTGAGGGTGGTTTTTCCTATGTTGTGACATTGACCGCTGTGACAGAGAAGTGTCCACTGTTTTTGGCAATGTGAAAGTCATGGGTGAAATTCCTAGGATTCATTTTAGTGAATTGGTTAGGGTGGTAGTTGATAAGAGTGGGTAGGAGGGAAGAATGCATAGATACTGAGTGCATTCAATTCCTTGATTTTTTTTTTCTTAACTGTGAAAATGTATAAAGAAAGAAATCAAGAGATATATAGGTTCAAGTGAATTCCTTCAAATAGAACTTTCTTCAAGATACGGTTATTAAAAAGAAAGAACTATCACTTATTTTGAGTCTTTGTTAACAAATCTATATTGGCTATTACAGGAGACACAGCTGTATATGGTGAAAAGAACACTGGAAAACATGGTCTGGGTGTTAAAACATAGTCCTGGGTCTTATGATTATTGGGGTGTTGCCCTGGAGCAATAATAATCACTCTAATCCTCAATGTCTTCATTTGTGATCTCAGAAAATATTTTCTACCTGCACAGAGACTTGTAAGATTCATGTTTGTCTAGCTATGAGAACATACGTTCAAAACCAGTGGAAGTACGTAAATATTTATTTCACCAGTTTATGCTAAAACAAAAGGAAAACAAAACTACCTGATATATTAAATAATGTATCAAAAGAAACTATAATATGCAGCACAATGTGCTCTATGTCCTAACTTAAGATTTTTAAATAGTATTTATTATTTTATTTTAATATAGAAAATTAAAACTTCTATAAGAATAAGGGAGGGCTGGGTGCAGTGACTCATACCTGTAATCCCAGCACTTTGGAAGGCTGAGGCAGGCGGATCAAAAGGTCAGGAGATGGAGACCATCCTGGCTAACACGGTGAAACCCTGTTTCTACTAAAAACACAAAAAATTAGCTGGGCGTGGTGGCGGGCACCTGTAATCCCAGCTACTTGGGAGGCTGAGGCAGGAGAATGGCGTGAACTCATACTGTGAGGTGTAGACTACTATTGGTTTAGCTCAATACAGTTCATCATCACAAATGGGAGTGGGGTGTAGGAAAGTGGAATTAAAAAATTAAAACTAGGCCAGGCAGGGTGGCTCATCCCTGTAATCCCAGCACTCTGGGTGGCCGAGGTGGGTGGATCATGATGTCAGGAGATCAAAACCATCCTGGCCAACATGGTGAAACCCCATCTCTACTAAAATACAAAAATTAGCTGGGTGTGGTGGCGCACGCCTGTAATCCCAGCTACTCAGGAGACAGAAGCAGGAGAATCGCTTGAACACGGGAGGTGGATATTGCAGTGAGCCAAGATCATGCCACTGCACTCCAGCCTGGCGACAGAGGGAGGCTCATCCTCCAAAAAAAATAAAAATAAAAATAAAAATAAAAATAAAGGTATCTGCCTCCATCATACCGGAGAGTACCACCAACTGGGCTGTTGAGTTCCTGGGCCCATAACCAGCAGCCTGAGACTTGCACAGTGGTACACCAGCATGCTAGAATCAGCACAAGAGTGAGGATCCAGGGTACATAGGTAAAATAGCTGAGAAAAATGTAATAGTGTTTTTGCACGTTTACCCTAGAATACAGAAGGTTTTAATTATCTTGATATTCACCCTAACAATTTTCAAGGCCAAAATTATGCTTTTTCAGAAAAACAAGATATATTATCTCCTAACTTTTAAATGGTTTACTAGCCATTTAAAGCGACTTGGGAATTCTACTGTCAACATTCTTTTCCACTGCTCATTGAACATGAAAAAAGGAAAATCAAAAGAAACTTTTCGAAAACAAATTTAGGGAGTGTAATGTAAGTCGTGAACTTATGTATCCTTTAAAAAGGCAGAGAAGCACTAATTAAATTGTTATCATTCTAATATTGCATATGATGGAGCTCTTTATTTTTTTCCTGTAGACAAAAATTACATAGCCCAAGTTAAATCTCAAATTGTTACTGTCAGAACTTTGAGAAAATATTACATCTATGTTCAGTGGTTTGAGAATAATACCTTGGTCTCCATGGCCTGCTAGTCATCAGATTGTTCCTTTTTATTTCTGTCATACCACTTCTAAGATACTTACTAAATGTCATATATTTGATTAAACACAATTTTAGAGAAATGGTATTTCTTTTTGATGGAGCTAAGAGACTGCTGTTAAGTGTTTCTTCTCAAATAGCAACTTGAACTTCTTCCCTTAGTACTCAAAACTTAATATATGGACTACATCAGAATATTTATTAAGGATAGAACTTGTGATAATTAGAAAAAAACTTTTCCCACATTGAAGGACGTTAAGTATAAAATACACATGGGACATTTAAATTTTTTTATCAGCTTTTGAGTTTATTTCTGGTATAAATGAAAGTATGTTTTTCCATAAATATTAAAGACATGAATGTAGTTGCAAGGAAATAGTTAAAGTATCTGGCCTGTGATCCATTCATTCTTTAACCAGAGTGCAACCCCAGGAGAAAGAAAATAGGGCAGGTGACCTGCCCTTATCTCCTTGTCAACTGGACCTCTGGGTAAATAGGCTGATGATATTTGCTAGGAGGAAGAAACCTTATCTATATGGCCCCTTAGCAGGATGCCCCTGGCTAAAAGATTACTTATAGTAAATAAAATTACAATCAACGGATTTATGAGGCATGGCTACCTGGAGAATGTCATACCACTCTGTGAGTATAATATAGAGATGTTATATAACTTAAATGCCTCCTGCTGTGTGAGGTAAAGCCACAAAACCTCCCTTGGAAACCATCTATTATTGGGCAGGGAAGTGTTGGCTAATATGGGAAGGAAGGATTTGGTAGGGTTGCCAGATGTAGCAAAATACAGATGCCCAGTTAAATTTTTGTTGGAGAGAAACAATGAAGTTTGTGTGTAAGTATACAAGTATGTCCTATCCAATATTTGGGACTTACTTTAAAAAAGAAAAAGCTGTGGTTGTATCTCTGCAATTCAAATTTAACTAAGCATCTGTACTTTTTGTGGCTAATCTAATACCTTGTTTTTAATACCTTTGTGGTAAATCTAATACCTAATCTGGAGAATCAGTTGGAAATATTATGCAACTTTTGTACTAAATGTAAGCTTTATTACATGTCTTAAATGAAAATTGTATACATTGTTGTATAACATGATTATTCAATATATGTATACTTTGCAAAATAATTACTAGAGTCTAGGTAATTAACATATTTCTCAACTTACGTAGTTACTCTTTTTATCTGCATGCTGAGAACATTTAGAAAATGGCCTTTACTGTTTTTGTGCTCATACCAACATTCTGATCATGATCACTTAAGTAATCTCTAAGAAGTTTCAGACATTTCCTATAGCATTCCTCTTGATTGGAGCCCTCACCAGAATCACCCTTAATACTCCATTAATGGCAAAACAGGCTTTTTCTAGCCTGCCTCTCCTCCAAAGTCTTCCAGCCTCTAGCCATTAAAGTTCTCAAGATGCTTCCATATGTTCCAGTGTTTGTTATAGCAGCACCCCGTTTCTCTGGTACTGGTTTTCTGCATTAGTCTATTTTGTTCTATAACAATATACCACAGACTGGGTAATTTATAGTGAATAGAAACTTATTAGCTGACAGTTTGAAAGCTGAAGAGTCCAACATTGACAGACCAGAATCTGGTGAGGGTCTTCTTGGTAAAAAGGCAAAAAGAGGCAAGAAAAAGAGATTAAAATGTAGCCAAAATCATACTTGTATAACAAATCCGTTGCCACAATAATGAACTCACTTCTGCAATAATGGTATTCATTCATTCATTCTCTCATCCTTTACTTAGGCCCCACTAAACACTGTGGAATGGGTGATTAAGTTTCCAACACATGTTTTCTGGGGGACACATTTAAATTATAGCACACCCATTGCAATTTACTGTCTGAAAATAAGGAATATTGATTGAGAAAATTTAACCGATCATAGGACTAGAGATCAATAGGAATTTTCTCACTAAGATCTTCATTAAAATTTTTGTAATGTTAGATAACACGTTCAGCAAATGATTTAAGCATCCGTTTAATATGCATTTTGTTTGGTTAAGCCTTTGTTTTGTTTGTTTGTAACAGTATCATCAGTATAAGATGGATAATTTCCATAAAACTGCTATTCATATACAAATGCAAACATTTTGAAGGAAGTGTTAAGAGAAGGCAGGGTTGTGGAATACAATGATTTCATCTAGAGTAATATTTTAGAATATATGAAATCCATTCAACTGGGTTTTTAGGTAACTCTTGAACTATACTAACCATGAGTTTTTACCCTCTTAAATGCTTCATTTGCCAATGTTACACATTGCCAGTTGAGAAGAGACTCACAGATGTAACTGTGCTACAATCACAGTGGGAGAAGAGTGAAGATCTTTTTGAGAAGGTTCAGAGGCTAATGATGACTTGTGCCTGAAGAGAACTCCTTCTCAGTCTGCCCTGAACTGAGCTGCTGGCAAAGCTATGTTTCCTCTTAAAAAACGACCTTCAAACAACTCCACTACACTGTCTGCTGGGTTAGAAGAGCAGAAAAACTTGACCTACAGAGTTAATAAGTAGTAACTTTGTAATTTGAACCTAGTTTATCTAATCCCTCAGTCTCCAGTTTTTCTAATACAACATTAATAACCTTTTATTTTTAGCTATCAATATTACTATTACTCTAAACATTATTGCTCTGTTGTTTGTAAATACATGTATTTTAAGTGATGATGCAACAACCATATTCAATAAATTCTGCTACTTCTCCATGAATTTCTACAAAATGAATTGGCTCTTGAAAAGCAGTTGTTTTGGCATTCCCTACTAAGTATCTGACTGCTCATTAAGAATGAAAATGTGTTTCACAGATGCTGGTCTTTGACCTTTCTATTTGTAGAGCATTTTACATTTATGGTTTCATTACCTCCTCCAAAGCTCTGACAATATTTGGCAAGTTTTACAAAATAGTAACTTGATCAGCTTGCTTTAAGGCCACCCAGCAAGTCAAGAGCAGCCAAATAAGGCAAGATCCCAGATATTTTGACTCTCTTTTATTCCTATGTTATACGAAAATATTTCTATGACAAAAACATGTTTCCTCAGAAATCTATTTGATATCTATATTTGATCAATTATTATTATCAATAAATTATATAATGAAAACTTAAGAAAATAGAAGTTTATAGTGTTAGAGGTTCTGTAACTAATTTTCTTCAGCTATTAGTACCGATAAGGTGGAGCTTTCCGAGTCATAGTTATAATATATTTGAAATATGATTGATAAACAGCTGCCAGAAATGCTAGTTATAAGAGGAAATAATTTGCAACTTTTGTGCTAAATGTAATCTTTAGTACACGTCTTAAATGTATATTTACTTTTTCTGAAAATTATGAAAAAAGTAAGAGGCTTATTAAATTAACTCCATAATTCATATGAGATAATTAGCATAACTGTTGCAATGAAGCTTTCCTCCCTCATGCTAAATCCATCCCAAAGATAATTGTAGAATAAAATTATAGAGCTTTACAAGCAAAGAAGCCCATTGAGATAATTATTGTCCTTGGTGTGTATGCAATGAAGCTGAGGTCAAAAAGATTAAGTGACTTATTCAAGGTCACACAACTAACGGGTGAGTAGAATTTAGAGATCCTGACACACACTCCATAATCTTGTGTTTATGATCTATTTAATAGCTTTCTGTGCAAACGCAGTAAATAGCTTAATCACTTGATCACAAGAGTACATTGATTCAACAAGTCAAATATGACACAGCTTAAAAGGTGCATGTTTATGAAAGATGTTTGCCTTATCCTTGTTTACACAGCAAGGAACTTTGAGGAGTTAATTTCAAAACTGTAAGCTGTGTGAATCAACTTTGATGGAAAACAAATATAGTAAATCAAAACAACCTCTAAATACTCTAAGTAGATAAACAATAATATAACTTAGAAACATGCCATATTGTGTTTGCCGTTCAATGAAAGGAAAGTTAATTCAAAATCTTAACATCAAGTCAGCTTACAAAAAGATCAAGAAAGAAGAAATAAACCCAAGTAATTAAAAAAACCACTGTGATCATTATAAATAGAATTAAACTTTCTTTTTGCTTAACTCTTTTCTTAGCAAATAGGGAATAAAGTGAAAGATATCTGATCTATGGCAAAAGAGTTTCAGTATACACATTCCATACTTGGATTTTTTAAATATAAACAATAATATTAAAATGGACACAATACATTCATAAACAAAACTTAGGTATTTGTACAATTTCACCAATATACATAAGACAATGTTTTTCATAGCAGATGCTTAAGATATTAGAATCTCAAAGAAGAATATTTAATCATTGTGAATTTCTTGTCTGTGCTTTGAAAACAGACTCTGGAGTCATAATGTGAACAATGAATGCACTGATTTTTTTCACATTTAGAATGAATTCATACATATTGCTTAGTAGATTTATATATTAGGTTTATAATATTTTATGTAGAGTTTTTAAAATTTAAATTTGTATAGTAAGTTGTTGTATATTAAGATATGAGATAGAAGAAAATCTTAAGGAAACATAAAATATAAAAATATCCACATTTTACAAATAGAAGAGTCAAGAAGTGTTATCTATAGTTGATAGAAAAGGGAATAAATGAGTTTATTTTTTCAAGTAAGAAGTTTGAACTACGGACTAAGTAGAATGACAAAAAATACATAAGGGAAAAAGATAATGCAAGTGTGTAATAAATACATATTCTCTTCTATGACAGCATACAGACAACAGGTAATGTTTAACCTTTATAAATCAAGAAAGAAGAGCAGAGTGTGTTATTCATAGATACAAAATTAGCCATCAAGAAAGAAAATCTACTTAAAAATACCTGCGAGTAAGAATGGATTAGTTCTTAAAAATGGGCAAGAGATTTTTCTTTTATATTATTTTATTTTGTAAATCATGTGTATAGGTTAATAAGTTTAGTTATAGATTCTCTATTAAAATAATATTAAACATGATCATTAACTCTGGATTCATGTTGTCACTAAGTTTCTAATCTTTTATCAAACTATTCAAAATTATAGAATATATAGCCACTTTAAAGAATATTTAACAAATACATTGTTGCAAAAATAGCATGTGCATAGCTTAATTGGTAGATTGATAATGTTCAATAATATCTCAAATTAGGTCAAAATAATTAATACCCTACCACGGTTATGAGGAGAAAACAGAAATAGTGCAAACTTAGTAGGTTGTTGACTATATTAAATTAAATCTCACTCTGACTTCTGTTAGAAAAGTCCTTCATAATTGAAAGATACTTTAAAACAAATTTTGAAATTAGTTGAAGATTATAACTCTATCTAAAGTTGACTAAAACGTCAGACATTTTGAAAAAATAGTTTTATATACTCTAATACTCATATCATAAATTTTTATTATTCACTGAATAATGTTTAGTAACAGGAATAATGTTTTTCAAACCGGTGAGAACAAATGAGAACCATATATTCTAAGCAATTAAAACTAACCACATGTTATTTTAGTGCTATTAATGGTATAATAATATATGGGTATACTATACTCATTTTACTCAGTATGTATATACATTTTAATGTATTTTTACATAGTAAGAATTTTTAGTTTTGATTAACAATTTTAATAATAATATAAACTGGTAGAATACATTTTAAGCAAGATTTTAAAATTTGAAAGGATATTGTATTATAAAAATGTCTTAGATTATTTAATAATTCTAATAATACATATGAATTATTGTATCCATAAAATGGCAATATAATCTTCATATAAATATTTATGTTCCATGTAAATATCTGTCAAAAATATTTAAGCTGTATTTAGAGTCACTAAATCTTTATTCTAGTCTTTACTCAGCTCTGCCAGGAAGTGGTTGTGCAACAGTAGGTGAGTCTCACTACTCTGAGTTAGAGTCAAAATAAGGTTTGTAAAATTCTAAACAATGAATTATTTTTTTTACATTTTAAAGTTTTTAAATGATCTCGTAGAAATGGCAAGTTATCCTTCAACTGAAAAATACAGTCTAAAATGATCCTACAGGCAAACCAGCCATATAAGCAACTAAATTACAAAAGGAAAACAAATGATTGGATTGCATTAGCTCTGTTTACCAAATGATGACATTAGGTTACAGGTGCCTCTGTCAAATTATACAACTAAAAATGATCATAAATATAATATAAATGATTTGAATAGGAACAGTGTAAAACAATAGGAGTGGAGTAGGCTGAGTTGGGCTACAGAGATCGTACTTCAACATAAATGGACAGCCACTACACAGATTCAATTAACCATGATCATGTGAGAACGTGGGCCTGTGTGGCAGGTAGGCAATTTCTCTACAGAATACATAAATCTAATTTTATGTAAAATATACGATTTTTAAATGTAGGCAAGTAACTTATATTGTGTGAGCCAAACAAACAAATTTCCTGGCCATATCTGCTCCATTGAGAATATTTTCCCTGTGCTTTTCCTTTTAATAGTTAACAAGAAAGATTTTTTTTAATCCAATGTTACATAATGGGATAATTCATGAAAATATTTTAAAAGTTAATTAGTTAATTTTAATGTTTAAATTAATGTCGTGGAGTATTCTATTTTAATATTAAGATTAAAGGAAGGTAATTTTTAACTTATGAAATGCCTTCTATTCAGATAATCTTATGAAATGCCTTCTATTCAGATAATCTTATGAAATGCCTTCTATTCAGATAATAGTTGGTTAAGCCATTAGCAGGCATTTGCATTTACAATTACATTTTGTCCCAAAGATTTTCCCACACATCAGCCTCCAGAATGATTAGAAATCACATCATCTTTGGATGTTAAGTGGACAGAAAGTTAATTATAGTTGAGGAGGTAAACATGTTTTAAAAATAAGTCTATGGAGTATATGAAATGTGGCAGTATAGCATAACAATGTATGATATATTTCCTATAATTCAATTTGAATGACATTTGCAGTAGAAAAAATTAATGGATGCTACAATGTATAGTGTTACAAAGCAGGAAATGTAATATTATAATATTATTCAACTTTCCAAAATAAGTGACTATAAGCACACGTGCACACACACATTGCTCGTGGGGGATCTAACAAAATTAGAAACTAAGACCTTAATGACTTCCAATAACATTTATTCATTATACACTCAGTTTAACATCTGCATTTTGCAAGTATATGTGTGTTTTTGTGTCTTTGTGTGTGTGTGAAATGCGCTATACATATAGGGCCTATAATACTGGCTAGCAGATAGTTTATTTTTGGGGTAAACGAATGACATTTATGATAATATAACATATATTTGAGAGATATATTTTTGTCTCCTCTGTAAGCATAAGTGTAGAATAACAGTATGATAGAAATTGTTGGGAATTTGAGAAGAAAAATAAAAATAAAAAACCTTCTCCAGGCCTGATCACTGTTGAAGGACAACAGAAAAGACAGTCTTACAGCCCCTCTGCACAGAAGGATCTGAAGGTGATGGGAGTGCACTATTTATATGAAAAGAGAGAGGTGAACCAAACAGGTCATGTGAATTATCTACACCAGAGAAATAAAACAGATTTTCTATCAGTGAGCTTACCGTGTCTTCTATGTTTGTTTTGAACTAAAAGATTGAAAGAGTACTGTGTTATTCAGGTTCAAACCCTTCACTGACCTCTCAACTTTTACAAGATGCCTTAACAATTTTAGACTTTTTAGTTATTGGTTCAAAGATAAAATGTTATGGGTCTGCACAGGGTTTGCCCCCTCAGTTGCAAATAAATTGAAGCAAAACTAAATTCAATTTAATTTTCCTCTGGCACAGCGAGTGATCGTTGAGATTGGCCATTTGCAGTTCAAAGAAACTGAACTGTGCTGTGCTTTTTGGATAAAACTTTTTCTAGACATATATATCCTACATGATATGATTGTACCATGCTTAACTAATATTTTGGCTATGCCAATTAGGAAAATGATTATAACATTAATATGACTTTGATATTCATGAATGAAAATGTTTATTTTCAGTGCAATTTTTCGAATAAAATTGAACACATGTTAACTCCTATAAAGCTGATGGTGTCTATGTTTTCACAGCTGTTCATGTTTCATTAAAATTACTAATCTTGTCTACATTTATAATGTCAAAAGTGCCATAAATGATCTGTTTTATCCTAAGTGAACTCTGAAAAAGTAAATAAACGCATTTTTTGATTAATTAAAAAGTTCAATATCTAATTAATAAACAAAAATACATATTTCTCTATAAGGATTCCATAGTATAAAATGTATCTCTCTTGATTCATCATTTTTTTTTGCTTTTGTCCTATATGGTGGATAATTGCCATATTGCTTATCACAAAACAGGCATCAGAGGCATCATAAATTTAATTTCATTCCAGGAAGTCCAAAAAGTATATTCAGTTATTAATCACCCAATTCATGTGTACTAATACCTGGCAGAGATGTTGAATACCACTTTAGATCAACTCAGAATGTATATATTATGGACCTATTATATATCTATTATAAACTATATATAATATAATTTATGTGAACATATATGATACATAATTATATAAAACTATATATTTTATATAAAATTACAGTTGCTAGGGAATAAAGTCAAATTTTAGTAGATTCCTACTCTCCAGGGGCTTCAGTATAGTGAATAATCAGAATTTCTCACACCATAATCTTAAAACACCTCCATTAGTATTACCAAATAGTTCATTAAAAATGAAGATTTGTTGGCCCAGCATTACAACTAGTGAATGAGAGTACTGGGGACTGGAGTCACAAATCTACTAATTTAAAAAAGCAAGCAATTAAAAAAACCACTGGTCTAGTGTAATTTCTTAATAATTATTATTTATTTTTAAATTTGTTTTTTTTTATTGGTACATAGGAGGTGTATATATTTATGGGGGGACATGAGATATGTTGATGCAGGACATATAATGCATAATTATCACATCAGGGTAAATAGAGTGTCTAACCCCTTAAGCATGCATCATATCTTTGTATTAACAAACATTCCAATTATGTACATTTAGTTATTATTAAATATGCAATAAATTATTGTTGACTGTAGTGACCTTGTTATGATATCAAATACTAAGTCTTATTTTTCTTACTATATTTTTGTACCCATTAACTATTCTCTACACCACCCACCCACTCTGGTAACCATCATTCTACTCTCTATCTTCAGGAGTTCAATGTTTTAATTTTTAGGTTAACACAATATCCTCCAGTTCCATCTGTGTTATTGAAAGTGACAGTATCTCATTCTTTTATTTAATGGCTGAACAGTACTCCATTGTGTATATGTACTATATTTTCTTTATACATTTCTTGATGTACACTTAGATTGCTTCCAAATATTGGCTATTGTGAATAGTGCTGAAATGGACACACGAGTGCAGATATCTCTTAATATACTGATTTGCCTTATTTTGCATATATATCTAGCAATGGCATTACTGGATTTTATGTTAGTTCTATTTCTAGATTTTTGTGAAACCTCCATACCATTCTGTATAGTAGTTGTACTATTTTACACTTCCACCAACAGTGTATGAGCGATCTCTTTTCTCCACATCCTCACTGGCATTCATTACTGCCTGTTTTTTTAATGAAAGCCATTTTAACTGGTGTGAAATATCATTGTACTTTTGGTTTGCATTTCTCTGATGATCAGTGATGTTGGCCACCTTTTTATATACACATTTCTCATTTGTATTCTTATTTTGAGAAATGTGTATTCAATTCTTTTGCCTATCTAAAAAGTTGATTATTAGAATCTGTCCTACTGAGTTGTTGAGCTTCTTATATATTTTGGTTATTGATCTCTTGTCAGATGGATAGCTTTCAAATATTTTCTTTCTGTTTGTTGTCTGTTCACTTTGATGATGATTTCCTTTGCTGTGTAGAAGTTTTAACTTGATTTGATCACATTTGTCCATTTTTGCTTTGGTTGATGTGCTTGTGGGATATTCCTCAAGAAATCTTTGTTCAGAGCAATGTCTTCAGGTTTCCTAAAGTTTTCTTTTAGTAGTCTTATAGTTTGAAGTATTAGATTTAAGTCTTTAATAAATTTTGATTTGATTTTTGTATATGGCAAGAGATACAGGTCTAGATTTCTTCTTCTGCATGTGATATCCAGTGTTTTCACCATAATTTATTGAAGAGATTGTCCTCTATCCAATGTATCTTCTTGGCACTTTTGTCAAAAATGAGTTCAAAGTACACATATGGATTTATTTCTGGGTTCTCTACTTCATTTCACTTATGTGTATGTAAATCTTTATGCTAGTACCTTGATGTTTTGGTTACTATAGCTCTGTAGTTTAATTTGAAGATAGGTAATGTGATTCCTCCAGTTTCATTCTTTTTCCTCAGGATGTCTTTGGCTATTCTGGGTCTTTTGTGGTTCTGTATACATTTTATGATAATTTTTTCAATTTCTGTGAAGAAAGTCATTGTTATTTTGATAGATATTACATTGAATCTGTAGATTGCTTTGAGTAGCATGGACATTTTAACATTTATTTTTCCAATTCATGAACATGTAGAATCTTTCCATTTTTTTGTCTGTGTCCTGTTCAATTTCTTGCATCAATGTTTTCTGGTTTTCATTGTAGAGATCTTTAACTTCTTAGGTTAAGTTAATTCCTAGGTATTTAATTTTTTATACATACTATAAATGGGATCACTTTCTTGATTTCTTTTTCAGATTGTTCACTGTTGGAATATAGAAATGCTAATAATTTTTGTATGTTAATTTTGTATCCTGCCACTTTACCAAATTTGTTTATCAATTTTAATAATTTTGGTGGAGTCTTCGGAATTTTAAATATAAAATCATATCATCTGCAAATAAGGATAGCTTGACTTCTGTCTTTCTAATTTGGATGTTCTTTATTGATTTATCTTGTCTGATTAGGACTTTCAGTACTATGTTTAATAACAGTAGTGAAAGTGGACATCCTTGTCATGTTCCTGATCTTAGAGGAAAGCCTTTTAGTTCAGTATAATACTAGCTGTGGATGTATTGTATATAGCTTTAATTGTGTTGAGGTATTTTCCTTCTATACCCATTTTAAGATTTTTATTATGGAGCAATGTTGAATTTTATCAATTAAATTTTTCAGCATCAATTGAAATGATCATATGGTTTTAATCCTTCATTCTGTTGATATGATGTATCACTTTAGTTTGCATATGTTGAACAATCCTTGTATCCCTGGGTTAAATCCCACTTGACCATTATAAATGATCTTTATAATGTGGTATTGAATTAATATTTCATTACTTTGAGAGGATTTTTGCATCAATGTTCATCATTGATACTGGCCTTTTTGTTGTTGTTGTTGTTTTTGATGTGTCTTTATTTTTTTTTTTTCTTTTAATCAGGGTAATATTAGCCTCATAGAAGTATTCTCTAATTTTTGGAATAGTTTGAGTAGGGTTGATGTTAGTTCTTTAATTGTTTGGTGGAATTTAGCAGTGAATGCATTGGGTCCTGGGCTTTTCTTTCCTATGATAATTTTATTAAAGCTTTAATTTCATTACCTGTCATTGGTCTATTCAGTTTTGGATTTCTTCATGGTTCCGTCCTGATAGACTTTATGTGTCTAGGTATTTATTCATTTTTTGCTCCAGGTTCTCCAATTTATTGTCATGTAGTTGCTCATAGTAGTCTCTAATAATCCTTTGGTTTTCTGCAATGTCAATTGTAATATCTCTATTTTTATTTCTGATTTTGTTTGTGTCATTATTTTTTCTTAATAAGGCCTACTAAAGGGTTCTCAATTTTGTTTATCTTTCTAAAATCTTTTTATTTTGTTGTTTTGTATTATTTTTTCATTGCAATTTTATTTACATCTGCTCTGATTTTCATTTATTTTCTTCTACTAATTTGGGGTTTGGTTTGCTCTTGCTTTTCTAGTTCTGTAAGATGCACTGCTAGGTTGTTAATTTGAAGCTTATCTACTTTTTTCATGTAGGCTCTTATTGCTGTAAACTTTCTTGTTAGTACTGTTATCTGTGTATCCCATAGGTTTTGATATGCTGTGTTTCCAAGATCATTTTTTTTTCAAGAAATTTTTAAATTTCTTCATGGACCTACTGGTCATTCAGGAACATATTATTTAATTTCCATGTGTTTGTATAATTTTCAACATTCCTCTTGTTATTGATTTTTGATTTTTGGTAAGAGAAGAAACTTGATATGATTTTAATTTTTGAATTTTTTAAAGACTTGTTTGGGGGCTTTACATATGGTCTGTCTTTCAGAATGATCCATGTGCTGAGGAGAGGATTGTTTATTCTGCAGCAGTTGGATCAAATGTTCCATAGATATCTCTTAGGTCTATTTGGTCTATTGTGTAGATTAAGTGTGATGTTTGTTTTTTTTGATTTTCTGTCTGGAAGATCAGTCTAAAGTTGTAAGTGGGTTGTTGAAGTCCCAATGTATTATTGTTTTCAGGTCTATCTCTCTTTTTAGCTCCAATATATCTGGGTGCTCCAGAGTTGGATGCATATGTATTTACAATTATTATATCTTCTTGCTGAATTGGCTCCTTTATTATCACATAATGACCTTCTTTGCGTCTTTCTACTGTTTTTGTCTTGAAATTTATTTTGACTGATATGAGTATAGCTACTCCTGCTCTTTTTCAGTTTCCATTGAGATGGAATATCTTTTTCCACCCCTTTATTTTCACTCTCTATGTGTCTTTTTAGGTGCAGTCTGTTTCTTATCGGCAACAAATCACGGAGTCTTGTTTTTTAATTTATTTCATCCAATTAAAAACATCTTTTTTTAACTATGTCTTTTGATTGGAGAGTTTAGTCCATTCACATTCCATGTTATTACTGATAAGTAAGGACTTACTCCTGCCATTTTCTTACTTGTTTTCTGTTTCTTTTATTGTCTTCTCTTCCTTCCTTCATTCCTTCTTGTCTTTATTTTTGTGAAGGTAATTTTCTCTGGTGGTATGTTTGAATTTTCTGCTTCTTAATTTTTGTGTTTCCGTTGCAGGTTTTTTGATCTGAGGTTACCATGAGGCTTGCAAATACATACTATCTTATAATTTATTATTTCAAATTGATGAAAATTCTGATTATAAAAACAAACAACCAAAGAGAGAACTAATAAAAACTCTACACATTAACTTCATCCCCTCCCCTTTTAATTATTTTCTAGTTTCTATTTTTATTATACTGTCTATATCTTGAAACGTTGTTGTAGTTAGTTTTCATAGGTTCATCTTGTAGTCTTTCCATTCAAGATATGATTAGTTTACATACCACAATTATAGTGTTATAATGTTCTGTGTTTCTCTGTGTAATTACTCTGACCAGTAAGTTTTGTACCTGGAGATGATTTTTCTGTTACGTATTATTGTCCTGTTATTTCAAACTCTTTAGCACTTATTGTAGGAAAGTTCTGGTATTGATGAAATCACTCAGCTTCTGTTTATCTGGGAAAGTCTTAATTTCTCTTTCGTGTTTAAGAAATACTTTCACTGGATATACTACTCTATGATAAGTTTATTTCATCAACACTTTAAATATGACATGCCACTCACTCTCTCCTGGCCTGTGGGGATTCCACTAAAAAGTTTCCTGCTAGATGTATTGGAGTTCCATTTGTTATTTCTTTTCTATTGCTTTTTAAAGGATACTTTATTTTTGACCTTCAGGAGTTTGATTATTAAATGTCTCGAGGTAGTCTTCTTTGCATTAAATCTACTTGGTGTTCTCTTTCTTGTACTTGAATATTCATATATTTCCCTAGATTTGGAAAGTTCTCTGTTGTTATCCCTTTGAGTATACTTTCTTCCCCAATCTCTCTCTCTACCTTCTCTGTAAGGCCAAGGCTTCTTAGATTTGCCCTTTTGAGACTATTTTCTAGACCTTATAACTGTGCTTTACTCTTTTTAATTTTGTCTTTTCTGACTTTGTATTTTCTTTTTTTTTCCTCACCTTTGAAATTTTTTAAAAATTATACTTTAAGTTCTGGGGTACATGTGCACAACGTGGAGGTTCGTTTCATAGGTATGCATTTGCCATGTTGGTTTACTGCACCCATCAACTCATCATTTACATGAATATTTCTCCTAATGCTATCCCTCCCCCAGCCTCCCACCCCCCAACAGACCCTGGTGTGTGATGTTCCCCTCCCTATGTCCATGTGTTCTTGTTGTTTCACTCCCACTTATGAGTGAGAACATGGGATGTCTGGTTTTCTGTCCTTGTGATAGTTTGCTGAGAATGGTGGTTTCCAGCTTCATCCATGTCCCTGCAAAGGACATTAACTTATTCTTTTTTATGGCTGAATAGTATTCCATGGTATATATGTGCCATATTTTCTTTATCCAGTCTATTATTGATGGACATTTGGGTTGGTTCCAAGTCTTTGCTATTGTGAGTAGTACCACAGTAAACATATGTGTGCGTGTGTCTTCATAGTAGCATAACTTATTACCCTTTGGGTATATACCCAGTAATGGGATTGCTGGATCAAATGGTGTTTTTAGTCCTAGATCCTTGAGGAATTGCCACACTGTCTTCCACAATGGTTGAATTAATTTATACTCCCAACAGTGTAAAAGTTTTCCTATTTCTCCACATCCTCTTCAGCATCTGTTGTTTCCTGACTTTTTAATGATTGCCATTCTAACCGGCATGAGATAGTATCTTAATATGGTTTTGATTTGCATTTATCTTATGACCAGTGATGATGAGCTTTTTTTCATGTTTGTTCGCCACATAAATGTCATCTTTTAAGAAGTGTCTGTTCATATTCTTTGCCCACTTTTTGATGAGGTTGTTTTTCTCTTGTGAGTTTAAGTTCTTTGTAGGTTCTGGATATTAGCTCTTTGTCAGATGGATAGATTGCAGAAGTTTTCTCCCATTCTGTAAGGGAATTGATAGTTGTGATCTAAATCTTTGATCATTGCAGCCATATCTGCATTAGTGGGCACTTAAATCCCAGTATTGCTGTGACTCTTGCAGACTCACAGAGCTTTGGTGTTCTCAGGTAAGATCTGGGAGAATTCCCTGGATTACCAGGGAGAGACTCATATTCTTTTTCCTTATTTTTCCTCAAACAATCAGAGTTTCTCTCTGCACTGATCTGTCTGGAGTTGGGAGATAGGTGACACAAGTACCCCTATGGTCACCACTGCTCAGACAGCACTTGTTTAGGCCCAAAGCCAGCATAGCACTAGATCTTACCCAAGGCCTGAGTAACCATTGCCTGGCTACTGCTGATGTTCACTCAGGTCCAAGGACTCTTCAGTCATCAAGTGGCAAACCAGTCAGTATTGTGTCCTTTCCTTCAAGGCAGCAAACTCTCCCAACCCAGCCCCAGGCCTAATTCCTTCATATTAAGAGTTTTAAGGTAAATAAATTTATTTGTAAATAGTTTATCTTGGCTAACCTATACAATCACTTCACGACTAAGTTATTAAGCTGTTAAATTGAGCATATGACTCTGTTTTCTTTCTGCTCCAAACACTCACTCCAACCCCTACATGTATAGAAGTAAATGCAGCCTTCAGCATAATCCTAGGGCATTGTACCACTGAACTAGCAGCAGGAATTTTATCTTACTTGAATGCCTAATTCAAGGTCCTTTTCTTATATTACACACAGAATTTTTTTAATGACTTTCTGGTAGAGTATGGTAGATAACCACATTGAAACATCTGATTTAGTGGGACATCCCATAATTCTGTAAGTTTTTATTTATTTTAAGGGTTTTAAAATTGAGTACTATACATGAACTTAGAGAAACTCCAGTTCATAATTCTTATCATTGTGAAGCTTGCCTTTTTGCATGAGATTACTTATATTTAAAATTTAACATGAGCTCTTTTACAATGAAGAATATTTCAGTGTCTTTACTTCTAGATAGTTTATTCCCAGAAAAATAACACAGTAATGAAAAAGAGAAATAAAATAAACAAATAAATAGAATTCTGTTTCCAACTACTATTTTAAAAACTACAGGATAATTTTTCTCTGATGCTAATTATGAGGAAGATGAAATCATCAATAAAGTTAATTTTTCTTGTCAAAAATAATTATTATCTAAAGGTAAATAATAGGTGTTTGACTTTAAAATATTTGCTATTTTCAATGATGATTGTATGCATTAGATATATGGAAACTCACTATATCTAGATATTGAATGTACTTCTAAATTATATATTTTATAATTCCTGTATCAGGAGTAATTCTGTCTGTAAGATAGAGTATTTATATATCTGCTTTAATTATAGATTGATTTTTACCACATTCTCAGTAACATTTCAGCAACATTGTAGCAAGTAATATTTCATCTGATGTCAGAGAAATTAATACATTCACTCTCATATATGCATCTAAGCAGATGCCCTATTTTTCACTCAGCCTTCTGAAACCATGGCTTTAGTTTCTTCTTATACCGGTGACAGCCCTCCAGTCATAGGCTGCCCTGCAGCTGGAGCTAGGTATCACAGTCTTCTTTGGCTCTAGGAAGGTTCAGATGCATGCTTTGCTTACCTGAGGCTATTATAAAGCCAGACCTGTTGCAAACACCCTATGCAGCTATTTCTACTCTACTGTTTCCACACCATTTGTAGTGAGAAAGACGATTTGAAAAGTATCAACACTTTTACGAATTCCATGCCAAGAATGGGTACATGTGTTTTCTGCTAGGGTCTTAACTTATTTGGAGATACTACAGCCTCAGTTTTGGATTTTGAACAGAGGACAAAGAAGGGTACAGGTTCATGCCATTAACATCTAATACTCTTGTTGCACTTCTTTCTAATCTTTTCTTTACAGAATAGTGGTAGTGGTAGAGGCTTCGGTGGTAGCTCCTTCTGCCTGATCTTGTCTTCTACATATTTCATGCTTATTTTGTTTCATTTTTGTTTATTTTGTTTTCTTTTTGGGAAAGTGATTTTTTTCAAACATAAATTATGAATTTGGCATTTTGCTCAAACACGTACTCTAGGACCATCCTCTCCCAGTGTGGACTATGCCAGACTCATATCTTCAAAAGCCAAAGTAAGAAAATAGCACAGAGTTATAGTATGAAAATTGGAATTGAAATTAACAGCATTGGCATATATAAATACTTTAAATATCATCCTACCATATATTCTTATTTTCTTATAAATTTTTGTGGAACTCACTATTGATATTGTTCTTATAAGCTTTCTACTTCATGTTTTAGGTCAAATACACTTTTTTGGTGTGTGCTAGTTCATTACCCATTATATTTTTATTAAACCATGACACTAAAATTATAACATTTCATGTGTATAAAAATGCATGTTCTTGAAAATATAATGGAACTCTAAATACATCTGGAAATAATATTTTTATTTTGTATAAAAATAGCCTTAATCTAACACTCCCCGGGATGAAGGATTTAAATAAGATACATAAGAAAATAGTCAAATGGGATTGAACACTGCCTATATGTTCTATAAACTGTTTTCTCATTATTCTTTCAAAATGTCAGACATGCAAAAGTACTCCCATGTTGTACTCAAGTTCACTCTACCAGAGACTTCATGCCTCCTATTATGTTTATTGTAAGGTTTGGCACTGAGAATTAGAGAAAAAGATGAAACAGGCAAATCACAGGAAAGTAATACTTTTTTGTGTTAAACAATAATTAAATCACTAGGGATGAGATTAGCTAACAGCATGAAAACCTCCCAGAAGGAGCTTGCCTAAAATGGATTTGGAAACATTCAAGGTGCTTCCCTGGATGCTATTATGAAGTAGTCAAATTAAAATAAGTCAGTATTTTAGAAAACAAGTTGTCAGATATGTTGTTAAATAAAACTTAAATTATGTAGCATAATTTTGTGACGACAAATGCAACAGTCTGTAGCTATTGCAGCTGTAGGAAAACTGATGATTTCTAGACCAATAAGATTTCTCAGACAAAGTAAACAGAATTACCATTAACTATCCCAAAACTTAGAGAAAGGAAACCAAGGAGGGTCTCAGAGTTACATAATAGATAGTAAAAAGTTATAAGTTTATAAAATCACCACATTGTTTCCCTAATCAATAGTAGATTTTTGAAAGTGTTTTGATTTATTCTTTCAGAAATTCCCTTTTTTAGCTTTGGTTTACTGTATCACTTTACTTATCACATTAGATCTTGGTAAGAAAGTAATGAGTCTACAAATTAAGGAAAAAATTGAAAATAATAAATTAGTTGTCTGAATAACAGCAACATTCATATACATTATCCTAGTGCTTTATTGACATTAAACAATTTTGTCATGTTTGTTTGTTATTTATATTGGTCTTTTTCTAGCATATGGGAGATCTAATAAAATGTTTGGGTATACCAACTTATTGTGCTAGAGATACCAAACTTAGACATTAGAACTCATAACCATAAAAATAATTGCAAAGTGATTCTATGATATGTTCATGGGTGTATTTATGGATTCATATCACCTGAAGGTAAATGAACTGTAATAAAATGTTTAAAATAATTAAAGAAAGCAATGTGCATTTGTTACTTTGGTTGGCATTTTTGTTGTTACTTTAGAGAGACTTCCCTTATAAGAAAGTCTACGTGTGTAAAGATCTGTAAAACATATATGTATAGTTATACACAGACACAAGTGTATATATATACATATGTTTGGACATTTACGTACACACATTTATATACAATATATGTAAGAAAATATACATATTTGTAAGATAAATACTATTTATATATTATTAACAAGATATTTATATGACTATATATCAGATAGATAATATTTGTTTATTTATATTTATATATCTATTAAATATATATCCCCCCAGGACTAATTTAGTGATACCACACAAACAAATGTGACTAATATAGATTTATTTTATATATTATATACATTTTATATATAAATAGAATATATATACTTATACATAGTATATTAAATATATATATATATATATATATATATATATATATATATATATATATATAATGTGTGCGTGAGTGTATGATATGAGTATAAATTGGTACAAACAGGCAAATAGTTGAAGAGACAACAAGTTCTCTTTTTGTAAAGTGTTTATTTAAAATTTACTTTGTAGTAAAGGCACATAGAGTCGTTGATTTGAAGAGGTTTCCTTTTGAAGGTGACAAGCTAACTTTCACTAAAACATTAATCCTCTGGCTATTTATCAGAGACTAGAGGCTATAAAGAAACTGGAGACTAAAAGTATACTCAAAGAATAAATAAAAATCCTAGTGCTTGTTGAACTCAGAAATTTTTCACATGACACAAAATAATTTGGGAAGTTTGTTTTTGAAGTTAAAATGAATGTGCGAGCCTTTAATCATTTATAATAAAAAGACTACAGAAAACTCTCATTTATTACATTTATTAGATTCTTGTAAATGTTTTATAAAGCTAAAGAAACTGCATACACACACAAAAGTTTGTATAAAGAACCGTTTTAATGACTATGGTAAAATAAAAATGATAATTTACAATATTTTAGTCACCTCTGTTTGTTTGGTACCACCAAGTCTCTGACAAAAAATCAAGAGATTAACCCAAATGCACAGAAAAGGCCCTTCCCTGGGAATGATTTTTAGAGGATACTGTGGACAGATCAGTGCATGGAAGTCATCAGACCGGTTTCACGAATCTTTATTCCTCCCTATTTAGGTGCCCAGAACTATGAGAGAGTTCAAGAAAACACACAAAATATAACACAAAGGAGATGATGTATGCGTAAGGAAATGTTTTAAAATAGCCCTGATGAAACAGGTAGACAACAGACTTGTGACTTTTAGGCTTTTGAAAATAGAGATAATCTAGTTCAGGAGTGTCATCTTCTCGCAGGTCTACTCATGAGTGTGCTGAAATTCAGAGTGCTGAATCATGCAAGATCACACAGGATATAACTGAAAGTAGTTGCTGTGTGGTAGAAGAGGTATGGGGTTGACAGTAAGGGGAACTAAATGTTCATTTACTAGCTTAGCTTTATTAAATCAGAATACCTCAGCTTTCATATCTGTACTTGTAAAATTAAAACTGTTGAACTCAAATGTAACAACTTAAAGGAATAAACATATTTCAACATATCTATATCTTTAGAAAATTAATTTTCAGAACTGCACACATAGTCTGATACCATAGGTATATTTAAAACATGTAACATGCTGTGATATATGTAGACATTTGAGTGTAAAAAGTTAAAATGAAATTAATGAATATACACCAAACTCGTGCTAGTGATTGCTTCCAAGGAAAGCTAGTGATTGCTCTTTCCAAAGAATATCTTTCCAAAGGAAATAATAATAGTGTGTACCTCATAAAGTTTCTGTGACTATTAAATGAACTAACATGGTAAAGTGTTTAGGACAGTGATTGGGACTCAATAAGCTAATTATTATTTAAAAAAAAAAATTGAGGCATCAGATCCATCACTTAATCTAATGATATTCAAATACATTCTATCCCAAATAGAGGAAAATTCCTGAATCTTCCTCTATTCCTAGATATACATCAGGCACCAGAGAGATAGAAAAAATATTTTAAACAGTTTGATTATTATTATGTCAATAAGTTTTGGGAACAGGTGGTGTTTGCTTACATGGATTAGTTTTTTAGTGGTGATTTCTGAGATTTGGGTGCACCCATCACCTGAGCAGTGTACACTATACTCAATATGTAGTTTTTTATCTCCCATTCCCCCCGACTTGACCCCCTGAGTCCTCAGAGTCCATTATATCATTCTTATACCTTTGCATTCTCATAGATTAGCTCCCACTTATAAGTGAGAACATGTAATGTTTGGTTTTCCATTCCTGAGTTACTTCACTTAGAATAATGGTCTCCAACCCCATCCAGGTATCTGCGAGTACCATTATTTAATTCCTTTGAATGGTTGAGTCATATTCCATGGTGTGTGTATAAATGTACATAACTCTTACATCTTCTTTATCCACTCATTGATTGATGGGTATTTAGGCTGGTACAATATTTAGGCAACTGTAAATTCTGCTACTATAAACATGCATGTGCAAGTATCTTTTTCATTTAATGTTTTTTTTTGGTTCCCCCCCCCCTTCCCTGGTTAGATACCCAGTAGTGGAACTGATGGATCAAATGGTAGTTCTACTTTTAGTTCCTTAAGGAGTCTCCATACTGTTTTTCTTAGTGGTTGTACTAGTTTACAGCAGTGTAAAAGTGTTCTCTTTTTACTACATCCACACCAACATCTATTCTTTTTTGATTTTTAAATTATGGTCATTCTTGCAGGAGTAAGGTGGTATTGCATGGTGGTTTTGATTTGCATTCCCCTGATCATTAATGATGTTGAGCAGTTTTTTCATATGTTTGGTGGTCATTTATATATCTTCTTTCAAAAATTGTCTATTCATGTCCTTAGCCCACATTTTGATGGGATTGTTTGTTTGTTTTTTTTTTTTCTTTCTGATTTGTTTTGAGTTGCCTGTAGATTCTGGATATTGGTCCTTTATCAAATGCTCAGTTTGCAAATATTTTCTCCCACTCTATGGGTTGTCTGTTTACTCTGCTGATTATTTATGTTGCTGTGCAGAAGCTTTTTAGTTTAATTAATTCCCATCTATTTATCTCTGTTTTTGTTGCATTTGCTTTTGGGTTATTGGTCATGAGCTCTTTGCCTAAGCTAATGACTAGAAGAGTTTTTCCGATATTATCTTCTAGAACTTTTATGGTTTTAGTTCTATCTTGAGTTGATTTTTGTATAAGGTGAAATATAAGGATCCAGTTTCATTCTCCTACATGTGGCTAGCCAAATATCCCAGCACAATTTGTTGAAAAGTATCTCCTTCCCCACTTTATGTTTTCGTTTGCTTTGTTGAAGCTCAGTTGTCTATAAGTATTTGGGTTTATTTCTGAGTACTCTATTTTGTTCCACTAGTCTATCTGCTTATTTATATACCAGTACTATGCTGTTTTGGTGAATATAGCCTTGTAGTATAAAGTCGGGTAATGTGAGGCCTCCAGATTTATTCTTTTCGCTTAGTCTTGCTTTGCCTATGTAGGCCCTGTTTTGGTTCCACATTAATTTTAGAATTATTGTTGTTGTTGTTGTTTTTTCTAGTTCTGTGAAGAATAATAATGGCATTTTGATGGGAATTGCATTGAATCTGTAGATTGCTTTTGGCAGTATGGTCATATTCACAATATTGATTCTACCCATCCGTGAACAAGGGATGTGTTTCCATTTGTTTGTGTCATTGATGATTTCCTTCAGCAAAGTTTTATAGTTTTTCTTGTAGAGATCTTTCACCTCCTTGTTTAGATGTATTCCAAAGTATTTTATTTGTTTATTTACTTATTTTTCACAGTTATTGAAGAGGAGTTGATTTTTTTTATTTGATTCTCAGCTTGGTCACTGTTAGTGTACAGCAGTGCTACTAATTTGTGTACAATGATTTTGTATTCTGAAACGTTACTGAATTCATTTATCAGATCTAGAAGCTATTTGAAATAGTCTTTAGGGTTTTCTAGGCATATGATCATCTCACTGGCTAACAGTGACAGTTTGACTTCCTCTTTCCCAATTTGAATGCCCTTTGTTATTTTCTCTTATCTGATTGCTCTGACTACGACTTCCAGTACTATGTTGAATAGAAATGGTGAAAGTAGGCATCCTTTTCTTGTTCCATTTCTCAGGGGAAATGCTTTCAACATTTCCCCATTCAGTATAATGTTGGCTGTAGCTATGTCCTACGTGGCTTTTATGATCTTAAGGGATGTCCCTTCTATGCCAATTTTACTGAGCATTTAATCATAAAGGGATGTTGGATTTTGGTAAATGCTTTTCCTGCATGTATGGAAATGATCATATAATGTTTGTTTTTACTTCTGTTTATGTGGTGTATTACATTTATTGACTTGTATATATTAAATAACCCTATATCCCTGGTATGAAATTCACTTGATCATGATGTATTATCTTTTTGATATGCTATTGGATTCAGTTAGCTAGTACTTTGTTGAAGATGTTTGCATCTATGTTCATTATGGATATTGGTCTGTAATTTTTTAAAATTTATTTTTTTGATATCTCCTTTCTTTGTTTTGGTATTAGGGTTATACTGGCTTCATAGAATGATTTAAGGAGGATTCGCTTTTTCTTTATTTTTTAAAATAGTTTTAGTAGGAATCGTACCACTGCTTCTTTGAATGTCTGATAGAATTCAACTGTGAATCCATCTAGTCCTGGGATTGTTTTTCTTGGCTTTTTTTTTTTTTTTTTTTTTTTTGTTACTGTTTCAATCTTGCTACTTGTTATTAGTTTGTTCAGAGTTTCTATTTCTTCCTGATTTAATCTAGAAGGGTTGTATGTTTCCAGGAATTTATCTTTCTCCTCTAACTTTTCTAGTTTGTATGCATAAAGGTGTTCATAGTAGCCTTGAATTATCTTTTGTATTTCTGTGATATTGGTTGTTATATCTCCCATTTCATTTCTAATTTAGCGTATTTGGATCTTCTCTCTTCTTGGTTAATTTTGATAATGGTCTATTGATTTTGCTTATCTTTTCAAAGAACCAGCTTTTTGTTTTACTTTGTTTTCTTTTCTTTTTTTGTTTGTTTCAATTTCATTTGGTTCTGCTCTCATGTTTGTTACTTTTTTTTTTTTTTTTTTTTTTTTTTCTACTGGGTTTAGGTTTGGTTTGTTCTTGTTTCTCTAGCTCCTTGAGGTGTCAGCTTAGATTTTCTATTCATGCTCTTTCAGAATTTTTGATTTAGGCATATAATTCTATGAATTTTCCTCTTAGCACCACTTCTGAGGTTCTGATAGGTTGTGTCACTATTACTGTTCAGTACAAATACTTTTTAAATTTTCATCTTGATTTCATTGTTGGCCCAGTGGATCATTCAGGAGTAGATAATTTAATTTCTGTGTTCGTAGAGTTTTGAGGGTCCCTTTAGGAGTTAGTTTCCAAATATACCCCATTGTGGTCTGAGAGAGTACTTACTTGATATAATTTTGATTTTCTTATATTTATTGAGACTTGTTTTGTGGCCTATCATATTGTCACTCTTGGAGAATGTTTCATGTGCTGATGAATAGAACGTATATTCTACAGTTGTTGGGAAGAATGTTTTGTAAATTTTATTAGGTCCATTTGTTCTAGGGTATAGTTTAAGTCCATTGTTTCTTTGTTAACTTTCTTTCTTGATGACCTGACTAGTGCTGTCAGTGGAGCATTAAAGTTCCCCATTATTATTGTGTTATCATCTATCTTATTTCTTAAGTATGGTAGTAATTGTTTTATAAATTTGGGAGCTCATGTGTTAGGTGCATATATATTTAGGATTGTGGTATTTTCCTATTGGATTAATCATTTTATCATTATCTAATTTCCTGCTTTTCTAACTGTTGTTGCTTTAAAGTCATTTTTTTTTTCTCATAGAAGAATAGCTACTCTTGCTCACTTTTGGTTTCCATTTGCATGGAATATATTTCTCCACCCCTTTATCTTAGGTTCATGTGAGTCCATATGTATGAGGTAAGTCTCTTGAAGACAGTGAATACTTGGTTGGTAGATTTTTATCCATTCTGTCATTTTGTCTCTTTTAAATGGAGCATTTAAGCCATTTATATTCAGCATTAGTATTGATATGTGAGGTGCTGTTCTATTCATCATGCTAGTTTTGGCCTAAATACCTTTTTTTTTTCATTGTGTTATTGTTTTATATGTGCTGTGAGATTTATGATTCAAGGAGGTTCTATTTTCATTTATGTTGAGTTTTTTGTTTTTGTTTTTGTTTTTTTTTTAGAGATTTAGAACTCCTTTTAGCATTTCTTGTAGTGCTGACTTGGTAATAGCAAATTCTCTGAGCATTTGTTTGTCTGAAAAAGACTGTCCTTTCTTCATTTATGAAGTTTACTTTTGCTGGATACAAAATGCTTTGCTGATAATTATTTTGTTTCAAGAGGCAAAGAATAGGATCCAAATCCTTTCTGGTTGCAGGGTTTCTGCTGAGAAATCTGCTGTTAATGTGATAGGTTTTCCTTTACAGGTTACCTGATGGTTTTGCCTCACAGCACTTAAGATTCTTT
The DNA here is from genome assembly GCF_002776525.5 of Piliocolobus tephrosceles. NCBI lineage: Eukaryota > Metazoa > Chordata > Mammalia > Primates > Cercopithecidae > Piliocolobus > Piliocolobus tephrosceles. The sequence goes on along the minus strand of NC_045437.1, from coordinate 102,380,415 downwards.
CCTTTGTGTTGACTTTAGATAACTTGATGACTACGTGCCTAGACGATGTTCCATTTTTGTTGAATTACCTGAGTGTTCATTGAGTTTCTTGTATTTGGATGTCTAGGCCTGTAGTAAGACCAGGGTTGCTTTCCTTGATTATTTCCTCAAGTAAGTCTTCCAAGCTTTTAAATTTCTCTTCTAACTCAGAACACCAATTCTTCTTCTGTTTGGTCACTTAACATAATCCCATATTTCTTTGCTCATTTTTTAAAAATATTTTTTCTTTCCCTTTGTTGGATTGTGTTAATTCAAAAGCCACATCTTCAAGCTCTGAAATCCTTTCTTCTGCTTATTGATTTTATTGTTGAAACTTTCCAGTGTATTTTGCATTTCTCTAAATGTGCCTTTCGTTTCCAGAAGTTGTGATTATCTTTTCTTTATGATATCTATTTCTCTGGAGACTTTTTCACCCATATCCTGTAGTTTAAAAAAATATATATATTTCAGTTGGTTGTCACCTTTCTTTGGCACCTTCTTGAGTAGCTTAATAAGCAACTTTCTGAATTCTTTTTCTGGCAATTCAGAGATTTCTCCTTGTTTTGGATCCACGGCTGGAGAGCTACTGTAAACTTTTATGGGTGTTACAGAACCTTATTTTGTCATATTCCCAGAATTATTTTTCTGGTTCCTTCTCGTTTGTGTAGACTTTTTTGATGGAAAGACATGGAACTCAAGGGCTGCTGTTCAGATTCTTTTGTCCCATTGGGGGTGCCTTGTGTGCTGCTCTCTCCCTTTCCCTAAGGATGGTCTTCCTGAGAGCTGGACTGCAGTGATTGTTATTGCCTTTCTGGGTCTAGCCACCCAGCGGGGCTACTGGGCTCTGGGCTGGTGCTGGGGAATGTCTGCAAAGAGTCCCATGATTCAGGTCTCCATGTCATGAATATCAGCACATGCTTCAGTGGAAGTGGTAGGGGCAAAGTGGACTCTGTGGGAGTCCTTGGTTGTAGTTTTTCTTAGCGCACTGGTTTTCTTGAATGCTGGTTAGGCTAGCAGTGAAGCTGTCATGTGGACAGAGTCAGGACCTCTAGTTAGCCAGGATGTTATAGGTGGTGGAATTAGATGTTGTTTTCTCCTTCTTTGTAGCACGGTTGTTCTGTTACGAGTTGCTGTAATGGCTTGAGTTGGTTGATCTCCAGCCAGGAGGTGGTGCTTTCAAGAGAGCACCAGCTGCAGTAGTAGAAAAAGGATATAATCTTGCCATATATTAGCCAAGATGAGCATTCAGATGTCTCAGGCAATAGGCTGGGCCATAGAGCTCCCAAGACTTTATGTGTTTTGTCTTCATCTACCAGGGCTGGAGGAGAAAAACCATTAGGTGGGGGCAGGGTTAGGTTTGTCTGAGCTCAGACTCTCTTTGGGTGATGCTTGCTGTAGCCACTGAGGGTGATATATGGGGTTGGTTTTCAGGCCAATAGAGTTATGTTCCAAGGGGGATTATGGCTGCCTCTGCTGCATCATTCAGGTCTCTAGGAAAGTGGGAGAAAACTGGCAGTGACAGGGCTTACCCATCTCCTTTGCAGCCAGCATGGCAAGTCTCATTTTCACTGTGCCCTGCCAACAGTGCTGATTATATATCCAGGCAGCTGGTGCACAGAGCCGAGATCTTGCCCTAGGCTTCAAGCCTCCCTGCTGAGAAAGCAAGGAGGTCCCTCAGGCCTCACCCCTCCCCACCTGCCTGCACCATCAGCTGTGGCTTCTGAATTTTTATCTGCACTTCCCTTTCACCCCCCTGAATTCTGCTCAGGAAAATTCATGCTCAATTGAAATCATTACATAATTCAGTTAGAAGCTTTCTATACCCTTTGGCCCATCCCTGAATCTGCTGGCTGCCCTCCCCAAGGAGCCCTATGAGATAAAGCCAAATTTCCCTGAACTTGATCTGGGACCAGGAGTGCCTACGAGACTCTTCCTGCTGCTGCTTCTACTTTTATATTTTGCTCAACTTCCTACATCTGTATCAGCTCTAGAAAAGATTAAATCCTTCTTCTGTGGTCTGGATTTTCAGGTTCCCCAGTAGGGATGTGTGTTAATGTCAGATATTCCCCTCTCACTCTTTGGGAACTCATAGTTTTCGAGCTTTCTCATGGAGTTTTCAGTGACAAACTGCTTCTTTCAAAGGGTCTGTAAATTCCTTTTTATTTTCCTGTATGTTCCCGTGGTACTTCTCGGAGCAAAAGGACAAGATGTGTCTTCCCATGCTGTTCAGTCTGTCTAAGTGGGAGCTGCACATGATTCTGTCACCTGTCTGCCATTTTCCCTTGAAACAACTTTTAACACAAGGAAAGCTCTATATTTCATTATGTTTAGCATATATTGAGAGGAAAATGCCTGTGTATAATCAATGAGTTTTAAAACCATGTATTTATTAGCTAATCAAAAATATCATAAATTTTATATACACAGAGAATATCACATAGAGAAATGAGTAAATTTGCCAAATTGCTTATTAATTTTTAATTGTAACTTTTTAAATATGTAAAGTAGAAATTTCCAATTATCTTAATATAATACAATTGGTTATTTAATTTCTGTTTGTAGCATTAACCCATCACCAAAAAATTCGTTATCTTTTGAATTGATTATCTTTTATTTAGCTGCGTTTTCAATAACCCGGTAGTTTTCAGTAAAGTATACATCATAAAATTATCTTGAAATAACACACTCTGCTTATATAATTTGTAATGAATAAATATCATTTATTTAAAATATTATTTTAAAATCTATCTTTTCACTGTTTTTTCCTTCTTATATTTTAACTATACTTACTGTTTTGTGTTCGATACAGATACATTGATTAGAAGTAGGTGAAAAAATATATATCCTAAAATTGCCTGCTTAATGTTGTGGCAATTTCAAATTCTAATCTATTAGTAAATATATAAAAATATTATTTAAATTTGCTAGTTATAATCTAGGCATGTGTCTATTCAAATGGAGAAAATTTTAGTTTAATTTTAAGATTAAATTGAAATTTAATCAAGCAATGATATCTTAATTCCTCAACAAATGATATTATGGACTCCAGAGCAATTATTTCAATGTGGCACACAAATTAGCAGTAGTTTAAATAATATATGCACCAATTTACATAGTGAAAAAGCAATAATTTTATTTTATAGCTCCAAGGATTTGAATTTTAATGATCACTAAACTTTTAAGCAACTCTTAACTCTTATAATAAAAGATCAAGTGATTTTCCTGTTATTTATTTTGAACAATAGTAGAGTCTTTTCAATTTGAGTCAAACTTTAGGTCCTAGTATAGTGGATTGAATATCTCATAGCTTTTTTGCACAAATTCAAAAATTTAAACAGTATAAATTATTTAAAAAAGTAAAAATTTCTTGTAATGTTCATTACCATGGTTCATCAAATTACTACAACTTTTTGATCCCTGGAGATGGAGACAATTTCTCCTTATATCCATAATGCTTAGCATGTGTCTTGGTACACTGAAGGCACTCAACAATAGCCTGTTATGTTGAAATGAATGAAAACCAAATCAATTGCTATATATATATATATATATATATATATATATATATATATATGCTAATATTATCTGAATATGACTCTGAATTGTGCTTGTTTTTAAGTAGAGATTTAATAACTGTGAAAGAGAAAGAGAGAAAACTCGATCCTGTCATGATGCTAGCTGGCTATTTTGCCTGCTAGTTGATGCAGTTTCTTCATAGGTCAATGGTCTTTACAATTTGGTATGTTTTTGCAGTGGTTGGTATTAGTTTTTCCTTTCCATAATTAATGCTTCCTTCAGGATCTCTTGAAAGGCTGGCCTAATATTAACCTTAAATGTAAATGGGCTAAATGTCCCAATTAAAAGGCACAGTCTGGCAAATTGGATAAAGAGTCAAAACCCATTGGTGTACTGTATTCAGGAGAATCATCTCACATGCAAAGACACACAGAGGCTCAAAATAAAGGAATGGAGGAATATTTATCAAGCAAATGGAAAGCAAGAGAAAAGAAAAATATAGCAGGGGTTGCAGTCCTAGTCTCTGATAAAATAGACTTTTAGCCAACAAAGATCAAAATAGATAAGGAAGGGCATTACATAATGGCAAAGGGATTAATGCAACAAGAAGATCTAACTATCCTAAAGATATATGCACCTAATATGGAGCACCCAGATGCATAAAACAAGTTCTTAGAGACCTACAAAGAAACTTAGACTACCACACAGTAATAGTGGGAGACTTATCACCCTACTTGCAATATTAGACAAATCAATGAGACAGGAAATTAACAAGGATATTCAGGACTTGAACTCAGCTCTGAACCAAGTGGACCTAATAGACATCTACAAAGCTCTCCACTCCAAATCAATAGAAGAAACATTCTTCTCAGCACCACATCACACTTATTCTAAAATTGGCCACATAATTGGAAGTAAAACAGTCTTCAGCAAAGGCAAAAGAACAGAAATCATAGCAAACAGTCTCTCAGACCACAGTGCAATCAAATTAGAACTCAGGATTAAGAAACTCACTCAAAACTGCACAACTACATGGAAACTGAACAACCTGCTCCTGAATGACTACTGAGTAAATAACAAAATTAAGGCAGAAATAAATAAGTTCTTTGAAACCAATGAGAACAAAGTCACAATGTACCAGAATGTCTGGGACACAGCTACAGCAGTATTTAGAGGGAAATTTATAGCACTAAATTCCTACAGGAGAAAATAGGAAAGATCTAAAACCAACACCCTAACATCACAATTAAAAGAACTAGAGAAGCAAGAGCAAACAAATTCAAAACCTAGCGGAAGACAATAAATAACTAAGATCAGAACAGAACTGAAGGAGAAGAAACAAGAAAAACTCTTCAAAAAAATCAATGAATCCAGGAATTTTTTTTTCCCCCAAAGATTAAGAAAATAGACCACTTGCCAGACTAATAAAAAAGAAAAGAGAGAAGAATCAAATAGACACAATAAAAATTGATAAAGGGGATATCACCACTGATCCCATAGAAATACAAACTACAATCAGAGAATACTATAAACACCTCTATGCAAATAAACTAGAAAATCTAGAAGAAATTGATAAATTAGTGGGCACATACACCCTCCCAAGACTAAACCAGGAAGAAGCCAAATCCCTGAATAGACCAATAACAAGCTCTGAAATTTAGGCAGTAATTAATAGCCTACCAACCAAAAAAAGCCTAGGACTCGGATTCACAGCCCAAATCTACTAGCGGTACAAAGAGAAACTGGTACCATTCCTTCTGAAACTATTCCAAACAATAGAAAAAGAGATCATTTTATGAGGTCAGCATCATCTTGATACCAAAACATGGCAGAGAAAAGAAAAAAAAAAAAAAAAGAAAATTTCAGGCCAATATCCCTGATGAACGTTGTTGCAAAAATCCTCAATAAAATATTGGCAAACCAAATCCAGCAGCTTATCCAAAAGTCTTATCCACCATGATCAAGTCGGCTTCATCCCTGGAATGCAGTCCCTGGAATGCAAGGCATGTTCAACATACGCAAATCAATAAACGTTATCTATCACATAAACAGAACCAATGACAAAAAACACATGATTATCTCAAAACATGCAGAAAAGTTCTTTGATAAAATTCAACACCCCTTCATGCTAGAAACTCTCCATAAACTAGGTATTGATGGAAAGAATCTCAAAATAATAAGAGCTGTTTATGACAAACCCACAGCCAATATCATACTGAATGGGCAAAAGCTGGAAGCATGCCCTTTGAAAACTGGCACAAGACAAGGATGACCTCTCTCACCACTTCTAGTCAACACAGTATTGGAAGTTCTGGCTAGCTCAATGAGGCAAAATAAAAAAATAAGGGGGATTAAAGTAGGAAGAGAGGAAGTCAAACTGTCCCTGTTTGCAGATGACATGATTGTATATTTAGAATAACCCCAACGCCTAAGCCCAAAATTTCCTTAAGCTGATAAGCAACTTCAGCAAAGTCTCAGGACACAAAATGAATGTGCAAAAATCACAAGCATTCCTATACACCAATAATAGACAAACAGCCAAATCATGAGTGAACTCCCATTCACAATTGCTGCAAGGAGAATAAAATATCTAGGAATACAACTTACAAGGGTTGTGGAGGATCTCCTCAAGGAGAACTACAAACCACTGCTTAAAGAAATAAGAGGGGACACAAACAAATGGAAAAATATTCAATGTTTATAGATAGGAAGAATCAATATCGTGAAAATGGCCACACTGCCCAAAGTATAGATTATATACTATAGATTATATACTATATATATGTAGATTATAGATTATAGATTCAATGCTATCCCCATCAAGCTACCATTGATTATCATTGACTTACTTCACAGAATTAGAAAAAACTACTTTAAATTTCATATGAAACCAAAAAGTGCCCACATAGCCAAGATAATCCTAAGCAAAAAGAACAAAGTGAGAGGCACCATGCTACCTGATTTCAAACTATACTACAAGGCTATAGTAACCAAAACCACATGGTACTGGTACCAAAACAGATATATTGACCAATGGAACAGAACAGAGGCCTCAGAAATAACACCAAACTTCTACACCCCTCTGATATTTGACAAACCTGACAAAAACAAGCAATGCGGAAAGGATTCCTTATTTAATAAATGGTGTTGGGAAAACTGGCTAGCCATATGCAGAAAACTGAAACTGGACCCCTTCCTTACACCTCATGCAAACATTAACCAACATGGATTAAAGACTTAAACGTAAGACCTAAAACCATAAAAACCCTAGAAGAAAACCTAGGCAATACCATTCAGGACATAGGTATGGGCAAATAATAATATTTATGACTAAAATACCAAAAGCAATAGCAACAAAAGCCAAAATTGACAAATGGGATCTAATTAAACTAATGAGCTTCTGCACAGCAAAATAAACTATCAGCAGAGCAAACCGCCAACATACAGAATGGGAGAAAATTTTTGCAATCTATCCATCTGATAAAGGGCTAATATCCAGAATCTACAAAGAACTTAAATTTACAAGAAAAAAACAAACAACCTCATCAAAAAGTGGGCAAATGATATGAACAGACACTTCACAAAAGAAGACTTTTATGTGGCCAACAAACATTTGAAAAAAAGCTCGTCATCACTGGCCATTAGAGAAATGTAAATCAAAACCACAATGAGATACCATATCATGCCACTTAGAATGGCAATCATTAGTAAGTCAGGAAACAACAGATGTTGAAGAGGATGTGAAGAAATAGGAACACTTTTACACTGTTGGTGGGAGTGCAAATTAGTTCAACCATTGTGGAAGACAGTTTGGTGATTTCTCAAGGATCTAGAACCAGAAATACCATTTTACCCAGCGATCCCATGATTGGGTATATACCCAAAGGATTATAAATCATTCTACTATAGAGATACATGCACATGTATGTTTATTGTGGCACTGTTCACAATAGCAAGGACTTGGAACCAACCCAAATGCCTGTCAATGATAGACTGGATAAAGAAAATGTGGCACATTTTCTGGCTGCATATACTATGCAGCCATAAAAAAGGATGAGTTAATGTCCTTTGCAGGGACATGGATGAAGCTGGAAACCAATATTCTCAGCAAACTAACACAGGAACAGAAAACCAAACACCGCATGTTCTTACTCGTAAGTGGCAGTTGAACAATGAGAACACATGGACATGGGAAGGGGAACATCACACACCAGAGCCTGTCAGGGGGTGGGGCACTAGGTGAGGAATAGCATTAAGAGAAATACCTAATACAGATGACAGGTTGATGGGTGCAGTAAACCACTATGGCACCTGTATACTTATGTAACAAACCTGCATGTGCTGCACATGTATATCAGAACTTTAAGAAAAAATAAAATAAACAAGGACCTTGACAAGAAAGAAAGAGAGAGAGAGAGAGAGAGAGAGAGAGAGAGAGAGAGAGAGAGAAAGAAAGAAAGAAAGAAAGAAAGAAAGAAAGAAAGAAAGAAAGAAAGAAA